>NC_051164.1:14944719-15244719 GCF_013339745.2 Dermacentor silvarum | reverse complement strand
AGTGGTGCTTCATAATGAGACACAATTTAGAGTTCTTTCATATGTTTTGACAACATTTAAAAAAATTCACAATCCGGCTTCGTGTATAGACAGCCAACAAAATCATAGTTTGATGTCACGATTATCTTTGAGATACCTAGAGGCGGAATGAAGATGTTCATTAAATGAGTTACTAATTTACAAAGTGTGTTTAATCGAATGAAGTTCTAGCTTTTCTAAAAAGTCTATGCAACTGAGAAATAACATGAAACTTCGTACTGGAAATAGGCAACCAGTTTTTTTTTTTTTTCATAACGTAAGAAAGCCGAAGGAATGAGGTCACGCAACCAACAAGGATTTATTACATATAAAGAATATAACCCCTTACAAAATGTATAACGATTGCAAAGATGTATAACGCCTAGACGCGTTAGGGCTTGGACATGTATCCGGGACGCGTCAAACGACTTCACCTTCTAGAAAGGTTTGATTATAAAGCCGCTGTGAGTCCATGTTTTCTCTGTGATTCCGATAAGGGTTACCTGCGTATGGTTTACATTTTAACACAAGCATTACTTTTAAGATGTAGAATTTTTCTAATGCGAAAGTGAATGCGTTTAAATTTGTGACCACGTGATCTCTCTACACAAGCTTCGGCAAACGATGCAGGCAATGTTTGTAGTTGGCATTTACTGAAACCAACTATGATATTGTTTTTTAAATGTCCTAAACAGACCGTTGATTGTACTCGTATACGGCGCTGCCTTTCTCCGGCGACTAATATAGTCTTTTAAAAGCTGCAAAATGAAGCTAGTCTTATAGTCCAAGCTCTATAGGTCAAGGCGGGCGCATGTCCTAAAATCCCTTCCTGCCTAGACATTAGCGCGCTCACGAGCTTCTACAGGTGTCATTCATTCGGTTATGCATGTGAGCACATTAACATTATTGTTGTAATTGTTGTTGTTGTTGCCCCCACACATGGCTTGTTACCACACGGGGGATTGGCCACATTGTTCTGTTTGAAAAGCACATAGACCACATAAACCAAAAGGGGGTAAAGGCGAACATTCAACATGAAGCAATAGGCAACTAAATGCTAACAGAAATTTTGAGAGCGCCTATACATGAACTCAGAAAAAAAAATAAAGTGAAGTCCCCCGCGGTAGGAACCCTAGCTGTGAAGCTTTCCTGACGCTTCAGTAAACTTGTGTATAGCTCTAATCATTGAATCGTGGCTTGTGCCTAATTAACATGCACAAAAGGACAAAATGCCTAATGTAGTAAGCGCTAACGCCACCTTACTTGTTGGAAATATGAGTAACATTCTGCACCGGGAGGAGAATTAGCGGCGGCAAGAAAGAACGAAATGGTCCATAATACCCGGCATCCTTACAGAAAGAGCAGAAGTTGGTTATGGATAAACCAGATCTATCAAGGTGAGCATTTAGGCGCGGAACTCTACAACGGAAGCTTGATAAGCAATTTTTGTAGTCACGATGAAGAAAAGAAAAAAATATCGTGGGAAAAGTAGGTACAAGGAAGCTAAAGAATGCCGCAGTGATGACCTTATGTGGTTTATAACATTCATCTATAATAACGTAAACAATATTTGCCATAAAATATATACAGCTGCATTTGTAAAGATAACATGTATTTGCATGGTGCCAGAGAAACAAAATTCGTTACGTTCGCTTACGCTACCAATTTTCTCCTTAACTGATGCTGTTGAGCTGTCTGCAATTATACGTATCTAATACCGCCTAGAGCTGAGATATATTCCAGGTATATTGCTTTTAGTATTTTTACTCGATGTGCCTCGTTCTAAAAACACAACGTAGCTTACGTTAGGCCTAAGGAGGAGATCATTAAGCACACAGAAAGCGAAACTGCGTTTATCTTTTCTTTTTTCTTTCTTTTCCTCTTTTTTCCGTATCTTTTTCTGTGCGCAGGCAATCTTCCAATGGAGTTTCTAAGCATTCTGCTTATCCGCCTTCTTGTGTGGACAGTGAAGCATTGTTTTTTACATTGATGCTGTGTTCGCGAAGCTCTCTCTATAGCCGGCTTCATCAGAACAGGAACGAAACCTTCGACGGCCACTGTCCGCTTAGCTGCCTACAAGCTTTGCCGTCTACGACGATTACCAGACATAGCCGCTGTCATCCAGTGGTGCTACGCTATACCCATCGCCTGGTATCGTCCGCGCAATCGAGCAGTTCCAACGCTCGGCTAATCATCCCACCGCACAAGACCAAGTATTGCTGTTCCAACGACGACAATGATTCCTGGTACCGAGGCCGAAAACTAAACACCTTAAATGCGGTGTGCAGAAATCGAGCGGGACCGTCTGGGTAAAACACCTGGAGGAAAGGCAAAAAATTCAACGACGATTACGGTACTCCCGTGAGTCATGAGAGTATCGTAATCGTCGGTGAATTTTTTGCCTTTCCTCCAGGTGCTTCCCCTGGAGGAAAGCTCACAGGGGACCCTGATCATGAGAAGAAAATATAGAGAAGAATAAAATTGGGTTGGAGTGCATACGGCACGCATTAGCAAATCCAGACCAGACTGGGAGCTTACCACTGTCGTTGAAAAGAAAAATGTACAATCATTGCATTCTACCTGTGCTAACATATGGGGCAGAAACTTAGAGGTTAACAAAGAAGCTCGAGAACAAGTTAAGGACCGCACAGAGAGCGATGGAACGAAACATGTTAGGCCTAACGTTGAGAGACAGGAAGAGAGCGGTGTGGATCAGAGAGCAAACGGGGATAGCCGATATTCTAGTAGACATTAAGAGGAAAAAATGGCGCTGGGCAGGCCATGTAATGCGTAGGATGGATAACCGGTGGACCATTAGGGTTACAGAATGGATACCAAGAGAAGGGAAGCGCACTCGAGGACGGCGGAAAACCAGGTAGGGTGATGAAGTTAGGAAATTTGCAGGTGCAAGTTGGAATCAGCTAGCGCAAGACAGGGGTAATTGGAGATCGCAGGAAGAGGCATTCGTCCTACAGTGGACATAAATATAAGCTGATGATGATGACGACGATACTCCCGAATGCAAAATTTGAGCGCAGCTGTGTACGTGTATTGATATCGTGATGTATTGGCCGGCGTGGACAATCTGTCTCCTGCGGTGCGCTGCAAACGGAACGAAATTTGGCGCCACTGCCTCACTAATCTGGAGATCGCGACAGGCAGCGCGTTGGTGACGCGTGGGTGCGATTCACAGCAGCCGCCGACGACAGACCTCCCAGACGAGGCGCGCTACTCTGGCGCCATCTGGTCGCCGCACTATGCTTTTCTTCTGGTGCTTTCGCCAGAACCTTGTCCTCCACTTTCCGCCTCATGGTTCCGCTGCATCCACCTCCCAGCTTTCCGCCTCGCGTATCTTCGCTCTCGCCGCTTTTTTCATCCCCCGCTGCGCTCAGCATTCGCTCTCATCTTTCGCTGTGCTCGTCCGCTCGGTTACGAGATAGGACGCCGATGCTCGCCGGAAGAACGGGGGCCTAAGAGCTGCGGTCTAAAATCACAACAAGGAGGCAGCATGACGTCAGGCAGCTACTCTTGGCAAGGCAACCTCCTGTGGTGCCTTCCCTCCTTCTTCGTGGGAGCCATTTGCCGTCGACTCTTGGGAAATGGCCGTACGTGCATAGTGAAAGGGAAAAATAGTAGGAGAAAACGCCGTGGAAATTTCTTGAAGGCTAGTCATGAAGAATATGAAAGGAAGGCTTCATGGTGAGAATGGCGTCACCATGCGGTAGGCAAGAGGTAACTTCTAACTTCTAAGCACGCGCAGAGTATGAAAGAGAGCCGGTGGCGGGATCCAATATGACTAAGGCGTCACTGCGAACTAACCCGAACCAAACAATGCCTTCAGAAGTCCCACAACCTTTCAGGGCCTATAGTTCTCAAGAGCCATCGCGTACATATGCTTCGGAGGGAGGAAGAGAAGGACGGTGTCAGGCACCTTAGTGGTGCTAGGTGCCTGAATCTACATTCCCTCCTAATATTGTTTTCTTCCTTCATATCTACATGAATTCATGATGGCG
Organism: Dermacentor silvarum; assembly: GCF_013339745.2. Classification (NCBI taxonomy): domain Eukaryota; kingdom Metazoa; phylum Arthropoda; class Arachnida; order Ixodida; family Ixodidae; genus Dermacentor; species Dermacentor silvarum. The sequence continues at coordinate 15,240,688 of NC_051164.1, read as the reverse complement.
AAACAGTGCAAGGGAAATACTTACACGTGGCAAAAAAGAAAAGGTCAAGGCGTTGTTCCCTGTCCCAGGTGGACAAGGCACTGCGTCCTGTTCAGCACCTTGTCCTGACCTTTTCATCCCCGTCTTTTTTTTTTTTTTCTTGCCCTGTTTCGCCATCATGAATTCATACCGGCTCGCTCAATTCTTATTGCTTCTACCTATCTACATGGCTGGCAGACCTCCCAATGCATTGTTCAATTGGCTCGTGGCAGTTTTTAGTGACGCCCTACATTGCCATCAGCCCCTGCCACCCGCTGTACTGCCCCCCCCCCCCCCCTCCCAATGGACCCACTCCCTCAGCGTGTTCGGCGGCTACAAATAACCACTCGCTTATCACAATGTCCGGGCCTATTTCTCATGAATCCTTCTTTCAATTATTTTATTAATAACCTTTAAAATTGGCAGCTGATACCCCCTCCGAGTCCTTCATTTCCTAGTCCCACATCGTAGAGAGTGGCGTTCTTAGAAAGTCCGTAGAGAGTGGAGTCCCACATCGTAGAGTGTGGCGAAAAAGCGGCCTGAACTGCGTAGGCGAGCGGTAATAGAACCAAGCACCGTCATGACTCGCTGCTCCTATATATTCAGCGCTCCATGCGCAGATTTGGCGACTGAAAGAACAGATAGAAGCGTGTAAGGCAAGGTTGCCTTGCGAAGGCTCACGCAACGCTCCCTCCAAAGTTCTTTATCTTTATTTATTTCTTCCTTTTTTTTCAATACTTCATTTCCACAGGAAGTTGGCCGCGAGTATAGCTCTTGCATCACCCCTGGCACGTAATTCGGTTACGCGAAGATCCTACACCTCCATTCGGTTATCCCTATGCCAGAAATGATCACCGATTAGGAAAGCACTTGCTGGCTGTCACCTTATGGCCACGTCCTCGTCCTCGGAACCCGTCTCGCATCCGATGAACTTGGTTGGATCTGACAAGCAGTGCTGTTATCGGTGCGGTAAGCTATACGCTGGAGTTATTTCGGGAAGCAACAGAGTTGCTCGCCGAAAGTCAGAGTCAACCTGGGGGCCCATATTTCGCACAGCCGCGTGGATATCGACACTCTTTCAAGATGGCTCTTGTCACTGGCCGCGAAGCACGATGGATTTTATTTCAAAAATTGCAACATGGAACTGTGGTGCTGCCATCGCTCGGGTAGTACTGGAATTATGGTTAGTAGAGCACTGCACGGGCCGATTTTCGCGGCCCGGGCCCGGCCCGGGCCCGTTTTTACATTGGGCGACCCGCCCGAGCCCGATCAAAACTTTTATGGCGAGACCCGGGCCCGGCCCGGGCCCGCAAATAATCTACGTTACCCGCCCGGCCCGGCCCGCCACCCCTTTACCTTAAGCCCTAGCCCGGCCCGAGCCCGACTCGAAACCGGCCCGGACCCGGCCCGAGACCGAAAAACACATGTTTTCCAGAGTTGAGAAGCCCGAGAATAACTCGCAGAAAGCCCGAGCCCGGCCCGGGCCCGGGTCAAAAAGCACACGCCGTGCCCGAGCCCGGCCCGAGCCCGTGAAAAAACTCCTCTACCTGGCCCGGCCCGGCCCACGGGCCAGGCCGGGCCCGGGCTTTCGGGTAAGCCCGAGCCCGTGCAGTGCTCTAATGGTTAGTACATGGGTTACTTCTCGTGCTGGAGCTTCAATTACTCTTGTCACGATATGTATTGCGCTTTATCTTTTGAAATGTTTAAGCACTCGTGGTTTGTTAAACACGGCAAGGCAATTAGCCAATGCGCAATGGCGAAATTATTGCCAATTGTTGCGTGTTATAGCGCAACCTTCGGTTAAACATGAACAATTTGCCAAGTCACAAAGCCGTTTGAAGCCAAAAGCACGAAGTTTAGCCAAATTCAAGTACTGCCCATCGTTCCCGTGCTGACTAAACAACCAGGCTTGCAGCTACCGAAGACGTCCCACTTCCCTCTAGTAATTTTGTACGAAAGACTGTGCGCAGAACTGGTCCTTGCACAGTGCATGGCTTCCGAGATTGGCACGCGCACCGTCCACTCTCGGAGGCCACGCAGAGAACAAAGGTTTTTTTAACTAGGCCCCTTGAGGGGAACTGTGGCGCTGCGATCGTTCCAGTGCCGCTAGAATGATGCGCAGTGCATGGTTTTGTGAGATCTTCATGTCTGTGACTTCAGACGTTGTGGCGGCTTTCATTGCTCACTTCGTTTTATCTACCGTTATAGGCCCAATTTTTGAGCAATCACATTTTTCTCAAAGCGTGAAATCAATAAGTTTCGGCCCTCTTGCAGAATCCCTGCGTGCGTTTATACGTATACTCCCTACACCTCGTTGGAAACTATCAATTCTGCAAAGCCACAAAGCCTTTTGACGTCTAAGCACATTTGTGTAATGCCCATTATTTTCGTGTTGGCTGAACTGCCATGCGTTCAGCTGCCGTATGGAAACTTCCGCCAGAGGTCGCTCTAGTAAGTTTCCTGGGACACTTGAGCTCGAAATCCTTCTCATATCGAGTGAACGTGGTTGGATCTGACACGTTGAGCTGTTACCGACATTGCAGGCTACGCTGGAGTTATTTCAGGCAGGGACTAAGTTGCAGGGCCAACGAGAGGAACAGGACGTCATAGTCAACCGGGGTGTCCGTTCCTTATTGCACCGGCTCATTGATATCGGCAGCTGTCAAGGTGGCTTTCGTTACTATGGAGGCGTACAGCATGGATTCCCGGCACTTATTCCGTGCAGGAGTTGTGTTCCAATACTCGCTGTGCAACTTAGTTACAGGGGACCCGGATCATGAGTAGGAAACTTTCACAAGGATAAAAGTGAGTTGGAGTGCACGCGGTAGGCATTACCGAGTCCTGGCTGGCAGGTTGCTGCTATCCTTGAAAATACATGTCTGCAATTGATGCATTCTGCCGCTACTCGCGTATAGACAGAAAGTTGAAAAGCTTGTGAAGAAACTAAGAACCGTGCCACAATGGATGAAACAAAAATGTTAGGCGTAACGTTAAGAGCTAGGAAGAGAACGGTGTGGATCAGAGAGCAAACGGGGTTAGCTGATGTTCAAGTTGACATTCAGAGGATGAAATGGGGCTGAGCAGGTCACGTGACGCGTAGGGTGAACGGTTGGTGGTCTCTTGGAGTATGGGCGCGAAAGGAGGGAAAGCGCTGTCCATGACGATAGAGAATTGTGCGATGTAATTAAAATAAGAAATTTACAGGCGTAAGATAGAATCAGGTGGCGCAACGCAAGTGTATTAAAGATCGCTGGAGGGAGGCGTTTGTCCTGCAGTGGACATAAAATAAACTGATGATGAACATCAGGATTGATGACTCGCGTGTTTATTCGGAAGCGAAGCCAACTTCAGCCGTTTTAAGTCTCGTTCAAATTCTGACAAACCCGGCTGAAGAGACAGCTTCACGAATACACTGTGGAAGTCCAAATTTGAGGCAGCCTACGTTGCCGTCCAAGAAAGATAGCCGCTCACAAGATCTTATGTCCAGGAATTCTGGATAATGTCCGTTCTTCCATCTGCCGAACTTGAGTACAATGCACTTATTGACCCTGTCAGCGCAAATCTTATAATAAAAGATATCATATTTCAAAAAATCTACCTAATTTGAACAACGTTCAATTACGAACGTCTAGAGACTACTCCCTTCCTATATAATAGGCATTTACGGCACTTACTCGCAGATTTACTGCTGCTGTGTAGTATAGCAGTGTTTTGTGGCTATAACGCAGAAGTGAAGTTATGACTAAGTGCCATAAATACGTTTCATAACAAGCGAACAAACAATGACCCCAAGGGCAACATAGGGGAAATCATGTGTACTTACCAACTGAAATAACGAAAGAATTAAAGTGGATGAAAAAGCAACTTGCCGCAGTTTGTGAACGATCCCACGTCTTCGCATTACGTGATGCTCTTACCAATTGAGCTAAACCGCGGCGCCGTTTTCCCATCCACTTTCTGAATCGCGGCACCTGCGGCAGTTCGCCACATCCGCCGCCGAAGTTTATCAGTGGTGGCGCTGGTTAACACTCCCAGGGTTAGTTCTTGTAGTAAAAAACGCAAATACCCCAGAAAGTAGACGGGAAAACGACGCCGCTCGTAGCTCAGTAGGTAAGAGCATCACAGGCGTAATGTGAAGACGTGAGATCGTTCCCCACCTGCGGCAAGTTGTTTTTCAAAACCACTTTCATTAATCTATAATTTTTTTATTTAAATTGTAAGTACACATGGTTTCTGCTATGTTATCCTTCGTGTCTTTGTTTGTTGACTTCTTATGATATGATTAATAAAAATCAGGCCCCACGGTTCCTTTTCTTCGCGTTCGTAAATACGTTATTTATAGACTGGCATAAATGCTTTTTGAGCCTTTACGCCAGTTTCCTAAGAAACTATGTACTGATTGTCTGAATAAAGATGAATGAATGAATGAATGAAGAAGGGAGTTCCCTCTCGATTTTACGGTGTGAAAGTTGTTGATTATCGCCAAACATTTGAAATAATTTTTTTAATATGCTGCCCATTGAGTAACGTCGGTACATTGTTATAAAGTTCGGCAGATGGCAGATGGGGCAATGCCCATAATTCTTGAGTATGAACATAGTCACAGTTTGTGATAAATTTAAAGATAGCGTTGTGTGTTTTATAGGTTCGCTCACACGCGTGTTAAATTACAAGCTAATACTTGCTCTTTCTATTTTTCATCGCCACCGCGTGGCATTAACTCACGGAGACACAATACGATCGAGTGCGCTTCAGTAATTGAACTCGAAGCTGTCTTAGAACAAAGTCTAAAGATTTAATTTCCGTAAGCGGACAGTTGTTTAGTTTGTCTGCAAAAATTCACAATAAGTAAGCAAAGCAAAACAAAGCCTAAGGAACTATATTTTTTACTCCTACCTAATAAACAGAATCCCCTGCGACACTTACCCGAAAGTGCATCAGTGCAAAAACGCTATTTTGTTTATTTTTCGTAAATATTTCTATAGTCCCACGCTTTTTATTTGTAATTTATTTTGTGACGTACAACCGAATATAAAATTTCGGATCGCTTACCCACACTTACGCCGTAAGCCCCAGACAAAGGCACTTTAGTCACTTTTTTCTTGCCAACATAAGCACCTCAGTAGTACGGCGGTATTAGACAAAGACCTTTCAGAGATGATTGGTTCTTCGGGGTGCTACAAGAATAAGGAATGCCTTCCGGTGCGAAATGAAACAAATACGAAACACGATGTGCTTAGTTACTTCTCATTTTACGTGTAAAAGCTGTCACAAGAATCGCGGAGGCTCAGGGTAACTCCCAGCATGGAGATAAAGTAACGAATAAAAACGCAAACAAAAAATGCCACGTTCTTCGTCTTCTTCGCAATGGAAGGCTTAGCTGGCGACTACGAAGCGCGCCGTCCTTTTTGGCAAGGACGCCTGCGGATACACGATTGACCCTGTCTGCGGCGCTATGCCTTAGTTTTACTTCGTGAGAAAGTTGACAAGCAATAAGAAAACACACACACTCGTACACAGAAGCTTGTTTATATCCGACGGAGGAGGCGTCGAGAAAATGGTTTACTTAAGGATCAAAAGGCGCGCGGTTGGGCTCAAATTTTGAAACTTTAATGCAACGCCTAGTCCCTTGTGAAAATAGGGAAGGCTGAGAAGGAAGAAACGGGGGGATGGGGGATCTTGTGCAGTGCGATGAGTTGTTGCCTGCACCGGAAGTTGCTCTCGATTCAATCCTATGTAGTGAGCGAATTGCAATCACGCCCTCTATGTCAATAGAAGCCTCTGCTGCCGCATGTGCGAGTACGAAACACTGTCGCCTTTTCAACAAGAACTAAGGCTACAGAAGCAACAAAATACAGGAAGGGGAGTTCCGTAGGAGCAAAGGATTATGTAGGCTATAGAAAGCGGGCCCGAACGGAACCTCGCGTAAACAAGCAGGGCGGTACTTTAGCTGATACAAAAATACCGGACGAATGTAGTTTACGTGCTTTGAAACAAAAGTACAAATAAAAAAGAAGAAGGACGTGCGAACTGCAGAAGCAGATAGCGCATCGGTAGAAACAGGCGAGGCATTGGTGTAGGGCCCATTCGATTCGTTCTGCACTTCGTGAACCAGTTCCCGCTTGATCCGTGCCACCGAGCAGAATCGGCACTGCACAAGCTGCACAGGCCCTGCTCTATACTTCTCTGACGAATGCAGGAAATGCTGTGAACTCGTCCTGTGCGATGCCTGCACTGTGTGAAACGCACGGACACGTGCAGATGCCGCCATGCTGAACATTTGGTATGAACAGAGAACTGCAGCAGCTCCTGAGTTAGTTCGAAAAGTGCAGGCGAATCGAATGCGTACCTTTCAGCAGACGATAATTTCGCAAAAGCAGACGAGTCAGTGTTACGTAGCAAGTGCGTTCTTACCTTCCCACACACTTCTGCGAGTGAGATGGTTGAAGAGCGTGATAGGCATCGTCTGGACACAAATTTTGATGGGGCAGAAATTTTACGAATGTTGCGTTTTGTTTTATTATGAGCTTTTGAAACGCCGGACATAGCTTCAAGATGCGCCAAATACTGTCTGCGGCATGCGAGAAAATAACACAACATATATTATACAAATGATCTAAATGAATTAAATGATATAAAAGATCAGAATCAAAATACCTCTAAAATGGGTGCCTGGCCATCCAGAGGCTGACACGTCGGGGCCAACAATGCCCCTCAAACGTAGCGTGCGAATAATTGTAGCGAAACAGTTCCTTTAATGACTCACTTACAGTGCATACCATGGGCACATTTCAACACACTGACTCCCTAAGGCTTCTTCATAACATTAAAAATTCACGGCCTGAATTCTGAATACCTAGCTGAAGTGTTCCTATTTATATTCTTGCAATAATATAACATCACAGCAAAGTTCGCCCAATTCCGCATTAATATTAAGTTTAAGCAACGAGGGCTTCCTTGCAGTTCCCTAATGAAGCTAGCCAAATGCAGGATTGCGAGGCTTCGTTGATATGTAAAACACGTTACATATTTTATATGGCCATTGACATTAGGAATGTGAACAATTATATGAAAAAGAAGGTGATTGCGATTATATGCGCATATTCTGCTTTCCAAATTATCGCCACGAACGGCCGCACGTACACTACAAAAAAATCACGGTAACAAAATTAGCGCCATTAGGCTAACTTTTGCCTACTGTATACAGGGTAAAATGGATGTTTGTTGTGCGTGCTTGTTCCAAGACAAAGTTGGCTCATGTAATTTTTCTCAATGTTTGGCGCAAAATGCGGCAAAGCGTGCCTACAAAAGGCACGCGCAGCTTCTGTCGTCAGCGTTGTTAAATTAATCGGTACCAGTCCTAATAAGATTGTCACGGTGACCTTGTAAGCGGATGCCACGAAGCGCGCGAGTATCTGGTTCCCGCGGATTGGCTTGGATTGAGCAAGAAATTTAATCTCGGCGTCAGCGAGTCGCGCCGGTGTCGGCGGCAGACGGCGGTCGGTGACATCGACCGTCTGCTTCTGAAGGGGCCGGTATTAGACGTCTGCTATCGTACAGGCAGCTGCCAAGGAAAATTTTGAAGCCTATTTTTCTTACGGTGTCTCTTGTTATCCCACTGTTAACCTTTTTAGTGATTATACAAGCAAAAGCACACGTGTTAGCAATTATACAAGCGAATGATTTCATCGCTTAGAAGCAAAAAAAAAAAAATTATTCTCATACTTGCACTTCGACACTCTCAATTCACGCCCTTGGTTCGAAAACGTACATCTTATCTGACCTTTTGCTAGATCTCCGCGCAATGCATTAGGGTTTTAGACGCCGCTAACATTAATAAGCGGTGCTTTGCTGACCCGAGGTGTTTAACAGATAAATTTTGTTTCTTAAACATCCACGTCGGGTGAAAGTGCCCTTTGCTTTGACGCAGCCCTATTTCCTGTCGCGATGCTGTCAACAGCTATATTTAGGAAGGCCCCGTCATGTCGAAACTTAGATGGACGGTTATTAACACCAGAGCGTGAAAGCTTTCGGTTCGCCGTCTGCTCAACGAGCAGACGACACTACTTCGAGCCAGTCAGTTTCATCTAACTCACTGCTACGCTTGCGAAAAACACGTTTAGTAGTAGGTTTGCGGCTCCAATAAGCTCGCTAAGCATGATTGTTTTAGTCGGAGCTGTTTGATAGATAAATTGGCTTTGTCAAATGTTTGAAGCTATGCCCATGAACGCGCTTCTCTTTCTTGTTGAAACACTGTCACCAGTGACGTGGGAGTCGATCTCAGCAGTGCACCAGACGACACTGGCGTGGGCGTCGTCTGCTGCGAAAGCAGACGGACGCGTAGGGAAGGCGAGCGTAAAACGCCAAAGGCGATGGAAATGAAAAACGACGAAGCATCACGAAGCGGGCGCCATCATCCAACCGCCTGCTTCACTTCGGATGATGGTCGTCCTTGAAGAGACGCCGCCATCTAAATAAATGGCGTCCTCATCCCGCAGATGCACGGAGGAAAAGAGCCGTTGCCAACGACAGCTATATTGCAGCAGCGCCTCAGCGTCACCGAGCGGGAGAAAGTAAAATGAGTCGGGGCGCCAAAGAGCAAGGCAGACGGCAGAATGGACAGGCCTTGTGGCTTCGAGGAGGACAGGAGACACGAGGCAAGGAATAGGGGAAAAAAAAGGTTGGGAAGGGTAGGCAGTTGTAAGCCCGGCCCGAAAGGAAGCCCTTAATGAAGCCGCCTGGTCACCAGGCAGGCGCGTCATATAACGTCGCGCCGGGAAGCGAACAAAAATGCCGTTCCTTACCGCCCTTTGCCCTTCTTGTTGGCAAGCAATATTCCTCATTCAAGAAGGAAGTCATTTCATCACGTACTGCATGCGGGGGGGGGGGGGGGGGGGGAGCGTCTATGGAAGCGGCGCCGTTTCATTCCATGTATTAACAAAAGCACCGCGGAACGCACTCCTCGGTGACTTTAAAGGTACCGCAGCGATTTTTTTTTTTTTGTTCTAACATGAAAGGAGACCCAAATACAGCATGAATACGGCGATGCGAGCAGCATTTGTGCGCACGTGAAGGCCTGTAGCCCACAAACTTTACTTTGCTCATCAACGGTCGTTCTATCTGTTACTTTTTTTTTTTCACTGCTAGTTACACACGTTTGATTCTTACCGCGCTGCACACACGACCTTCTAAGACAACAAAAACTGAAACTGAAATGTAGGTGTTTGGCGCAAAACGAGCACTAGCTATCGTTCAAGTGAAAACGAAAAACAAGAAGTCATCGGACCGCAAATTTCCAAGACGTCGAACTGATTTATACTATGACAGGACGACTCGCTTCCCAAGAAACCACCAGAATTTCTAGCATAGCTATTTTGCGATGCGCAAATGTCGTTATTTTCTTGTTCCTGTGACCTTCGAGATGCTAGCACAGATCCCACTAATCTCTGAGTCTGCATGACACGCAAAACCACGCCGGAGTTGCGAAGTGCGAATGTTTCTCAACCGCTGGCATTTTGAATTTTGTCTCCTCGAGATACCTGATATTCACTGGATTCATAGCGCAGTTTTTTATTACTTTCTTTCTTATTTTGTTTCCCGGTTAGCATGTGAAGGCGGGTGGAGACAATTTTAATACGCTCCGGCTCCAAGCGACATAAGTCAGCAAGGCCGGGTAGAAAGCATGTAGACACAGAACAATATAGGTGAAGATAAAATTAAGGCGCGGAATTCAATCGCACACAACATAAACACGGCATACACTCGCATTTAAAGGGGCCGACGGCCAATTTTCAAGCATTCCGCTTTTCTTGGTGCGATGGAAAGCCGGTTATCTCAATAATCTATATCGACAACAGTTCATTGAGGGAATGTCAGGAAATCTATAAAACGTAATTTTTCAATCTGCGAAGCTTCTTCTGCTGACTGTGTACGGACACCAGCAACAGTGATAACTGATATCGATGGCGACGGAAACTGAGCAATTTGAAACACATGCAGATTAGGCGGTGGAATAGCTGCTTTACCAAAAGCTGAGATTGCGGCCTAAAAACAGCAGCAACAACTTTTTATTACTGTAGAGATGTCACGGGCGCTCTTATGCTTTGCAGCATTTCCTGCCGGTAAATCATGGCGGCTTTGATGTAATAGCCCTCGAGATCTGTTTGTTCCTGAGAGGCATCTCAGAGGCAACTGTCGTACGTATGTGTCCGACCGAACCGATGGATGAATGGACCAAGTCGACCTACTCTGCATGTTACAGCGCTAGTGTGGTCACCCGTAAACTCGTTGTCGGCTGGCGGCCTGCACGTCATTGTGGTACAGTCGGTGCAGTACAATGGCTAGTTTTCTACTTCCGAAAAGCTTGCAAAACGGCGGCGCTCCGTCAAATAATGAATCCGCTTCCTTGCGCGTAGGTGGCGCCACTTTTCTATTAAACCATTTGCAGATTTCAAAAACGCAGATAGAGAGCATTTGCAATAACAGGAAATAAACATTTTTGCGAATTTATAGATATAGAATTTGGGACCAACTAAGCCTTTACATTTATTTATTTATTTATTTATTTATTTATTTATTTATTTATTTATTTATTTATTTATTTATTTATTTATTTATTTATTTATTTATTTATTTCAAAATACCTTACAGGCCCCATGAGGAGCATTGAGTAAGGGGGGGCATCACTGCACGACAGTTTTGCACGTGAATTCCGAAACTCGAGGACCACAAAAATGAGCAGAAATCATCGACGCAAAATAGGTTTACAAATGAAGAAGACGCGTTAGCGTACAAAAGATCAGCCAAATGTTATCACGCATATTGCTCGCGCATATATCGAACATCGTGTAAAAATGTATATTTCAAAGTATGAAAGAAAAAAAACAATATAAACAATACGTAGATAAACAGAAATAACAGTTCAAGGTAGTGTACTAAATAACAGATAAATTTTACCAAGCACATTGTTCACGCATATAATCAAACATTGCGTAAGAAAAGTTTACTTTCAAGCATGAATAGGAAATAATAGTCAGCGTGACGTTACATACAAATAGAGAGCGTGGCATACAGAATGACACATTTTTAGGAAAGGAACTGCAAGTTCAGGAGTTTCCTAAATTTATCTCTGTCCGTTTGCATGACAGCGCTGTCAGGGAGGGAATTCCACAAGCGGATGGCTCGTGGCAAAAGCCGACAAATTAAATGCATCAGTGTTTTCGTAGATGCGTAGATTTAGAAATGGACATGGTTTTCAAGGTCTGATGACACGTTTTTCCACAGAATGCTTCAGTGCCGACTTAAAATTTGATTCCTAATTTAAGGGATAAAATTATGCTTACTCCTATCATTGTGAGTAGCGATGTTTCCACTGGCACTATATACTGGACACATTACGCATGGTTGTCGGTCTTTTTAATAAATGCTCAAGCATAAATGGTTTACTGTATATACTTGTCAACCAGAAGACAGCAACCGCCACCACCATTATCTCTTGTAGAAGTAGATACTCTACCTACAGGGAATGTACGACCGCTCCAGCGGAGGCTCCTTGTAGGTTATTTCCTTTGTGTGTGTGTGTTTTTTTGTAAGCTTGCCTGACTTATGGTGTGTTTTGTGTGAGTGCTTCGGTTTTACTTCACTGAAAGAAAACAAACGAATATCCACATGCAACGCACACATTGTGCTCTATGTGACGCAAGGCTATGGCGACGTGTTTAGTTAAAGGCTATACAACCAAATGTGATGGGAGCAATTGTACGTACTGTCGTCCAATGGGACGTGTTATCTCTGACGATGTTTGTGTTTGTGCGCCGGAAAGGTGACAACTTTATTATCATCGTGCGATTAGCCGTCAGTGCGCCACATTGTTCACAGGCTATGCCGATATGAAAACACCAAATCAGGCTGATGCACTATGGGGGACACCTATGCAGTGGATGTCGCGAGTACTAAGGCGATGTAGGGTGCTTGTCGAGGAAAGAATAGCGATGAGAACTGTAAGCACATAGAGATACGGCACTTATCTAAGTACACTTTGCCTGATACTGGCACAAACCCAAAGGTCAACTAACAAATAATGTCTTGTAAAGTAAATAGGCCGTTTAATATCACTCGCTATTCCATTAAGACTAACCCGCCGTGGTTGCTCAGTGATGATGGTGTTGGGCTGCTGAGCACGAGGTCGCGGGATCGAATCCCGGCCACGGCGGCCGCATATTGATGGGGGCGAAATGGAGAAAACGCCCGTGTACTTAGATTCAGGTGCACGTAAAAGAACCCCAGGTGGTACAAATTATTCCGGAGTCCCCCACTACGGTGTGCCTCATAATCAGATCGTGGTTTTGCCACGTAAAACCTCCTAATTTAAGAAAAGACTGTTTATGCCATTAAGACATCGGCGTGCTTTAAAGGTACATATATCAACCGACATTGCGTGTGCAGGCGTTATAGGTCGTGATGTATTGCTTGATTACCCAGGTTTAAAATGCGCTAACTCCCACTGGCATCGGTCAACATGCAGGTCCCTATATATATGAGGCAGTATTTCTTCGGATCCGGTGTTTAATAAGTGAAAAGAAGTGCAGGCGCACGTAGAAAAACATTTTAATTTTAAAGAGTGAAAACATTTTGTTTTTGCTTTTCTACGTGCGCCTGCACTTCTTCAAACTTATTAAACACCGGATCCGAATAAATACAGCATTCATATATATATATATATATATATATATATATCCATGCAAGACGAAGGGTTTCGCGCCGGACCCGAAGGTATGACATTCAAAAAGAAAAAGGACGAACGTTGTGGCATATCTCTTTACTGACGTTTCGGCCGGAGGACTGGCCTTCGTCGGAGTGTATCTATATATACCCTGTATAAACACCCTGTACATATATACAGGGTGTTTCTGCGAACACTTTCAAAAATGTTTAGGTTTCCTGTGGCAGATAGGACAATTCTAGTTCATGAGCTGGTCTACTCGAAGAGGCTAACATTACTTGCCCAAAAAATTGAAATGCATAATTGACTAACAGAAATTAACTAATTAAGTTTCTCACTAATTACCTTATGGCACATGTTCCAATTTATAAACTCTAGCCGTAGAGTTCGCAAGACGGATCCACTTGGAACGAATTCTCAGGATGACACCAGTTTTAAGACATTAATTCCCGAACTTTGCGGAGAAATGCTTTGGCGTTCTAGTTACTTTCTTAAACATCCGCTGTCCACGCAGCGGACCTCCCGGGCCCTTCTTTGATACTTGCATAAATGCGAAACTTTTCAGTTTGCAATGCTCTAACAAAGCTAGCCTAATTAAGAGGAAGCTTGACGTCTGGGCCAACTCTGATTCCCGTAAGTACATACGAAACGCAGAAATGCTGTTATTAGACAATCGCTGCATAAATTTAATAAAATGTGCTGCATTTACGAGAAACATCAGGAAGCACAGGTATTGATTTGGGACCTTAATAATATTGCACAGAGATTGCCGCAAGTCGGTAAGGTTAGAAAAATTAAACCGTAATGTTTTAAGTCCCTAACTGCACATAAACCAGAGGTTGCAGTTCTATAATGTGCATCTGTTTGAGCACCTGGGGCGGCCAAATTTTATACACCAGCTGGAAGCTTACGTGAAATTGTTTAGTTATTTACTGTAGTTGTGCAAAAGAACCTACTCGTAAACTAGCGGTACATTCCAGAGCGGAGTGTAACACTGATTTTGTCCCGCTTCAGATGTCTCAATAGGTGCACTTTACACTATTGTCAAATATTTTCTTATTGCGCAGTTAGAGTCACAAAAGTTCATGCTTCAAACGTGCACGATTCCGTATGTTTGTCTGCGTGCCTTATTATGTCTGTCTATTTTTTTCGAGGTGCACCCCAGCACATGTATGCATTTCCAACTTGCCCAAGAAGCAGTATGCGTGCTTCAGTTTTGCTAAATTTTGCCAATTTCAACAATCGTTTCTTTTCGTGTGAATACATTGATGTGCTCAAATAAATATCTGCACGCTGAAGTCGACAGATTTTTTTAAATTTCTTCTGAATGCCGCAAACTTCATCAATGTCGCTGTACTTAAAGGCGATAAAAAAGATTTCTCTGTTCCGACGCATTGAGCTAGGAGATCCTGAAGTTACCACAGCTTCATCTTGAGAGCTTTATCGATTCTTCCACCAGCTGCTGACAGGCTGCTGCCCTATTGCGATGCCGAAAGGGTAATGCGGCAGCAGCAATTGTCGGGCTTTTGTTTTCTTCCACAGGAGATCGCTAATTGCTCGCCTTCCTACTGCGATAGTGCAGGCGAAAGCATCAAACTGGATTCGCTATGTCTGTTCATCCACACCCGTGGATGTGGTTGCCGTAAGACCCATGATGATGATCGTGGGGCGGTGACAAATAGTCGCCGAGCCTGCTTGATTTAATGAGGTATTTTTGTATACATCTGCTTAATATCTTTTTTCCTTCAAAACTTCTCTGTCTACTTTGTACCGCTACCTATGTCTGTAACTGATCCGGTCGTATCAATATCTTCCTTGCTTTTTTTTCCACCAATACTCTAACGTTTCCTGCTTATCGCAACTGCTGACTGGTTGATACTTCCGTCCACATTAAATCCTAGCGCTTGTGGAAGGTGTACCTTACCTCAATTGGTGAATCCCTCGGCATTCCATTAGGATGTGCCGAGTGGTCTCCGGATTTTCGCTGCAGCATGCACATCTCTCCTCTAGTTGCGAGTATTTGCTGCGGTATGTTTTGGTCCTTAGGCAACCAGCTGGAGCGTCAAATAGACCGATGATGATGATGATGATGATGATGATGATGATGATGATGATGATGATGATGATGATGATGATGATGATGATGATGATGATGATGATGGCATGCCCTTTGAGGTGGGGCGGCGACAAATAGTCACCTAGCCTGCTCGTCATCCGCAGAGCCATCATGCGGACAGAAAAAGGAACATTCACCCACCAACCACCACTTACGATTGTACTTATGCCGCTGCACAATCCTACGTACAATCCAGCAACTAGGGTGCTAGTGTTCACAGGAGCTGCAATGTATGGCAGCTCCGCAGTATTAAAATGATGGTTAATGCATGGATTGGCCTAAACTTGGTTTTTCTGGCTCAAAAACGTTTTGTGACTTTGCAAATTGATCATTTTCAAGAACATATTGCGTAATAAATAATTCAATTCGCAAAGATTACGCATGTTCGCAGAGTCTAATTACATTGCTGTGTTTAGAAAACTGCAGGATGGCTTCGAAGTTTACAAGGATAAATGAAAATTTATTTATTTTTTAACAATCCTGCAACCCTCGACTGAGGATTACGAGACGGAGACAAAGACAGTTTCAAAAAATATAAATAAAATGCATCAAATTCACAAACAACTAACAGCATGAAAAACCGACTTAGGAACATCTCAAAGTTTGAGCTCTGTCGTACTGAAGCTGGAGATTCCAGAGATTTTTATTATTTCCATGAGACCCCGTTGAAACTGTCAAGCTGCTTAGAAACTCATGGCTTTACTACCACACATATCCAAATTTCCTAAGATGTTCCCATATGGGTCTTTTTCAAATATTAATAAAATCCTAATGGACAACTGCGTGTTTTGAAGATATTATATTATTTTTTAACCGCTGTGACCATTCGGTTGTGCAGCGCCTAGCGAAAGCCCAATGAGAGAGATCGCTAGACGTCTTGGTCGCATCACGTTTCGAATTACCGGCCATACGAACTTTGAGGCCACATCAGGCAGTACTGCAGCAGGCGAAGATCACGTCGTGCGCGTCGCGAAGAAGTTGTTTTTGATGAGATGACGGAGTCCACCATCGCATGCACTGAGTTCAATGCCTAAGGAATCACTAAAGTCTGCTGATTCAATTTAGAGTTAACGTTCCACCTGAACATTCTGTTCCTAGTTCATTTTGCCACACGACGAATCAATTTTGCTACTGTCTTTCTTTTCCTCCCAAAAGAGTAACAAGAACGTAGAACCATAGCGTTAAGACATTAAAACTGCAGAGAAAGTGTGCAAGATACTTGTCACTATAACGACCCAGCTTTCACTTTATGCTCTAACATTTATGTTGCGACACACACTCGCTTCAATACAGCAATAGAGGTGCCCACTTTTGAGCTGTCTACGAGATAAACAAATTTATGCGCTAGACCCGGAGACTCGTAGCTTTGAATTTTACACGAAGCTACTGCGCAAAAGACGAGCGCAATTGGTTTCGAACTCGCAAACGCTAAAAACAGAAACAAAGCCGCGTCTGAAATCAGAATTGTTCAAATCGAATGCTCCCGGCAACGTGCGCGATCCACATCGGAATTCCTCCAAGACGCGCCACGCCACGCTGCAACGGGCTGCAATCAAGACAATTGGAAGTCTGGTTTCCGTGGCCGTAGCAGACGGCACACCACGTTCCTCGCGTAGCAGACGACGCCAGCGCGAGACCGCAAGCGAGGGGAAGCCAAGTTGCAGACGAAAGGAACAAAGGAAAGCGTGCAAAACAACGGGCGAAGGGCAGACGGCCGCATAACGCTGTTTACACGAGAGGATGCGTCTGCGCGTACCCGTGCAGAAACAGACGACGAAATATCGAAGAACGAGCAAAGGGCAAAACAAAAAGTCGCAGTTTCACCTGAAAGGCGAAGCATCAGTTGCGATAGAAAATTTGTAGAGAGCTTTACGGAGTAATGATAGTAGCTTTATCAGCTGTATAAACTTGGACATGCAGCAGCACCGGCAACACGCAGAACTGTTGTCGACGCCGTCGGCGTTTTGCCCGCGTTCACACAAAATGCGTGCGGCGTTGGTGACTGTTGTCGGAGCCTCTGATATAAATAGGCACTTGGTGCCGCAGCTAAACGTTGCCTCCCTTCCCTCCCCCTCCCCCCCCACCCACGGCCTTTCGCGCGCCGGAAGAAGGCACGTTTGCTCTACATATATGGTGATTGTAAAGAAGGAAAGAGACACCTACTTCTGCAGCCCTTAAGGGAGCACGGCGCAGAACGCGCGTTTGTTCTCCGCCGTGGGTTCACTCCCCGTGAAAGCGCGCGTCCCTCGCGTCCTTTCACTCGCACATACAGCGTTCGGCGCGCTGAGCCGTGCTCCCTCAAGGGCTGCAGAAGATAGCGCCAACCTTTCCCTTTCCCTCAAGAACCACTTATCGGCGACAATTTCATTTCCATTGACGTCATACGGAACCTCATGGCGACGGCGACGACGACGGCGACGCCGACGGCAGAAATCTGCTTTGGAGTGTCCATATAATTGCTATCGCAATAAAAGAGCAATTTGGAGAACGTAAAGGTTCGCCTAAGAGTGGAACGCGATAGCATTCAAAGATACCTGGCTGCTTATCAGGCTTTTTTCTCGTATTACAGTCCGGCGCTATCGCGTCTGTAGATTGTGGTTAAGCCGGAGTTTACGATTTTCTGACGGATTTTACCTTGAGGAATTCAATTTTGTTCACTGACGCCTTGCCCCCACGCGGAGGGCCTGCGTGGTCGGGTTGGTTCGGGATGATTTTCTCCGCCACGGACGCCGGTGCGTACGCCGACACCGACGCCGACGGCGGATTTTCTGCGATACGGGGCCCTTAACGCTCTCGCGTTAAAAAGGCAAAACAAACAGACTAAAATGCCAGCGACTGCGATGCCGAGGCCTCAGAGTGAGGCAATTGCGCTGGATCACGCGAAGTCGCATTCGGCACGGCACGGCGTGTCGCGATACGCAAGTCCCGTCTCGAAAACCGTTTCGCCCCAGGGGGGCGAGTGCCGTACTTCAAAGCAAACCGCACGGAGCGCTCGCCGAGATGCTATGCAGGCACAATGTGCGGGCGTTATATGCTGCATGTGTACGTACGAAACCCACGCGCGCGGCTTGATTCGGGAGCGCGCGCTCGCGAAACGACCGCTCATAAATTATTCCACCTTAATAACACGCGGAAACGCGCTCGGCTCGATAGAGACGCGGGTACTTCTCCAGCGCTTGCTCCCAATCCCACAGAGTGGTGCAATTGTTCTAATGCGCGTCTTGCGTTGATTTGTTAATGATGCATTGGTTGTACGAGTTGAATTACAAATTGAATTCTTATTTGCCGGCCGTCAGAAAACGTACAGTCTAGGAGTAATCTTTAGGGCGGTATCTGAAGTACATAGTGGCTGGACGCAACTGAAACTGTTGTATTTAATTATGCTGGGAAACTCAATAAATGTTGTATGTTGGCAACAAATATGCGTACCAAACTCTCCAATCAAACACGAATCTAAAAGCAAAGCATTTTTTATTCGTATTGAAAATTTGAAATATTCGCACGCCCGTGAGTAAAATGTTTGCGTTGGCCCATCCAGAGGGTGACCGAACCCATCTACAGTGACCGCTTCCTCGAAATAACAGTAACAGATCTCGAAGACTGTAGTTTTTTGGGGCTGCATGCGCCGGAAGCGTTGCGGGAGCCACAAACACGTGATGGCAGCCATGCTTGGACACCACCTATTGTACACTGCTTTCAGGATTGGCCAACCCACGCATTTTTACACTGTCTCCGTGATCGGCGTGCAATACGAATCTGGACATCCAGGTACCAGATAAATGCATGCTTTCTGATTTGTATTACGCGATCTTACGTAATAACAATTGTCGGCATTACTTCTAAAAAGCACGGATAATCGCTTTGTGCGGCCCCAGTCGTTTCATTATCCAGGTATTTAAATCAATCGTGACTTACGTGCTTTGTTAACCCAAATTTAACGTCATGTATACTTCCCAGGTGTCGAAGGCTCTAAAGCCGGTAGCGAATATGTCTATACGAGTATATCAGCAGCAGCAGCCTCTTTTCATGTCCACTGCAGGACGAAGGCCTCTCCTTGCGATCTCCACCCCTGTTTTGCACTAGCTGATTCCAACTTGCGCCTGCAAATTTCCCAACTTCAGCTCCCCACCCAGTTTTCTGCCGTCCTCGACTGCGCTTACCTTCTCTTCGTATCCATTCTGTAACTCTAATGGTCCACCGGTTGTCTACCCTACGCATTTGTATACGCATATATATATATATATATATATATACAAGATGAAGGGCTTTGCGCCAGACCCGAAGGTATATTCAAAAAAGGAGAAAAAGACGAACGTTTATGGCATATTTACTGACTGACGTTTCGGCCGGAGGGCCGGCCTTCGTCGGTCGGAGTGAATACAATTAAGTGTGGTTGCGTTACAGGTATATATAGAGACACTAGACACTTATCGCGTTGTCCCACACGACATGCGCACAATCAAACCCTAGTCACAGCACGGTGACAAAATGAAAAAAAATTGAAAAAAATGGCCGGGCAGTTCTAAAATCACAGCAGATGGAAATCATCACTACATATAATCACATAATCATGCGGTGTTAAAAAAGTACAAGCTGCGCACGAATGTACAACATGAACGCGAGTGCTGTCTTCCGCCCTGTGGCAGAAAGCAGGATTAAAAAATGCGCCCGTGGACAGATTTAACAATGCACACGTGGACAAAAACCTTTATATCATGAATTCACAAAAAATAATAACTTCCCAGTGCTGCAATTATACAATAGTCAGTCAACACGTGACCCATGCAGAGAATGTCATAGCCGTAGCTGCCAGTGCCATTTTTCTCAATTTTTTTTTTTCATTTTGTCACCGTGCTGTGACTAGGGTTTGATTGTGCGCATGTCGTGTGGGACAACGCGATAAGTGTCTAGTGTCTCTATATATACCTGTAACGCAACCACACTTAATTGTATTCACTCCGACCGACGAAGGCCGGCCCTCCGGCCGAAACGTCAGTCAGTTAATATGCCATAAACGTTCGTCTTTTTCTCCTTTTTTGAATATATATATATATATATATATATATATATATATATATATATATATATATATAATTAGGCGGATTGCAAGAAAACAATCTGCGTATCTCACAACATTACCTTGGTTATGTCGAGCAACGTGGCATTTGCATCTTTTTAAATCTTGGTGCATGAAAGTCGGGGCACCCTGTATATATGTTGTCACGTTGTCGTAGACCGTGAAGAACCTAAATCACAAAACTAGTTACGAAACTAACCGTTTATTTGGCGAACCTGTGCCACAAAAACAAGTTACACTCGAGAGCAGAACGAAGCACCGAGCGCTATCGACGAAACCTGATCTTCGGATCAAGCGCGTCGGGCTATTTATACATGACTCGTCGAAGATTCCTGCGTAATCGTTGGTGCTCGCGTGCGTTCTAGAATCTTATTTCTCTTCTCGTCGCGCATGTAATCTGCTTACACAACGTTAGGGCAACAACATAGACCACAGATGGAATCGGCGACAACAGTCGAGAAACTTCAGGCACAGAAAGGCGCGTCGTGCGCCGAGCGATAACTTTAACATTTGTTTGCAGGTGAAACGCGGTCACGGGAAAAACAGTTAACATGCACGCAGGTCAACGCACCCCTCCCCCACTTAAAAAAGCATCGTCGCAATGCTGCACTCACCACATGAAAGCGAGAGATAAAAATTAAGCGTGCAAAAAAAATTTTAAATAACAACGCAAGCAAGAATGTAAGTCCCAGAATTAATTCGCGCATGTAGCATTGCTTAGGGCCCACAACGTGGGCGATATCAGGTCGTTTGCGTAACACGTCTGGCAAGTACTTGTAATCAAAAACACCAACGCGTACGGAGAGCAACACGAGCACAAGGTAAGAGCAAGAGCCAACGTTTCGACAAGTGGACTTGTCTTTTTCAAGGCGACATATGCTCAAGGCGCACGGAGTATCTTGCACGGGCCGAAGTAGTGTCGCAGAAGATTTTCACGGAGTCCTCGTCGGCGTATTGCTATCCAAATCCAAACTCGGTCGCCGGCTAGTAGTCCACGCTAGCATCGTCCAAGGTTCTAGTGGCGGCTGTCTGTCCATTGCTGTTTCTTGATGCACAGGCGGGTGAGTTTCCGTGCGTCGAGATTCTTTTCTTCGGTTTCGTCCAGCTGCATGGCGTCGAGAGTTGTCGGGTGTCTTCCGTAAACCAGCTTCAACGGCGTGATCCGCGTTGTTTCTTGTACTGCGGTGTCGTAAATGCAGGTTACGTATGGAAGGACATCCTATAGGTCTTGTGTTAGATGTCGACGTACATCGGTAACATGTCGGTGAGAGCTTTATTTTAGAGTAAGCCCATTCGTCTTCGTGTAGTAGGCGGTCGTACTGCGGTGACTTGCATGGCGGTAATGCAAGATGGTTTTAGCGAGCTCTGCTCTACCAGCTGTTTCTCTGTCGGCAATGAGAACTTTTGGGGCATCATGTCGTAGCAGGATGTTCCCGACGAAGAGTTTCGTAACTGGACTTGCTGTTTTTCGTCGCACTGGAACTTTGGGACATCATGTCGTAGAGGATGTTCGACGAGAGTTCGTAACTGGACTTCGGTATCGGCGTATTCGTCGAAGTGTGCGAGTACTAGTTGGTGACTGCAGGCGTTTTTTTCAGTTTGAAATTATTGGACCTGCGGCGGTTTCCACTTGAACTCGGCGTCGGATTTTGTGAGATAGGTCAATGGCTCGGTGATGCGTGAACACACATGGACAAAGCACTTGCAATAGGCCCACCGCCCAAGAAATATGCGTACAGCCTCTTTCCGGCGGGTGGCGGACTGTTTGCAATGGCAGCTGTCTGATGTGGATCAGGACGAATTCCGGATTCGCTGATGACGGGGCCCAGGAACAGAAGTTCTCCGTACGCGAAGCGGCAGTTCTCTGGCTTCAGGGTTAATCAGGATGACTTGATCGCCCCCTATACCATCTGAAGCCGCCTGGTCATCCAAATTCGCGGGGAAGACGACGACGTGATCCAAGTAGACGGGATGAGTCTGCCGTTTCAAGCCAGCCAACACCGTTTGCATCACGTTGCAGGTGCCGAGCAAAGTCCAAACGGTTTAACTACGAACAGGCTGTCTGGCGTGATAAAGGCTGTCTTCTCTCAATCCCTACCGTGTATTTCTATCGCGGTCTCGTGAAAATCGGTCAGGGGAAACAGATTAAGCAATACATCTCTCTCTCTCTCTCTCTCTCTCTCTCTATATATATATATATATATATATATCATTTTTTGCTTTCCGTATTCAGAACTGCATTCCCGCTGGCACAAATTTACTGCGTGACCTACTTAATCGGTGTTAAAAAAGTTCCTTTCTCTTATGCTTTGCTGACATTGCAATCGATTTGTTGGCACTCAAGTTGTGCATTGTAGTCCTTTTGATATCTAATCCATAGTTATGCATATTAGCAAATAGAGTGTATTGTCTAATCATATTGTAATAGTGTGGAATGAAGCCTCACTTATATTTTGGTATTTTTTTCATCACACTGTATTCATTGTAATTCCCTTAAAATTTTTGTGCATGGGGTCCTGCTGTGGGCCAGTGCTTTGAAACCTGTTTTTGTATAGTTTTGTGCGAGCGTCTGTTCTGAATATACTCATCCGATATGTCCATGTAGAAAGCATTAGGACAGCGGTAAATTCTCTGCTTTTAATGTGTGAATACGTTTAGCGCTTGTGGGCATTACTGCTCAAGGCAAATTGTGACTACTGATTACAAACAGTATGCCGGAGTTCATGTACTGCCCAAGTGAACGTTCTGTTGCCCTAGGTTATCTGCTGGCACTTTTTATTTCCGCTTCTCCATAAAGTGGTTCCTTGCAACTCTGAGTGTGATTGCACGTTCGTGCTCTGGTAGTTTCCAGATACGGTGTCCTGCTCCACTAGTTGCCCACATTATAAACTATGATTATCGCATTTTTATCTGAAATCGTCAGAATCTGGTGTAACATTTTTAATGCTGAGCGAGCCTTTCCATCCATGTCCCTGCAAAATATTGTTCTTGTGCTGTTTCACACATACATACATACATACATACATACATACATACATACATACATACATACATACATACCTACATACATACATACATACATACATACATACATACATACATACATACATACATACATACATATCATACATACATACATACATACATACATACATACATACATACATACATACATACATACATACATACATACATACATACATACATACATACATACATACATACATACATACATACATACATACATACATACATACATACATACATACATACATACATACATACATACATACATACATACATACATACATACATACATACATACATACATACATACATACATAAATGTGTACATTTTAGGTACATCATCGTCATTTGTGCCATATTGCAAGCCACCTCAAAATGAAATTGACGAAAAAAAGATGATTTCCGGGCTTCGCAGAAAAACCATAGATAAGGCAGGTGCTTCCTTTTTTTCTAGTCTGCTCTATATCAATAATACCATCTTCTTATCTCTTTCGTGGTCCGTTGACTTCAAATTCATTCAATGGTATCTGTGTCAAAAACTATGCCGTACCTCAACGAAGTTGACAAAAGGATCAATATTGCTGAACTTCAAGAATAACCGTGCAACACCCAAGTATTTCTTTTTTCTTTTGATTTTTGTCCACTCAACATAAAACCTTGAAAACCAAGACCCTGGCGTCAGCTGTGAACTGACAACGCGGCAATACAATTGGGAATCTAGCAGGAAGGCAGGTCGCTGCAAAACTGATACGCAAACAAAAGTGTACATTTTATCCTGGGGTCAAATATGACAGTGGGCTGTATTCGCCTCAAGAGAGGGGAAATAAAGAAGGAAAAAAAAAGTGGCTGTGGGCAGCTAGCTTCCAAAGAGTGCTATAGGAAAAGTTAGCCTGAGGTGAAGAAATCTAAGCTCCATAGAAAAAAAAACGACTCAAGATTACGCGACTCAGATTCCATGAACCAATTTCGAAATATCGAATGTTTGAAGTGTGCCTCAGTTGTGACGAGATATTCGAACTTTTCCTTACAATGAGAACAAAGTTACGCAGTCGGAGAAGAAAGAAATACTTATAGCTGGAATTTCGGATCCTGACTTTTCGATCCTCGCTATCCGAGCTGCCCTCAGGCGCCAAACTACAACGAACGTTAGACGTGCAAAACCGTCAAGGAAAAACTTTCACCCCGATACGCGACTTCGTGTTTGTAGAGAAGACCTCCATTGCACCGCGTCATTTGAAAGAAAACAAAAAATTATTTGGATGAGGACGATCAATTATAAGCGTATAGGGCACACGACAAAAAAAAAAAGAAAGAAAGAATGAATTCAGTGCGGCCGACGAAGCTTGCAGCGATCTTTTACAGCGCTTTGTCCGTTCTCCGATGCTCGTCGTCAGGCCGAGGCGACACGTGTGATTAGTTATCCAGTGGAAAGCTAATTAGGCAGCTCGCAGTCGTTAGGTAATTAGCGCCTCCGACTGTGTCCAGTGTGTACGACTGCTCCTCACACTCGACGACTTCTTGCGTCCCATTTCTGTTCGATCACCGTGCTCTGTTTTCTGCTCTGTCGTCGGCTGCGAGTGAGAACGTCTGTCGCTCTTCTGTATCGTCCTTCTTTTTTTTACTTTTTCTTTTCTTTTTTTACGCCTATTTGTGAACGTCGTTGCACGGGCTTCACTCGCAGCCTTGGCCTCATGGTAGAGCGTCCGCCTCGGCTGCGGGAGGTCCTGGGTCCGAAGCCAGGCTGCCGCCGGTCACACGCTGGTTTGTCGAAATTACGTCCTTCGGCCCGACATTCGGCTTTCTTTAGGGCGGAATTGTCCTGCAATAAGAGACCGCGCCCCACTAATCCCGTCGAACCATGTTGGCCCAACAAAACCGAATCATGGGTTATCCTTCATGATCGATTGGTGTGCATTTCTAACCGCGGTCTCATTGCCGGGTGTTTACGGCTGCTTCGTACATATGTAGGATGTATTGCCTCTTTTGGGCTATTCATGTACTGGTGATGCCACTCGCGTAGGTGGCAAAACGTGTACATTTTGCTTTATCTTTTGTTGAGTAAAGCCGGTGCAAAAACTTTGACAAGTATGAGTTCCCCTGGCTTTCGAAAAAAAAAAATTCACATCCCGGCAAATTGCCCAGACTGCCCAGAATTTTATTGCTCACTCTCGCACATGCTATGGCAACGTACCGCTTTACCAAAGGGCCCTCTCTCCAGTGAGTCCGAATGGGAAGAAGCCCTCAGAACCCCGGACCTCAAACTCCAACTCAAGGCCGTCCAGAGGGCGCAAGAACTGGCGGAGCGTCACCACGTTCCCGTCCCGACTTCGGCGTCGCCTGCGGTTTCGGCCGGAGGAGCTCCCCGCGTGGGATCTCCAACGGCTTAAAATTCCTCAGGACCTCAATAAAGTTCTTGACTGACTGACTGATTTTCGTGTCTTTATAGACCATTTCCGGGTAGCCTGACGAGCATCGTGAAGGCAAAAGGGACATACAAGTAGTGTTAGTTTTTAAAGGCATCGCAAGGACACAAGGCCAAGAAGTCATAGACAACAAAACCAGCACTAACTTCAAGTTAAACCTTATTAAAACAAGCAGCAGCCACATTGAGTCAAGTGGGAAAAAAAGGAAACCATCCGCTGTTACAGGAATGCACTACAGGTACAGGTGTCTATCTAGAAATAACATAGCTGGCTTTCGCAGGCGAAGTGACAACGCGCTGACACTCGGCGCCCAATCACAGTCGCGCTGCTTCAACACACTTTCAACATGAACCAATTCAACCAAATCAATGTGTTTGTTTTTAACACTTCCCGAAGCCTTGGGGAGTACCGAGTTTTTATATTTTATGGTCGACGAAGGTGGTCATCACGAAAACGTTGGGCTCTTGATATTCGTTTTGTCATGAATAAAAACACACGGTAAAACGAGGAACAGAAGAACGACGGACGCACGAGTCAGAACTTTGTTCGGAAACATCTGTCGCGTGAGCTTCACCAAAGGGTAGACAAGTCACGTGTAGTTGCCATATGTTTTGTAGGTAAAATTGAGGCTTATCCCATGTGAAAATGTATTTCACGCGAACTGTTTTTATCACAGCGTCCTCTGTCTGGTCAAATTTGTTCTTTCATGAATGATGATGACGCTGACGACAATAATGATGATAACAGAATATTGCTCGAAACACCGAGGTGCCAAATAAATATTTTGCTCTAATTCTCACTTCGGATACAGACGCCGAAGAAGTGTGTAACCGTGCGAACAGAGCCCTACGGAGCCAAAGATGTAATTTGCGATGTCACCCTAAACAAAAGCCTGGGCCTACAGGACGCTCATAAGGCCTATTATACAGTATGCTAAAATAGTTTGTGATCTATACATAGTAACAAATTACCAAGAACTAGATCGATTACAGCGTCTAGCCTCCCGGTTTATCTATAACAAATATCGCCGCTTCCACTCTCCCACAAATCTTTGCAGGTTAGCAAACCTACCAACGTTAGAACTCAGAACAATTAAGGTGGCGGTCCCACTCCGGCGGCACGAGCCCCCCTGTTTTCAGTACTTTTGGAGCAACCGTGGCGGCTCTTCTACTTATGATATAAAGTTGTCGTAAATACCATAAAAATCTGTTTATTCCAACTATATATAATATAAAGAAATTGATTAATGTGATTTAGAAATAAATGTTCCAGAACAAGCATGAGATACATGGTTTCTGCGAACTGTGTCTCAATTGTGACCATATTTGGAAGAAACTACCACATTTACTGCATTGCGGCTTGCTCTGTACCTTTAGAACATATTTATCTATTTCCTAGACGCAGCACAATAATTTTGAATTTTTACTTTTGGGATAATTTGCTTTTGAAGATTGCCAAATATCGCAAACTTCTGTTGTAAACAGCCCGGCAACTACACGCTCAAGCAACAGCTACACCCAGGAACCGCTAGCTCCGTAGCTACTCCTGGGTGCTATCATAAACGTTGGATTGATTGATTGATTGATTGATTGATTGATTGACTGACTGACTGACTGATTGATTGATTGATTGATTGATTGATTGATCGATTGATTGATTGATTGATTGATTGATTGATTGATTGATTGTATTCATTGTTAGGGGGTCGGGAAACATTGTGCTTTTTTAATTTAATTGCTATCGTTGACACCATCCCAACCACCAAAACATGCGCAGTTGACGTCATTATTAAATGCACCGCCACAATTGTTGCCTTTAGATGACATAATATTTACCTCCCTAACGGCTACTTCTAAGAAGTCGCGGTGAAGAAAGGTTAAAGCTTACGCAGTGGCATTTCATTGGCACTGCCAACAGTACCTAAATAAAAAGTAACAGAAGAAGCGTCGGCTGCAGAAAAGAAAGCAGCAGTAAGTGTGTCAAGGAGCGCTAACTAGTGGCAGACCTTGACGAAAAGCAACGGCGAGGACGCAATGGCGCCCGACGCGTTCAATACCAATCTCCCCGCAGCTGGCGACTGCGTTACGTATTGATGGCCCATGCGGCCCGCTGCGTCACAGCCTCCACAGCGAGGGGGAAAAGAAAACAAGTAGGCACATTCATTATTGTGTCAGGAAGTAAAAAGGAAACCAAGTAGCCAACACGACGAAGCATAAGGGCAAGGAAGCTCAATCAAAAGAATACAAAAAGGACGGGCCACAGCAAGTTCGCACTACGTAAAAATAAAAACAGCAGACGACGGGAAAACGCGTGAAGAAAGGGCCCACGAAAATGTCTGGGACAAGTAGCCAACGAAGGATCGTCGAGAATCAGGGTCGGACAGGTTACAGAATCTCATACGAAGCAAATAAGAGACAGGCGTCAGGGAGATGCCGGCTAAAGAATACCGCTAGCGAATACGGCTTAGATAACGATAACAAAATGCAACAGAGTCAACACAAGCCACACAACAGCGGCTGTAATGAAGCAAAAAATGAGAAAACAAGAAGCAGACGACGAGTGGCCGTCTGTTTATCGTCTTCTCGCACGATGGCTTATTCAACGGCACACTCGATCCTCAGCCGGTTCCGGGAGCAATGATCAATTCGCAACGGCGTCACTGGCGACATAATGGCTCCGGTATCGACTACATTGACAGAAGAAATTAGGTGGAAGATGGTTTTTCTGTGTTGTATTCTTTTTTTTTTTTTCGACGCGACACGGACCATATGTGCACAAATTGACCGCCGGAAACTTGCTTCTGGCGGCTGAGTTGTATTCGTGGTTATCAGTTCTGCTCGTGATTTCGCAGATTTATTTTTTTAGAGACCAAAGAAAAGCCTAGCGACACACCTTGCACAACGGGTTAATACTA
Source organism: Dermacentor silvarum (assembly GCF_013339745.2). Taxonomy (NCBI): domain Eukaryota; kingdom Metazoa; phylum Arthropoda; class Arachnida; order Ixodida; family Ixodidae; genus Dermacentor; species Dermacentor silvarum. Next base: position 15,212,392 of record NC_051164.1, on the reverse strand, counting down.
CCAGGCCCTCTCTTACGGAAGCTTGGCCCCAGTCTAGTTGGTAATAAATTGTAAAAAACAGCGCGCGAGACGGACACAATGCTCGAAATTTATGTATAAATAGATTTACATTCGCACACGCAATTTGCAATCTAACTGCAGCTTGACCAACTCGCAAGACAAAAAGAAAATATGCACACCACTTCTCAATCCTTGCGACCAAACAAGTAGAATCGGACAGCGCACCACATTACGCGCGTCTAAAATATGTCAGTCCCTTGTCGGGCAAGGCAAGTGAAATAGCGCTTGCACAATCACCCTTAGTGATAGCCAGATACTCCACTATCATGCTTGTATGATCGTTTGGTGACAAGCAGGTGCGCGTCTTGAAGCTGACGATTCGCAGTTTGATTCGCGATAACGGATGCAGTTGTCTACAACACTTGGATGGTTTGTGAAGACGGCAGTGTGGTAAAACAGAAGAACGGCAGCCACATTGGTACCAACGTGACTGCGTCCTTGTTTTCTGTCATTCTTCCGTGCGGTGGTGCAGTGTCCTTATAACGTCTTTACAACCCTGAAAAAGAAATTGACAGTCACTTTGGCATACGCCAAAGAGGGTGAAGGCAAAAGCCTGCGCGCTCGCGAGACATTCATTAAATTGCTTGACATTCTCATTCGAATGCGTTGTCACTATTTATCACTTCTTTTCTCCCACCAAATATCGTAGGTTCTAGGGCCATAATTAGCTCTTTCTTTTATTGTCAAGGGTAAAACATGACTATAACATAGAACTCTATCCAATTAACGTCGCCCTAATTAACACCAAAGGTCTTGGGTTCCAGTGCCTTAATTAACTCTATAATCATTAACTGTCCCTTAATTAATTTCGCCCTAACACCAATGGTGGTGGGTTCAACTCCCATCAAAGGTCGAGGGTTCACCTCCTTTTTGTAAATTTCGTGTAGTCGACGCGTTTTCGCTCATGGACTTTGAAGGTCGACTGAAGGATGAGACATAAGGCTTAAAAAACATTGCTTGATCAAGTGACGCGCGTACAAGTTTGTGGATAAAAGAACCACTTTGTTTACACGCGTGATGCAAAACGCGATGCTCTACGTTGTGTTAATGCAACACAACGTAAGTACGCCTACTAATGCTGGATAACCGCACATGCTCATGGCACGACTATTGTACTTCAGAGGCTTTCTTTAACGGAGCAGATGACACAATGCTCTCACACAAAATAGGAATTTATTTTCCTAAAAGCTGATGGAAACAATAAGATTATGAATCATGGGATTGTGTGGCCGCATGTCAGACCTACCTTTCTTGAACGCGTGTATTTCTTCTTTTTTTTTTTTTGACTCTTCAAAATGTTAATACCCATGGGTATGCACGTAGTGTCTCAGGAAGTTACAGAACAACTTCTGAGAGGCGTATATGGGGCATTTCGGCAAACTTCTCGCAGATTAACGAAAATAACGGTTTTGAGATCACATGACAATGTTTGCTAAGAAAGTGTCCCATAGCCACCAAGGACTTCGGAGTTTTCGCGATAATTGCCCACACAATAATTATTTACATTATCTTACTGAATTGTAGAGGACTTGTTGAAATTGCAGGATTGATATCACACTGTATTGTTTCTCTGCAAATTAAGTGCCCAGCGCAAGTATCGATAAATTTGTACTCAATATCTAACGGCAAGTGCATCCCTGTTCCAGTTAACACTTTTTTTCGTACTGCATTCAACCACGGTGCAGTTAACCCGCCGTAGTTGCGCAGTGGCTATGGTGTTGGGCTGCTACTTAAGCACGATGTCGCGGGATCAAATCCCGGCCATGGCGGCCGCATTTCGATGGGCGCGAATTGCGAGAACACCCGTGTACTTAAATTTAGGTGGACGTTAAGAACCCCACGTGGTCCAAATTAATCCGGAGTTCCGCCACTACGGCGTGCCTCATAATCAGATGGTGGTTCTGGCGCGTGAAACCGGATAAATTATGATTATATTAGTACGGTGCAGTTAAATACCAAGTGAAGATATATATATATATATATATATATATATATATATATATATATATATATATAGTAAAAAATAGCATGTGAGTGAAACGAGAGTAGTTAGTTTCTCCGCTCTGCTGTCGGTGCTCCCGTCAGTGTAGGAATCCTGCTGCCTTAGCTGGCCTTCCGACACGGTCGAGCAGGTCGAACTGGGGCCAAATTCACAGAGCTTTTCTTTCGTAAGTTCGCTTTGCCATTTGCTAGCCGCCATCGCTAATGATATGTCTGGCATCTGGGTTGGCTAAAATTCTTTCTTACGAAAAATTCTGGCGTAAGAAGTTCTTGTGAATTCTGGCCCTGGTTCGTCGTGTCGGAGCTGGACAGGGCTGCCTCCCATTACTGTGTTGTAAGGTGTGTTAGGGCTGTGAGCTCTATGCCCGTACAATGTGTTAGAGCATTGCGCATTCATCGCAGCGGGGGCATTTGTAGCCGTGCAGTGCAGGGCGCACAGCCGTGGTGGTACACAATCGCGTATGAATACGTGTTTGTAGTTTCCGCCATACTACAGCTTCTTCTCCATTGAGAACGTTGTGCGGTGGCGGTACTATTCAACGCGTTTGGTTGCAGAATTCCAGCGCTTAATTATTTGAAAATTTGGCAAAGCAGTAAGGTCTTGGCGAAACCTAGTGCTTCGAGCAGTTGCTGATTTTATTTTCGCTATTACGAGATGGCCCCTAACATTGTGAATTTGACTTGTGCGTACGCGAAGCTGTGTACGTATTACGGGGTAGAATTAAGCGTTGAATGCTCACGTTCGCGTGGGCGAGGATTGTGAGCACGGGAAATTAAAACACTTTAATTAAAACTTGGAGCCGTACCACGCAAAATGGACGAGTATCTAAAAGGTATACTCACTGAGACAGCGCATGAAAACGGTCGTCGCCCACTAATGACCGGGAAACCTCGCTGATGTTTATTTTTTCTTACTGCTTTCATTCGAAACTCATTCTCCCGCTTTGGTGGTCGTTGCTTTCGTTTTATGTTTGCACAAATGCGGCCTTCTTTGTGTGGCGATAATGGCGCTTCGCTTCCGGAGCTGTCTGCGTTCTAGTTTATTTTAAAAGTCGCGTTCTCGCTGCCATTCTGCTCTCGTCTGCCATCAGTGTCGTCGCTTTCCCATTTCTTGCACTTCACTTTTATAAGTGCATCGTATCATCTAGAGCATGTAATCAGTAACAAAATGGCGCCCAGCTTAATGATCCGTGCGGCCGAGCGCTGCAGCACAACAATGGCATGAAACGTGGTTTGCCTTTATAAGCTTCCAGGCAACGAGTAAGAAAAACATACGCTGTGCAGTGTGTATGTGCGCTTCCGTGGAACCAGTGCTCCCTGAAAAAAGGGTATCCTAATGTTAGTGAAATGTTAGCAATATTCCGGGAAATCGCCATAATTTGCTGCAGAGCAAATGTTCTGCTATATGCAGGGCCCCATGTATAATTAGGACGGCTACTTCCCTCTCAAACATCTGATAAATACTATGCGATAGAAATTTACCGAAAGACGCTGAAATAATCAGGCTAGTAAGCCTGAGAAAAATTATTATGGACTCGGAGATTAAGAGATAAAGCCGATTTTATTATTTGCCAGTGATTGTAATTTGTAAGTAAGGACGGCAGTCTAAATTTGTCGTTTCGTTTAACGTAACTGCATGCAAATAAGGTTTCCCTTTATGACTTTGTTTGTTTGTTTGTTTGTTTGTTTGTTTGTTTGTTTGTTTGTTTGTTTGTTTGTTTGTTTGTTTGTTTGTTTGTTTGTTTGTTTGTTTGTTTGTTTGTTTGTTTGTTTGTTTGTTGCTTGCTTGCTTGCTTGCTTGCTTGCTTGCTTGCTTGCTTGTTTTTCACTTATTTATGACTGTTGAACGTTTACTTCCTGTTTATTCCTGTTGTTTAACTGTATTAGTATATTAGCAATATTTAAATTTCAAGTTGTAACTAAATCCCCCTAGAAATGCGCCTTATGGGTGATGTTGGTATAATGAATAAATAAATAAGCTTGGGACTGCGAGCATACTAAGGCCCTCGTCAATTTTAGTTTGGCCGCCTGCATTGCGAATAAATTCAGTTTTATCGGCGATCATAGATCCACATACATTTTCTTACGGATGTACACTGCTAATTGGTTTCCTTCTAGCATGTCGTGCTTCTCGGCCACGACATCGCCGAGCGACGTCGAAATAAGTAAGCGCTGTGCCACTCTAACTAGATTCAGGGCCCACCACCGTATACGGGACAGCAATTACAGCGACGCGAATCGCCTTGATACGGTTTGTGCTCCAGCACTTCGCTCCCTTTTAATCACTAACGACTACGGCCCCACGTCCCGGCCATTCGCAGACGTGCTACCTCCGCCGCCAGGGGACCCGGGTGCTGCAACTCTTGAGTCAGACAGAAACCAGATGGCGCTCGCACGTGCCTTTCAAGGACGTGACCCACAGTCTGCTTTCTCGGTAGAACCCCAATCGAATGGCCTTCTTTTCCTCGGACGTCGGCGTAATCTCCTGGGCTAGTAGCCAGTGGTCAGCAGCTCTACATGAGCGCAGGAGCACAGTGCATGCCAGCAGCAACGTTAAATGGTAGCTATTTTATCCACTTAGAATGTATGAATACGAGCAGTTTCATAAATTGGGTATCGCTCTTTGTTGCCGAGTTACAGACTGCTAAACTTGCCGCTTCAGTTGAATATTTTTTTTTATTTAAAAATTTCCTAAAAAAAGAAGTTGGTGGTCTAAACTAAAAACGAACTGCATATAGTCAGTAATTTCTAACTTCATTCTTTTAAATGCAACAAAATTCATCAAATTCGGCGCATTGGTTGCCGAGAAAAATGACTTCACCGTTTTCATGTACTTAGGTGGGAAGTCCTGCGGAAAAGCTTTCTCTTAAGGCCTGCCTGATTTAGACGAAATGCCGCTTATAAGAAACTTACATTCCTGTCCCGACTATCTCGTCGGAACAGAGGTTTACCGTAGTTCCCAAGGAGCACAGTGAGAACCAAGAAATATCGAGACTTCACTTTTTGGAGCAAGCTATAAGTGGCATATTTCATTCAGACAGCTGTATGCTTGGAACTGAATTCTGAGGTTGTCAGTCAATGCTGCTCGCAAGTGAAATATTTTGACAAAAGGTCTACATACGTCCAGCTTGGGCCCAGATGGCCACATTCAGGAGAGTGGGTGAGTGCATACAAGGAAATGCTATCGCGCAAATCGGCAAATTTGTTGCATTCGCAAGTGCACCGGACGCAACCAAAATGCGTGAACTGGATGCCGAACAAACCAACCTCTCCATTCTCATATATCAAGATAATGGCCCTTGAAAAAAAAAACTTTTTTTTTATCCCGAAGCTCAGAATGACGACTGTGCATCCAAAGGGACTTGACAATGACGACTGTGCATCCCAAGGGTCTGACGTAAGGACATATGATACCCGTATTGCAGTGCAAAGCTGCTGCCTCAGTAGTCAATTGATCAATAAATAAGAAGATGTGAACCTTTGCTGCGCCTTTCAAGCATCACAGGTTCACTCGCATTGTAACAAGCGGCTCGCGTCCACTCCGTGATCGCGCTGCTCTCGCAACTCGAGGGACCGTCACGTGCTAGCCGGCAACTTCGAAGCACCCTGGTGACGGCTGCCGTAAAACAAGGCCGCGCCGAGCCAGCGCCAGTCCTCATAAAGCCTGAAGCGCCGATCGTCGAAAAGGGAGGGTTGCAGCAAGGGGGCTTTACCTCACGGCAACTTAGCTCTGCGGCAAAAACACGTCGAAAGGGTGAGGCTGTAGCACGGGAGGGTTTTTTTTTTTTTTTTTCCGTGACGTGGGAGTACATTGTTTCGCTGGCGCGAGAGGAGTGTTGGTGGGAGGGTGGCAGCAGCGAGCGAGGTCGGTGCCAGATTAGAGCGGCGCCACGCGCAAACCCCAACTCGCTCTCAGTAGCCAGTCAACTCGCGTCAGCTTCTCGACGACCTCGGATGGGCCGCATTTCGCATAGTACGCGTTTTAACGGGCACCTGAAGGCACTGCTCGCGATTTCACGGCTGGCTTTGATTGAATGATTCAAAGGATTGATTGAATGGTTTATCGATTGATTGATTCATTGATTCATTATTAATAATTAATTCATTCATTCATTGAAATATCTCAGCGCCCTGATGAGGCATTTTATGAGATCATTAGGCCTCTGGCGAGTGGTCGAGTACAAAACAAGACACTATGTACAAAAAGTAATCAACAAGCACAGTATATACAGGGCTGGTCTTTTTTTTTTTCAGGATATTCAGATTTTTCCCAAGGCTATGAGCGTAGCAAACGTGGTGTTTTCGCAGATAAATACCTCAGCAAGGCGGACCTACATAGCAGCTAATAACGTAGGTATCAGAAAAATAATTTTAAATCTGTATGTTCATTAATACACTTATTAGAGCCTTGGGGCAGTTGTTTCATATGGGAAACTTGGAAGCAGTTACATATTATACAACCCCATCTTCTTTTATTTTAAGATCGCGCCTGTGTTGTGGAATTGCTAGAACAGGAATTTTGAGGAACAAGGCACTTTAGGTTAATCTGCAAAATGCGCGAACATACGTAAAGTTGGCTTCTTCACAACAAAGCTCATTTTGGGAAAGAGCACGCTTTACAGGCGACAGCCGGTAAAGCGGCATTCAGTGTAAGCGTACTTGTGTGCAACTGAGAGCAGTAGCACAGCGACAGAAAACATGTTATTCAATGTAATTCAGTCATAACTAAGCGAGACAGAACTAAGTTTGTGTTCTTTTGAAGAACAAAAATCACGTGACGTAATATGTAATGGATCAATACAGGGCTCAGAGCTACGGTTCTTTCAAGATCAGCTCACGTGACCCTGGAATACGCAGAAACGGGACACACTCGCGGGTTTTATCAGTTGCAGATCATTGAGCCATTCTTTTTAATGCGTAAGCATTCAACACGACGTTAGCAGGCATCAATTATACACTTTAACTGGATTGAGTAATCTTGATGGAGACTCGATAGGCAAGAACGAACACCAGGGCATTCAGACGATTGATCCTGATGATAGACTTGAAAGACCATCATACGAAGACTTGATGTCTTGTCCTAAGACACGCAAGGAGCTTCCGAATTTCGATGACTATTTGTCGAATTATTGTTTCGAGTCATTTTAACATGTATGTTATGTGTTAAGAGCAAATCGTCTTATTACCGCATCTTGTGCATTTTAAAGGAATGTTGAAAGCATTTTCGCCAACAACCTGTGCTGCTGTCTCGTCAGCAGAGCAACGCGACATGCTCACACGTCTCAGTAAACTTTTCCATCTCGCCTGCCTCGCAGGAGGAGGCAATGTCATGACCGGAGCTAGAATACCGTAGTTATTCAAATGCAGACCGATACGCCACTGTGAAAAAATATTGTGAGAAAATCTGGGGTTGGTTTAGATTACAGGATGCAGTATGGCCGCCACGCCCAGGCACTGCCGACCCCAGAGGGGTCGATGCCATAAAGTGGGAAAAGATGTTGCTCATTATACGATTTTACCCAAAGATAAATGGAAACGTCCATAACGACTCACATCATGTTCCAGGTGTTGCTCGCAACCACTTCAGATGCCTGTCTGTTTCAACCTACCTTCGACATGTTTCCGTCACTTAGTGAAGTAGTGAACTGGCTAACGTCTGCGCAGGATGAAGTTCTGGCCAATCTCATAATGCGAGCACTTGGAGAGGTTGAAATCTTGGCTACGTAGCTCTGTTCTTTCTGTCTTTTTTTTTTTCCTTTCTTTCTGATCTTTATTTCTTTTTTTTTCGCAGTCGACGGCCTTCTTCTGCTCGGCTTACATTCGAGAAACGTTTTCTGGCTGTTGTTCGTTTTCGATATTCCGAAATTTGGAGGTATGCCTACAATTGAGGCCTGCCTAAATTCGAGTAAATGCGGTAAGAGCGCTGCCGTGCGTGTCTCAGCTTACTCGAGCCGCCAGCTAATTTGCGCCAGTTCTGGCCAGCAGGGCTGCTCTATGTGCCGCTTTTGGGATTGTTTTATACGCCGACGCGTGGTTGCCGCACGCCAATGTGCGGCGGCCGCAGCCAGTGAGGTCATTGCGGCTGCGAAGCGCTCGACGAAAATTCCGGCTCTTAACGCCACAAGCCACAGCAACTGCTCTGGCGGCACGCGCTATTTCGCAAACAACTACGGCGCATGCGCGAATGACCATTCGTGGGTGCGTCATGCCCATTCCCAACGGCTCCTGTCGGCACGAAGCACGCAATAGGCTGTCCTTTAAATGCGAAGCATATCTTGGCAAAGATTTGCTACTTTGACAGTATCTATGTATCTATCTACCTATCTATCTATCGATATAACGAAACGACTATTAGAGCACCAAGACGTAGGCGGCTATACATATATATTCTTCTTCTTCTTCTTTCTGGAGTTTTACGTGCCAAAACCAGTTCTGATTATGAGGAACGCCGTAGTGCAGGGCTCCGGATTAATTTTGACCACCTGGGGTTCTTTAACGTGCACTACAACGCAAGCACACGGGCGTTTTTGCATTTCGCCTCCACCGAAATGTGGCCGCCGGGGCCGGGATTCGATCCCGCGACCTCGTGCTCAGCAGCGCAACGCCTTAGCTGACTGAGCCACCCCGGCGGGTATATATATATATAGCCGCCTACGTCTTGGTGCTCTAATAGTTGTTTCGTTAACTTGGTATAGGCTCCCTGCGCACTGCTGCGCATGACATCGATTCCCACAGGGCTAGCATCTGCCGGCTTTTGCTTTCTTTCTATTTTAAGACTAAGCAGCATTCTTAAAATCGCTTGTTGCAGGTAGCTCAATTTCTATCCTTGAACTGTATTTGAATTTGAACAACTGGATTACTCGAAGAGGCGGACATTACTTTGAGAACTGAAAGAGTGTAATCGCCTTCACCGCCTTCACTAATTCTGTTTTACTAGATAGCTAATGGCACATATTGTAATTTATGAATTGGAGCCGGCGAGCTCGCGAGGCAACATATAATTAGGGTGGTGCCAGTCTCGAAATATGCGCAGTTAAACTCGTGGTAAAAATGTACTGTTCTTCCCCTTCCTTTGTAAAGAAAACGTTTGTCTTTTGCAGTGGAACACAAAAGTAACTGTAGTGCAAAGGTGTTTCGTTCCACACCTCGGAAAGGAATATTTCGAAAGTGATGTCAGCCTGAGAATTCGTACTTTGTTAACTAATCGATTACGCACTTTGATTTCTTGCACAAGTGATACCTACTTGTTCGCGTAATCCAGTTCAAAAATTATAATCGTGCTATCTGTCGCAGGAGATTTTTAAATTGATTAGAGTGTAAAGGAAGAAAAATCGGCATACTACGCCTTCTCATCAAGAGTCGCCATACGTTTTAGCTGTGTGGCGTAAAAATGGGCAGTCTTACGCCGGCTGATGTAAGGACATCATTTCTCCTTCATCCTGGGCGTTCGGAGCTCAACCAAAAATGGGTGAAATGAATTTTTTTTTCTTCACCATTGTATTTTTTCTTCACCTGGCAAAACTTTATGTGCATTTTTTTCTATATTCTGTACAAAATTCCAAACGTTACTTGCTCTTTGCCTAGATTTCAGCGGCGCAGGGGCCCGCCAAGTGCTTTCCAGGCCTTTCACTCTAGCTCCTTCACAGGTATATGTTTAAACCCAATAAATAAATAAATAATCGACATTAAACAGGTGTCCTAAGCAGGAGCCGAGGAAACGTTATTTATTTACTTTATTTATTTATTATATCCTCAGGGCCAGGTGGCATGGCAGAGGGGAGTGGTTACAATCAGTACGAAAAATAAAATACAAACATAAAAGCAGGAACAAAGAAGTGTGCAGTAAAACGGCTTTGTTATACAATGTCAGCTAAACAATTCTTGAAGTTTTCCTTGTCAACTATGGTGACAATGTGCACAGAAAAGTTATTCCACTCTTTGGATGTTCGTGGTAAAAATGACTGAAAGAGAGCATTAGTTTTGCATGATAGAATCCTAACCTTGTGACGATGGTCTAGCAGAGATAAAACATAATGGAGGGGCAAAATCAGTTGATCTCGCAAGGATTGATGATGAAAGATGTAATGAAAAATATACAGACAGGCAACTTTACGGCGGTGTTTAATAATGATAGGTCGAGGCTAAATTTCGTGCTGGTTATACTGAAAGTTCTGTTACAATTAGGATAAAACGGGCGGAGTTGGATTAAATTATTGGTAAAGAGTATTTTAAGTTTTCACGGCTCGGGTACCAAACTGATGCGGCTTATTCTAGTTTTGAACGAATTAGTGATATATAAAGCAACCTCTTTAGTTTCAAGTGTGCATGTGAAAAGTTCCTTCGAAGGTATCCCAGAGCTTTGTTAGCTTGTAGGCAATCCGGCAGGGTTAAATGCTGCAAGTACCAGTCTGTCGTGTCTGATAACTTTTTCAGAACCGTAAATGCTACTAGGACTAAAGCTCAAACGTTTTGACGGGCTATGCGCGACTCTAGAACGCACAAGTACTTTGAATTTTCCGGCATCCACGTAAGCACGGTAAAAGCATCGCACGACATTTAAATATATGCGTTTATTCTGTGTTCTTCAAACAATCTTGATTAGGTCGCAGGACTGGTCTGACAGATTCTTTAAGTGGCAATACTTGACGCTTGATTCTTCAGTTTAAGTCCTTATATGAATTTTTGTGAAAAATTATCTCTTTCCTTAAATTCAACAAAGCACCTTTAAATTTGTTGCGTGGTTGAATGAGAACGCCTTCGCATTTCACTTGTGTTCAACAGGCGAAGCGCAAGCCTATGTTTCCTCAGTTATTGTAAAGAGTACATTGCCGTTAATCCGGTTATGCCAACCGTGTTGCGTCAGCGCACGCAAAGAATGACGACAGAAAAGACGTTGCCATGCTCGGCAAATTTACAGCACAACTTAGAGGCCCTAAAGGCTGCAGGCTCCATGGCACCAAGTGGCGCGTCACCACTTTATGCACTACTTGACAGACAACGCCATACGTAATGTCGTCTGCACCTAAAGCCAGTCCGCGTTCAGTACAAGTTATTTAGCGTCGTCTGCAGATACTCATTCTATGCGCCAGGCGATGTACCACGTTGTAAGCGATTCGCCTCTCGACCGAAGGGTCATATATATCGCAGACATTTCTCTCTGCGCCACTGAATCGGGCGACTATCGGGCACTGCGCGACAGAGTGCAAGACAGACTCGTCGAGTCGTTTCAGCGTTCAGCCGGAAGTGCAGACGATAAATATCCTTGCGCAAACCACAGACGCAGACGAGAGATACGTTGTGCAGACGACAGACGGGATGACGTCTGCAAAAGGTGTCGTCTGCACCGTTTCCTTTTTCTTCCGCTGGCCGTTGCCCAACGCGTCAACTTGTCGCGTGCAGTATGTATGCTTTATGCTGCGAGTAGGCGTCATTTCTTAGGTCATTGCGTTTGAGTTAGGTGAGGGCGCCGTGACGGCCGTAAAAGAATACCTAAGGTCACCGCAGATCTGGTCCTATTTACTATCAGACGAACGAAATGATACGTTTCTGCGACAAGTGTTCAGGCTACAGAAAAAAAAAACGTTTAATCTCGCCTGCTGGAGGCACAAAGGTGAAAAAAAATGTGTGATTGCATATTACCGTACGTCCACAAGTTGCAATTGTAATAAACCATGTTACTATTCAGTAGAAAACATCGCTTATTCACAACTGCACTGAGAAACATACATAGTAAGATTTCTACGGCCAGCATTTCCTTCGTAGCGTCCACAGCGTTGCCTGCTAAGTAGGAATGTGCGAGTATTCGAAATTTGTGAGTCATGATGCGAATATTGGCCTATTTAATTCACTACTTCAATCAATTTTTGAATACTTCACACTGTCAACTGTGCACCATCAAACATGAAACTGAAGCAAAAAGTGGAATCATTTTTATTCCGACCAGTGTGAAAGTAACGCATACTAGAGTACGCTGTGTTGGGAACTCAGAGAGCAAGACTATTCTGGCTAAACCACGATCATTCGCAATCAAATTTCTTTCACACGTTTTACAGCGTACATATGTAAGCTGCACGTTCGTTCATACTTCGAATTAAATCAGATTACGCTTCCTTTTTACTTCCTTTTTTTCCGCGACTATTTGAACTAAAGGAGCTTTCTTTCGTTCATGCCATCAACGTGGACCACGCGCATTAGTTTCTAAAGTACGAAGGTGCCAACTGGCTTAGATGAATACCTTTTCAAACATTTAATTGTGCTGCTGAGGTAAATGCTTCATAACTTAAGCTTAATAGGAAAGCATTGGCTCAGCGGCTGCTATCTAAATACATGCGATTGGAGAAATATTTTAACAACGAAGCTGTTTGAGCCAGCCGTAATTTGTGCGTGTGCCACGAAACTGCCGCGCCGTAGCCATGGCAACCAGGCGACGCCACACAGACACGGATCCGCCGATCTCCCGCCAGCTGCGCGCTACTGCGTCGTGACGTCATCCTGGCGCGTCTGCGCTCGCCGCCAGAGAGAACAAAATGAACGTTCTTGATGATGGATTCGCACACTAAAGCAAAAATGGAGACCGCTATTGCACATGGTTAGACGAATATCGAGCAAGTATTGCGGAGCGCGTCAGACAGCGTGCCAAACGCTTGCAAAAGCAGTCGCGGTTGGAAGGATTCTTTACGGTGCACCCGTGTACGAATTCTCTGAACGAGACCTCGGCGACATCGAAAAGTTGCACAGGGCCACCCTCCGTACTATCACTGGGCTACCGAAGCACACGAAGAACGAGGACCTGCTCAAGCTGGTAACAATTCCACCCATACGGGACATAATCAATGAAGCACGAATTCGAATGCGATCCCGGTTGGAAAACACGACTCAGGGAAAACAGATCATGGAAGCCCATGCGAAGCCAGAGCCCTCGGAAGAGACCATAACGCCACCATGGGAAGCACCACTGGGCATACGGAGGCAACAACTGCCCTATCGCCAGACGAAACGCGGAAGCTAGAAAAATATTTGAAAAGAGATTAGAACTAAGAACGCCGCAGCACACCATTGACATCTACACGGACGCTGCAATCAAAAACGACATGGCAAGCATGGCCTGGGTTAGCACATCTGCACCCCAACACAATGGCTATCACATATGTCAGCTTCCCGGGGGTGCAACCTTGCACGCAGACCTTTTAGCTATATGGGGAGCGGTCAACACCATTCCCATTGACATGGGAGACATTGTAGAGCAGAGTGTGCGAAATAATTATCGGATCCTCACTGACTCGTATGAAGCGGTGGCCGAATTAACGGTGCCTACGACAGATGGTGCTGTGGCCAACGACACCAGAAAAAAGCTAAAGAGAATACAGGACAATGGGAGAAATGTTGAAATCATATGGACACCGGGGCACACCGGCACGGATGGGGGAAACGCAGCCGCTCACGCAGTTGCCGCGCAAGCGGGTGGGCTTGATTACACGTACAGCTCCCCACACTCCATTTCCTCGCCAAACCCCGCGGACCAAAATCCATACCTAAAGATATTGGCCGAAGGCAGAGCATTGATGCCTTACATTCGCACTAAAAAGCAGACAGTAAACGGAGACTATTAGAAGCTACACCAGTACATGCGTTTGACAAAGGCGGCCTTACTCGCACGGAAGAGGTTTTTTTTTTTTTTTTTTGACAAGGTTATGGCCAACGCTGCATACACACCACACATACTTGAGAAATGGCACCAAACCAGACAAGCTACGACTGCGAACACTTATACCCGATGCACAAATTGTCAGGAGTCATGCCGAGCACACTTGCAACACCTCATTTGGAGCTGTGAAGCTTTTTCACAAGGGAGATTCAACATTTACTGCACGGAGACATTAGAACACTAGGAATTGAAATACAGACTAACCCTGAAACACAGAAAGCCATTGCGACATATGGCAGACAAAGTGGCTTGTTTCGAGTAGTGTAGAAGAGGTCGACCAGCCCGTGCGAGAGTGGTGGAACGGAACATGCACCTGGGTCTGCATAAAGCGGGAGATCAAAGACTGAGATGAAGATGTGCCTCAGCCAACAATCCGGAAACCCACATTCCTTTCCGACCTAGTCCCCAATAGCGGCCTAGAGCCGTCCCCTTCCTTAAAATAAAGGCTTTATTCGCAAAGCACGATTCGAACCCGGGTACCCACGGTCTGAAGGCGAGCGTCATAACCACTGCGCTATACACCCACGCTTGCAGAACGAGCATTTATGGGAACCATATGGTTGCATTGTACTGACGATTGCAACACAACTTCCTTTGGGAGAGAGAAAGAGAAAATGAGAGCGAGAGAGAGAAAGAAAGAAGGGGAGAGCGAGAGAGAGAAAGAAGGAGAGAAAGAAAGACAGAGAGAGTGAGTGGAAGAAAGAAATGAGCGAAGCAAAGAACGAGAGATATATAACCTAGCCACAACCAAAAGACGCCATCAATCGGCCAGCTTCGCTGTGTCTTGAGCTTTGCGCGGCCTAGTGCAAGCTTTCGCCTTTTCTTTCTCGGAAACCACTGCCCCGAATTTCATTAGGTTTGCTGCATTTACAAGAAAAAGTTTAAATATAGTTACTGCTGCAAGTTGAGTCTTTATGCTGTCTATATTTCTTAATATAAAATTTGGAAAATTAAAAAACGCTCTAGTAACAAATTAACAGCTCTAACTCAGCAATAAAAACCCATATAACAATTGTGTAGGCTACACCTAATAATAATTCCAAAGCGGATAAAATTGATGTCTCATGCACTGCTCAGAAATATACCACTAATTTATGAGTACGACTTTAGCAAGACCCTAGTAAACATTGCAAACCATTTCATGTAGATTGCAAAACAATACACCAAACTTGCCCGCTTGAAATACTCCACCAGATTCAATTTACGCAACTACGATATCTGTTTTTGATGCAAGGGGACGTATTTGTAAACTTCGTGCTTTTTTTAGAAAAGCACTGATTTTCGATATGTTTTGTAAAAAACTGTCAACCATAAATAAAAGTATTGCATAGTAGAGTCACTATAATTTAACGGTGCCTCACAAAATCGTTCCTACGTTTTACATGCAATTAAAATGCCCAAATAAAGCTTCTTCCTACTGAAATTGCAAAAAAAAAAAGTTCCATATATGAGCAGGATGAGACAGGCGTCATTTCATCGCTGTCATTTTTCGCGATATACTTTGGCTTAAATTTGAAACCTTAATTGTCATCGTGTACAGCCGCGGCCACGTCTGTGTATAGCGCTCGAGCGGCCGGTGATGATGATGATGATGATTTATTGGCATCCCCTTTGAAACGGGGCGGCGACAAATAGTCACCTAGCCTGCTCGATTTATTCAGGTATACTATACATGTTCTTTATCTAGCATTTTTGTATACCTTTCATTATTATTTTTCTTTTTCAAAAATTTACCTTGTGCCGCTGCCTATGATTTTAAGAGATCTGGTCGTATCCATCTTTTCCATGCTTTTTTTCCACCAGTACTCCAATCGTCTCTTGCTGATCTCTACGGCTGATCTGTTTATGTTTCCTTCCACTTTGAAACCAAGCGCTTCTGGGAGTTGCACGTTACCTACGGTTCTCGCTGGGTGGATCCCGTCGCATTCCATCAGGATGTGCTGAGTGGTTTCTGGATCTTTACTACAGCATGCACATGTCTCATCTAGTTCCGAATATTTGTTCCGATATGTTTTCGTCCTTAGGCAACCGGCTCGAGCCTCAAATAGCAAGGCCCTTTGTGTTATCGTACAGATTTTCCCTTCTAATTTCTTTCTTCTCATTCTTGTAAATCTCCATTGTCCTTTTTGTTTCCATTCTTTGCATCCAATTCACGGTCTCTATTTCTCTCACTATCTTTCTGATGACTCCTGGTTGTCTATTTGCAGTTCCGATTATCCTGTACTTGGTTGCCAACTTCCTTGACCTCTTCCTCCATTCTGTGTCTACGCTTTTCATGTAGAGATACTTGTGCACTTTAGCCGCCCATTTATTTTCATCCAGGTTCCTGAGCCTTTCTTCAAAACTAAGTTTGCTCTGTGCTTCTCTGACTTCAAAAGAGGCCCAACCCATGTCACCCTGCACTGCCTCATTTGTGGTATTACCGTGGGCTCCCAAAGCCAACCGGCCTACTGATCTTTGGTTAACTTCCAAACCCGCCAATATATCCGATTTTAAGCATTTAATGGCATTTGCGAATGTTAGCGCTGGCACCATTACTCCTTTCCAGATTCCACGCACCACCTCATACTTATTGTGGCCCCACAGTGCTTTTGTGTTTCATTATTGCTGCATTCCGCTTCCCCTTTATTTCCAGATTATCTTGGTGGTTGTTTGAGTAATTCTTTCCTTCGTTTATGTGTACGCCGAGGTACTTATATTGCTTCACTATGGGCATTACTTGCTGTTGAATTGACACCACGAAGTTACTCGTGTGTTCATTAAAGATCATAATTCCTGATTTCTCTGTGCTAAACTTAAGGCCTAGATTTGTTGCTGCATTCCCACGGATATTCGCAAGTATCTGTAAATCTTTTTCATTGTCCGCTAGTAGCACAATGTCGTCTGCGTACATCAGTCCGGGCACCTTCTGTTGCACCATTTGTCCATTACGCATGTAGAATAAATCAAAACCTAATTCGCTGTTTTCCAGTCGTCTTTCTATACCCTTGACGTAAAGCGTGAACAACAATGGTGACAGAGGGCATCCTTCCTTCAATCCTTGGTGAATTCCCACCATTTCATTTCCTTTTCTACCTTCCCATACCACTTGTACTTGGTTGTCGCTATATATCTCCCTCAGCAGCTCCACGAAATCGTCATCTATGCCTTCGTATTGAAGAATATCCCGCAACAATTTCCTGTCTACGTTGTCATAAGCTCCTTTAATATCTAGAAATGCTATCCATAAAGGTCTTTTCTGAGCTACTGAAATCTCTATGCACTGAGTTAGTACAAACATATTGTCTTCTAAGCGTATGCCTGGCCTGAACCCATTCTGTAGTTCCCCCAATACATCGTTTTTCTCCACCCACTTCGACAGTTCTAATTTTATGGCTTGCATTGCCATTCTATATATCACCGACGTTACTGTAACTGGCCTGTACGAGCTCGTCTTATCCTTATCTCCTTTGCCTTTGTAGATGAGATTCATCTTGCTTTCACGCCATCCAACGGGAATTTTCTTTGTTCTAATCACTTGCTATGTGGCATTAGTCAGCAGTGCCTTGCTTTTTGGACCGAGGTTTTTGATTAGCTGTATTGGGATTTCATCGGGTCCTGCTGCCGTGTTGTTAGGGACATTTTCTGCCGCCTTTTTCCAATAAAAGCTTTCTATGCTAA
The DNA here is from genome assembly GCF_013339745.2 of Dermacentor silvarum. Classification (NCBI taxonomy): domain Eukaryota; kingdom Metazoa; phylum Arthropoda; class Arachnida; order Ixodida; family Ixodidae; genus Dermacentor; species Dermacentor silvarum. Next base: position 15,194,967 of record NC_051164.1, on the reverse strand, counting down.
ATTTTGATCTCTCTGGCCTCTCTGCTGTTGCTGTTGCTGGGTCTGAACTGCGCTTTTTCTCGTGCCGAAGTTATCCCTAATAACGTCTGTGATGTACCGCATCGCATCATCTCCTTTGTAGATGTTACCGTCTTCATCCCTTATAACCGTTTGCGAGTTTTTAGTTGGAGCTCCGAGTTGGAGCTGGCTTTGCTCGGCGGGGCGACACCTTGCGGCCGTTGCGGGCTGTGACGTCGCGTGCACAGGAGCATGCGCGGCCTAATAGACACGCAGACCTGCGTACGCCAGAAATTATGCTTTTAAGCGCCCCTGTTTTCCCGGCTGTGTGCATTACCCGAGGGCGCCGCGGTGCCTTACCTCGCCCGGTGGCAAGGGAGAGGCGCACGTGAATGATAACGCGTGCGATTCCGTCGCGGCACATCGCATGAAAAAAAAAAAAGTATTTTTACACCCATCGCAGATAATACAATCCGCCAATGTTAAGACGAGATCACATGCCTCCTGTCTGTATTTGAGATAGACATATCAAGCCTTTTTGCCGAATTTGGTTTCGCCATGGCTCCCCGACTAACAGTGGATGAGCGTCGCGCAATTGTTATAATGGGGCGCACAATGTCGCAAAGGGCAATATGTGCAGCTACCCGGCGCCCTATACGCACTGTCAATAGGATCCTTCAGGCGAACAAAAATGAAGGAAGAATTGGTGACGCTCCTCGTGGAAATCAACAGGTGGTAACACCGGAAGACCGTTTAATCGTGGCAGCAGCGGTCGTGGACCCTTACCTCAGCGCCAAGGAAATAAGGGATGAAGTGGGACTAGAAAACGTCAGTCTTACAACAATCAAGAGAAGGCTTCACGAAGCCGGTATAGTTAGCAAAATATCGGCCCAAAAAGTTATGTTGGACGAACGACACAGAAATGAGCGGCTTGAATTTGCATCTGCGGTGGAATCCTGGAGCCCAGACAACTGGCGCGCGGTTGTCTTTACTGATGAGGCCTCTTTCTGCGCCCGCTGGGACCAGCAGAGAAGGGTGTGGCGTCCTCAGAACTGCCGGTATGTCATGCATTCCTATAATTGTGTGACTGTGAACGCTGTGTAGCTCACTGCATGTACTTCCTGGAACAGCACTGCTGAAAATGAAAGTATTTTATGCAAACCCTTAAACTTATTAGAAGTTATGACCTGCTTTATAATGCAGCTTTACTTCGCCATAGCCAGTAATACTGCCTTTTTTGCTGCATGGTCACGGAATTTGCCTTACCCTGCTTCTTTTATCTTCAGTCATTTCTCTTCAGTCATCTCTCTTTTTTATTTCTCTTTTATCTTCACCCATTTTCTATTAGGAGATAGAACGGCGCCATTTTCCACTTTTTATTTAGGCAAAAATAAAAGATGTCCTTTCTGTGCTTCCATGTTTAGTCTGAATTAGTATAAGCCTTCCACTAGGGCGCCCCTTATGATCATCATATCATGATTAAGGGATGTGAAACCCTGGATACTATTATTATTCATCACTACAGAGAGTCGGCAAAAAGTGGTAGAAAAAATCAACGTCTGGGATCTCATTTTACGCAGCTGGTGGCGTTATCATATCTTCGTATAATCGCATACCTTAGAATAGCCAGAAAGCGTGCATCGTTTCTTGCGAAACAGTCAGGCGCGTGTTATCTGTCGAAACGCATCTTTTGAAATCGACATGCCGAAGCGCCTTGAGGGAGCGTGCGTTTTTGGTTAAACAAGCACACCTTTCAACGTTGTCGCTCGTGCAGAGCAGGTTTGCGTGTCTATTAGGCCGCGCATGCTCCTGTGCATGCCACGTCACAGCCCGCAACGGCCGCAAGGTGTCGCCCCGCAGAGCAAAGCCGGCCGCTCGAGCGCTATACACAGACGTGGCCGCGGCTGTACATGCTTGTATGCCCCGAAACACTCTGAGTAAGCAAACAAACTGCATATTTGATCATACGGCATCATTTATGCTTGTGTTGGAGTGTTCTCCATAATATGCAATGTAATGCGGGAAGTTATAAATGCTAGGATGAGAAGCATATGTTCACTTAACGGGTAGCGTGGGCGGTACTTGCCCCCCCCCCCCCCCACTATCAAAAGTATGTGTGTGAGGGGGGAGGGGGGTGGGGCAAAGTATTATAATCATTCGCGTCCAACTACTGCATGCCTTACGCCATGAAATAGTTTAATTATCAAATAACGGAACTATTGAATCATTGTCCTGAGATAGTCGACATGGCGTGGCAGTCGGAGTCTTTTATCACCATCAAAAAACGAATAAAACCTCGGACTGTCGAATTTGACTTTGTAATCTTGGCTTTTTTTTTATTTATTTATTTCAATACCTACATTCGTCCGAAGGCATTACTGTAGCTGGGTTCGAAATACAAAAATTAGGGCAAACAAACGCGCATAAATATAGAAAAATGTGAACAAGTGCGCAGAATTAACAAAATTTTACAGTACAATAGGATGTGTATAGCAGGCAAAAAGAACCGCACAACTAACATCAACAATAAACCAGCAACAGCAAATGACAAACCAGCAATACCAACACAGCTTTATGCAATCAACACATGTTGTTGGCTCACAACTTCAATTAAATGTGCTTCGCGGACCACGGTCATGACATCACATGGAAGGCGATTCCAACGCTTAATAGAAAACGGAAAAAAAAAGAATTCATGAACAGAGGTGTGCGTGTGTTCTTTTCTTTTAAATGGCTTATTTAATGTATGTACGTTGGTGAATACGATGTTGTCTAATGTGCAGCGCCATTAAAGCACCATTAGTCCATTACAATACGATTACAAATGAAACTACTATGAAAACATTATGGATCATTATGAAATCAATATGAAAACCATTACAACACTGAAGAGAGTTCTTTCTATCGCCATGAGTCACATCTGGTGTTGTCTGCCCATTTCATTTTCAGCGCTTTCTACATAAGCATTAAACTTGCTCATGTTATATGCCAGGGGCAAGAAAGGTAAAGTTTTCAGATAATGATGGGGGCCACGTTTCGGGTGACGTGTAGCGAAGGTTTGAATTGTGCAGGTTGTTTATGTGGGACTCTGAAAATAATTACTGTACACTCGCTTTCTCCAAACCTGTATCCGTTATGCAAGGCATTTGGTTGCCTTTCCCAGGTTTATTCGGTAAGCTATGCGAGACGCGGTGTTTATATTTTGTTGCAGTACGAAGCATGTTATTAGTTACGAAAGGTAAATGTAAAATAATTTATTCATTGCTTTTGTAGAAAGTTAAATATTCAATCGTTCCAGGGTACCATACTGCCGTTTTTCGACATATATTCCAGACCCCTAAAACAATTGCTCGAGATACGAATTATAAATTCCGTCAAAATAGGGAAAACGTTAAATGCAACGCGTTGGGAAACTTTCACGTTCCTGCTTTAAATTGAGGCGTGGAAAATAATTACTGAACCCTTGCTTATTCTCTATCTTCGTGCGTCATAGGAGGTTCGTAGTTAGCTTCTCCGCTGTCCCCTGTGAACTAAACAAGGCAACTCGTTTATATTACGGCAGAACTACGATACTGATATGGGTAATGTGTAGGCAATCTGCCGAATTGGTGGGTTAAATGTGGCTTCTGAAACACATTACGTATGCAATTTGTTCGGAGCGTTATTAGTGAGCTTTACGAGGAGCGTAATACTTACGCCGCTACCCTGGCATAATTACAACTACAAACTAGGTCAAATTTGGCGAATAGGTGGAACGCTGGCCAAGTTTGCGTGTCATATGTTAAATGTGTGGTGATCTAATTCAGGTGTTGTAAAAGCTTATCAAGCAAGTGTCTGGAAGTACCAGGCAGCCGATATTAGTTAGCTACGTTTTCCAATGTCCCAAGGGTGCTCTGCGTTGCAGAAACTTCATACTTAGAAGGAATGGGCGACATCCAACAGAATGTGTCGCGACGTTTTAACATGTATAGTCATTTAGAAGCGTTACGCGAAGTTATTTAGTACTCGGTTATTATTTTTGTTTTGTATGCATGGTATCTGAGGTTCACCTGGTCTCTCTCTTCAGTGAACAAAACGAGGCAGCTTCTTTATGTTTAGTGACAGTAATGACCAGGTAATGGGTTATGTGCAGACGAAGTTCAGGATGGGTGTGTAATTGGGGTGTTGGCAATAAGTTACGTTTGCAAGTGCTCTAGAGCGTTATGATAAGTGTTGCCAGTTTAGCGATTTTGTCGCTAGATTTAGCGACTTGTCTGTTTAGCGACAATATTTTCTACTTAATGACTGGCTCCTTTTTCTTTTTTTTTCTTTTTTTTTTTGCGGAACGAAACCAGAATTGGCGACATTTTAGGGACTTCGAAATGGGAAAGTGCCTTCAAAAGTGGCTTTCTAGGGCGCGGTTTATTGTTTAAAAAGTACAAGTAAGAGACCCAATTTGCCTGAACTGTACTAATGGCGTTCACATGGTGCTTGTGCTCTTAACAGGCGTTCTTAAAGGTTCTCAAAATATGTGTTTTTTTAATGCTTACAAAACCAATTTGAACGGCTCTAAACGATGCAGGAGTCGTGAGGGACGTGCATACAGCAGGCATTGCTAAATCCTGACCGTGGGAGATTACCAGTGTTGTTGAAAAGAAAAGTGTACAATCATTGCATTCTACCGGTGCTAACATAGGGGCAGATTAAAAAAGTAGCTACCGAACAAGGACCGCACAAAGAGCGATGGACCTAAGAATGTTAGGCCTGACGTTAACAGACAGGAAGAGAGCGGTGTTGACCAGAGGGCAAACGGGGATAACCGATAGTCTAGTTGACATTAAGAGGGAAGAACTGGACCTGGGCAGGCCATGTAATGCGTAGGTGGATAACCGGTGGACCATTGGAGTTACAGAATAGATACCAAGAGAAGGGAAGCGCAGTCGAGGACGGCAAAAAACCAGGTGGGGTGATGAAGTTAGAAATCTGCAGGCGCAAGTTGGAATCAGCTAGCGCAAGACAGGGGTAATTGGAGATCGCAGGGAGAGGCCTTCGTCTTGCAGTGGACATAAATATAGGCTGATGATGATGAAACGCTGCAGGTTTCACTAAACTCGTTCGAGTGGTGAATGTTCGCAACCGTAGCAGTAAATTTACCAAAACGAACTGCCATAAAATGTATGTTGAGATTTAAGACGCAACAGGTGCAGATCGACTGTAGAAAGGCGTACATATGGAGTCGCTGGTCTCGTTGACATGAATCTGAATGCACCGCTTTCGTTTCTCACCGCAAATAAACACTGCACGACGATTTTAGATAAATCAAGGGGCACAAGCTGATGATGATTTATTGGCATCCCCTTTGAAATGGGGCGGTGACAAATAGTCACCTAGCCTGCTTGGGGTAGTCAGGCAGGCTATGTATGATTTTCATTCTACCATTTTTGCATACATCTCCTTAATCCTTTTTCTCTTCCTCAAAACTTCTTCATCAACCTTGTACCGCTAGCTATGCCTGTAACGGGCCGATCGAATCAATTGCTGCCATGTGTTTTTTTTTTCTTTTTTTGTCATAGTGTCTTGGCAGAAGCGCGCCTCTGACGTCACCAGATGCGCACTCCAGACCAGCCGTGGACGTACATAAAAATCACACGTCACCACCATGTTGAGAATGAACATACCGCCATGCGCTTGTCGAAGAATTTAGTTTTACTTTCAAAAGCCCTGAGACATCCAAATTTGCAGGTGTAGTGCGATCGAAGTGCCCTAATTTTCGTGCTAAGAAAATCAGGTTACCGTTGCTTTTGTAATTGTCCTCGATTTATAACCATAGAAACTTAAGGTAAACGCAAAATTTCGGCTGGCCTGATTCTTTGTTATTTATGTATATTAGTGAATCTTTTTCGTGCCATCGCTCCTTGTGCGGTCCTTAACTTGTTGTCGAGCTTCTTTGTTAACCTCCAAGTTTCTGCCCCATATATTAGCACCGTGGAATGCAGTGATTGTACACTTTTCTTTTCAACGGCAGTCGTAAGGCCCAAGTCAGGATTTGGCGATGCCTGCCGTATGCGCTCCAACCCAATTTTATTCTTCAGTGAATTTCCTTCTCATGATCGGGGTACCCTGTGAGTAATTGACCTAGATAAGCCTGACGTTAAGAGACAGGATGAGAGCTGTGTGGTTCAGAGAGCAAACGGGGATAGCCGATATTCTAGTTGACATTAAGCGAGAGAAATGCAGCTGGGCAGGCCAGCGTAGGGTAGATAACCGGTGGCGCATTAGGGTTACAGAATGGATACCGCGAGAAGGGAAGTGCAGTCGAGGACGGCAGAAAACTAGGTGGGGTGATGAAGTTAGGAAATTTGTAGGCGCAAGTTGAAATCAGCTAGCGCAAGACAGGGGTAACTGGAGATCGCTGGGAGAGGCCTTCGTCCAGCACTGGACGTTAAAGAAATATAGGCTGATCATGATGATGACGATGAAAATGGGTGAGCACGCGCGAAGCATTTCAGCCGAGATCGCGACATGGAAATTCCTCGGTTCGAAACAGACACGCCATCAGCTCAGCGCCGCCAACGCGTTGCCTCGTGGTTGGCGCGCGATGCAGCGCAATGGCTCAAGCTCGGCGCATATTACCCCCACACGCAGCGTGTGAAAGCGCCGATCGAATGAGGCAGATGTTTTCGCGCGTGGCCAGCCGGCGGCGAACCGGGTTTCGTACATTCTGAGCACGCCAACCGCCATCCGTGTGCATAAATAAGTGAGCCGGCGAACGACTCACTCGAGCTGGAGCCGTTTAAAACGCGGAGAGCGCTCGACGAAGCGTGCGTGGGGCGCTAAGTAATGTGCCTGCCTCCGTATCGATTTGTGTACCACTCTCTCCATCCAGTTTTCGGACGCCACGTTATAGCCGGGCCGACGCAGATTTCTCGCCCGTCAGTTGGAAGCATTGCAGGTACAAGGTATCGACAGCAGAGTGCCATGTTGGGATGGTTGGTTCATGCCTGAAATGTGGTTCTGGCGCAGCAAAACTAAATGGAAGGAAGAAGGGCAGCGCCCTTTTTGTCCCTTCTTCTTTCCACCTAGTTTTACTGCTTCACAACCATATTTCAAACCATTTACACTTTTTTTGCGCCGTTATGTGAAACCAGTATTGAGACGTATTATGTGAGTTGCAGAAAAAAAAAATTCCTGGGGCCGCAACATTCATATGGGGACAGCCGCATACATTATGAAATCAAACATTTTTTTTTTCCTACCACACCACACTACGCCGACGCAAACGCCGCTGCGGTCACCGCACCTCCCTGGTTGAAAGCGCTAACTTTCAACGAGGGGTGTATTCGAAACAGAACAGCACATATGGTAAAACGGACACCTCTTTCTGCACATACGATAGGGTAAGAGGTGTGAAATAGACTGTAATGGCTTAAGCTGTTGATATTCCATAGTTCGTTGGTTTATTTCTCGCATCATTTTTGAAGAAAGCATCGACTAGCGGGTATTACAATACACAATTATTATTCTCCTTCTGTCTGTCACATTTGTATTTTCTGTACATACTGTCTTGTGTAAATATTACTGCTTAGGTGCGCCGGTACAAAGGCTCGGTAGCGGTTCCTGGGCAGTATTTGATTGAATAATAATAATAATAATAATAATAATAATAATAATAATAATAATAATAATAGTAATAATAATAATAATAATAATAATAATTTATTGATACACATCAAATAGCAATACAAAGAAACGGGCTTGTCTAAGTCCATGAGGACTTGTGTGACTAGGCCCGGCAGAGTCGGTACAGCGATTTGGTTACATGTTTACATATTAACTGATTTTTTAACATCTTTCAGACGAATAGTTGGTAGTAATTACATGTTAACAGACAATGACATTGCAAAGAAAGATACAAAAGCATAAATAATTGCAATAACGAATGGGAACAATAATTAAACATTTCGACAATAATTTCTGCAACTGTTTTTTTGAAGTTGCAGAAAAGAATTCATCAGACAAATCATTAAATATTTTTGGGATGTATACTATTCTTCTAGATTATCCATACTTAGTAGCAGAATAGGGTATTCTAAAACGTTTTTTTTTTTCTCTCAACAATCGAGGAGCAATGTATGCCTCTTTAAATTCATCACTCCAATTATGGCTAATAATAACCGTCCTGATAAACAAATCCTCGAAAGTGCAAAATCCCAATTCATGAAATATATTATTGGAGTTTAGTGCAGTACCATATGCCACATTTTTAATATATTTTTTAGTAATATATCAATCCGATTTTTCCATCTCTCTGAACAAAAGGCGAAAATTGTTATGCCATACCTCAGCACACTGTATGCTAGTGCGTGAACTATCATTTTCTTGATTGGTACAGGTACTAAACTCTTTATGTTAAAAAGTAGATATGCAACACTCCTTAGTTTACCACATAAAAATGCCATATGATATTGCCATGACATGCCGCTGTGGAACGTTATACCTAGGTATTTTAGTGTATCTACATATTCTATAGCAGTACATGTACATGAATTGCATTGTTCATCATGTAAAAATATTGGTAAGTTTATGTTTTGAGTTTTTAATGGACTTCGAAAGCACATGAGTTTGCTTTTCTTAGCATTTATAAATACACAATTTTCCTCAAACCATTGCATGGCCTTATGAACTGCATTCTGTAGAGTGTTAATAGCTTCCTCATAACGTATGTGGCGTGTGAGTAGGACCGTATCATCTGCATATTGATACACCGTCGCTTTTCTGATTATCGAGGGAAAGTCGTTCATAAATAAATTGAATAACAGCGGTGACAACACCGATCCTTGGGGAACACCAGCTGTAATATATCTCCTATTGCTAACAATTTCTTTACTACCCATGACCACCTGGGACCTGTCATGCATAAATTATAGAGAAGATCAAAAAAGGGTCCCCTGAAACCCAAACGAAACAACTTTTCCAATAAAATGTCATGGTTAACAGTTTCAAATGCTTTTGCCAAATCCAAAAACAAAGCACAACTATACAGGTTCTTATCTAGAGCAGAACATATATCATCGGCAAACTCTTCTAACAGTGTTGTCGCTCAGCAATAAATCCGAACTGTCTTGGTGTACAGAAAATTTCTTTAAGAAGAAAGTCCTACAATCAAACAGAAACTTTTCCAGTATTTGGGAGAGTATAGGCAAAATGGAGATAGGCCTATAAGTTTCCACATCATCTTTTTTCCCAGTTTTATACAGCGGCTTAACAATTGCGGTTCTTAATGTTTCTGGAATTGATGCGGTGTTTATAAAACCATTAATCATAAAGAGCAGTATGTCTCCTAATGTGTCAAAATTTCTTCTTAGTGTGGCAACAGCCACCCCATCTATACCTGGTTGTTTACTAATTCGAAAACTGAAAATTATTCTCCTCAAATCTTCTTTCGTCAACGTAGGCAAAAAAGCAGATGCTTCGACAGTTTGTTTGAGTGAGCAAGTGTGTCTCTGCGACTGCGCAGTATTAGAAAAGCGTGTGAGAAATTGATTGAACTTATCTACCACTATATCTGGTCTATCTGAAAAGGGTTCTAGGAACTTCATAGACGCGACACTGTTGACTCAGAGATTATTTAATAAAGCCGAAGGTTTTGCGGAATGTTTGTATGCTTGATTGAATCTGCTTAAAAAGTACCGCCGCTTTGCTGATCTCAAGAGAGCAACGACCCTATTTCTCGCAATCTTATATTCCGTTTTCAATTCTTTGTTTTTCGGCGCACGCTTGCTCCTTTTCCACAACCAATCTCTGTAGGAAATAGCTCTCATTATGTCAGCCGTAAACCAGGCGTAATCTTTCCTTTGTTTTTTAGTTATTGTATGCATACTAGAAAGCTCAAACTTCTTTAGCTGCTCACAAAGTTTTTCATACACTCCAGTATAGGTCGAATCCTCAGTCATTTGCGCCCAGTCAAACTGTGCAATCAAATGATCGAATGTTTTCCTATTAAAAATCTGCACTTCCATTTGTTTGCTATTATCTTTTTCTTCTGACTTGTCCTTTCCGGGAAGGGGCAGATTTGTACTAATGCGACATGCCACAAAATAGTGGTCCGCTATCTTTTGACTAATGACACAAGCCGCTAATGAATGATTTAGTGCTCTTATTGCTATGTGGTCTAGACAGGAGGATACTAGTCTATTTTGCAGGAGTTCTTCTCTCGTAGGTTGATTTATAGTCATTTGTAAGCCATAGGTTGAAAAAATGGAAAGGTAATCTGATACAATAGTCGAATTAGTGTTCAATATATTGATGTTTAGGTCACCCGCCAAGCAAATCTGATCCGCTGCTTTTTGGCCTTCTAAAAATTCTTCAAGTGCACTCAAGAATTGTGTGACACTATTATTAGGAGGACGATAAATAGCTAGCAGCAATAATTCTGTGTTAGCGTTATTTTTACTGGCAGACTTTCAGCTTGGTTTAAACACACGTCCATAACCACTGTGTCATATCTTGTCCTAACAAACAACGCCAATCCACCTCCACGTCTTTTCTGCCGTGACCTAAAATGGGCTTTGTAACCCTTCAATTTATACGTATGAGTGCATTCCTCTGGTACATTCGCTTCCACTATTAAAAATGCATCCACTAAATCTGAAATGGATTCAGCTACCACACTAAATTCCTCCCAATATTTTCGTAGGCTTCTGATATTAATACTAACTATTGTGAAATCGTGTTCACGGCTGGCAACAAATAAATCTTTAAACTCACTGAAATTTGAGACAGAGGAAAAATTCACTGCCATATTGCTTACGAAATTTTAAGAATATCCGCTAGATTTTTAACTCGGATCAGGGGTGCATTTTCATCCTTCTTCACAAAAATGTTTCCGCCCTTAACCCATGCAAATTTGTAGCTTTTTTCTTTTGCTGCAGTTCTAGCTCGCCAGAACAGATTTCGGTTAATTCTTGTCAGATTATCATTGATAAAAAGTCTCGGTAGCTGTCCGTTTTGGTGCAAGCGTCGTAGCTTACCCCGTGCATCAAACCACGCCTCCCTTGCGGTCACAGAAGAAAAACGTACTAGTACTGTCGGGTTTGTCTTATGTTTGTTTGGCAAGCAATCCACCGTCTCGATATCAGAGCTACAGAACTCTGATAGCTCCAGCTGACCAGCTACGTTTGATAAAACTTCTTTTAGGTTTTCCTCGTGTTCTACAGGTAGCCCTTCAATTTCCACATTCACTTTTCTGCCACACCGTTCGCTTTCATTTAGATCCTGTTGAAGCTGCTGAAGCTGCTCCGCCTGTGTTTCCACTTGCGTTTTCAGGTTAGCGATTTGTGCTTCCCGCGCAGCTTCCCGTTCTTTACTGGCTGAAAGCTGTGGTAACACCATGTCGTATTGTTTAGACATAAAAGCTACTGTTTCTTCAAGGTCTTTCATTGCCACACTCAAATTTGTGAATTCAGCCTTCAGGAGAAGTAGTGAGTCTACTTTTCCATGTAAGGTCAGCAACGACGTTCGAGTTTCCTTAATACTTGCGAGCTCTGACATTAACGCAGCTTCTGGAGTGTCTTCTGGTGGAGTCGTACTTGTTGACTGCGAGCCCGCCCCACCTCGTTGCTTTGGCGCGCGGCATGTTTTGCACACCCATGAATCACGTTTACTTTGACTCTTCGCCGCAAAGGTGCTTTGAGATAGCCCTGAGCATTGCTGTCCCAAATGATACAGGTTTCCACACTCTGCACATTTAATAAAACGACCATCATCGAGCAGCAGTCTGTTACAAGCAATACAATTGTCCATAATACCACTCAACAAGGTACACTCTGCAGTCGGCGGCGAAAAGCTTAGTTAGCTTTATAATGTAAGCACAGTACCTGTAAAATACGTGCTGTCAGTGTCTGGTCGTTGTATCGCCGCCGACTGCTCAATTGGCTAAGCCTCAATTGGCTTGGTCAATATCAATAACGATATTATTGTCTGCTGCCTTCTGGTTATTAGGACTAGCTAGTCAAGTTACTGTTCGTGGCAACTTTTTTCCTAATGTCTTGGAACCTTGTACCACTTGTTTTCAAGAATAAAGGTATTATTATTATTATTATTATTATTATTATTATTATTATTATTATTATTATTATTATTATTATTATTATTATTATTATTATTATTATTATTATTATTATTATTATTATTATTATTTCTCTTCTTTCCTTCTATATAGCTGTGCGGTTCAGAGAGCAAACGGGGATAGCCAATATTCTAGTTGACATTAAGCGAGAGAAATGCAGCTGGGCATTGCAGCCGCACAGCTTCTATAGGAACTATTCTTTCCTTCGATATGCCGATGACATCAAGATTTTTAAGAAAATTCACACTGTTTATGAATGTCGCGCCCTGCAGTCTGACCTGTTTTCCTTTTGTAAATGGTGCAAGGATAATAACCTTACCTTGAATGCTGCTAAGACCAAAGTCATGACTTTCACACGCAAAACAGCAAGTATTTCTTTTTCTTATTCTGTAGATTCTGTGCCGTTCTGTAAGGTCTGCGAGATCAATGATCTTGGTGTACTTTTTGATGCAACCTTACACTTTTCGGCTCACACTAAACGTGTTGCAATGCTGGGTATGCGCTCTCTTGGTTCTGTATGCAGACTATCGAGGGAATTCAAGTCTCCTACACTGTTCCGCAAATTTTACACAACCATCTGTCTTCCTCAACTCGAATATTCGTCGGTCGTCTGGAATGGCTCTTCTAGATCCAACAGTGACATTATAGATCGTGTCCAGAAAAAGTTTCTAAGCATATATAATCACCGCTTTGCAAACCTGGACATTGCACCCTGTACTAGCACTGTTGGATTGCTGTCATTGCCCTCACTTCGCGACCGACGTAATCGCGCTGACCTCCTGTTTCTCTTTAAACTCCTTCACGGTAACCTCACGTGTCCCGAACTTCTCGGCTGTGTCATGCTCCGTATCCCACGCAAGATCACCAGAGAACATAGACCTTTCCATGTTCCTACCTGTCATCACGAACACTCAACTCTCCACAGAATACAGAATCTTTATAACGCTTACTTTCGTGAACTTGATATCTTTCATAACTCCTTGTCATTGTTCTTTTCCGAGCTTTGCCTTGTGTTATAATTTCATGCATTGTTCAAGTGCCCTTTTCCTCCTTTTTCTTTTGTTCTTTTCCGAGCTTTGCCTTGTGTTATAATTTCATGCATTGTTCAAGTGCCCTTTTCCTCCTTTTTCTTTTGTATTTACTTCGCGCTTTGTTCTCGGTACTCTCTTCTTATCACAATTTTTATTTTTAATCATTTATTTTTAATGATATTCCCCTGCAGTGTTTTGTTTTTGGTTTGTAATGTATGCGTGCGCCAGCACTCAGATCTTAGGGTTGTTCCTGGGCACGTTAAATAAACATGATTGATTATTGATTGATTGATTGATTGATTGATTGATTGATTGATTGATTGATGACTGATTGATTGATTGATTGATTGATTGATTGATTGATTGATTGATTGATTGATTGATTGATTGATTGATTGATTGACTATTATTATTGCAGGACAAGTGCGTAAGCATGCCGTCTATACCGCTCGTTCCGACAACAAATGCCACTTCTTTGAAAGAGCAAGATAAAATCCGGTCGTCTTGAACCATCTCATTTGATTGTTTCACCTTTGTTCCGCTTTCTTTCGGTTTTATTTGCGCCGTGGTATGTTCCCGATATGTACGCAGGTTTAAGCAAATAATGTGTAGTCGTTAGTAAGCGCATGTGCGTCTGCATCACGGCCTCCTCTCGTCTATGTCTTTCGTGTTCCGTTAAAATTCCCAGTAGTAGAAGGCACGCCGAGACGGGTCCCGCCTCAGGCGCACTGGCTTCGAAACTTTTGACAACGGATGTGCACCGCAATCGCGTAACATTCTTATGCGATGCCCTCCGTCACATTCTCGCGCCTTATATCCCAAGCAGAAGTGACGGCGCACCTATTTTGATGTCGCGGTTATGACGCCGCGGTAGCTTAGTGGCTACGGCGTTGTACTGTTGAGCTCGAGGTCGCGGGTTGGATTCCCGTCGCGGCCGTCGCATTTCCATAAAATATAGATGCGGAAACCCCCCTGTACTTACATTTAGGCGGGTGTTTTGAAACCCCGGGTGGTCAGAATTTACCTGGAGTCCTCCACGACGACGCGCCTCCTAATGATATCGAGTTCTGTCACGTAGGATACCCAAAATTTAATGAATAGTTTAATGCATTTTAATTTATTGCATTAACAGTTTAATGCAGTTTAATTTAATTAATTTAATGCACCATAGAACCAACACTTTCTTGTAGTGTTTCTATATGAATATCATCGGTGCCCTTACGGCACTCGTGAAGAGAGTCGGGTCTGATGTACAAGAAATGCAAAAAATGGACATCATACGAAGCAAATTCTATTTCTGTAAATTTTCGAACACGTTCTGATCAGTGGTAATGGTCTTTGGAGCGGGCAGGCATAAAACAGTAAATGTGCTTGTTTGTCTCAAAAAGCAGGAATTATAGTTGCGATCGATGCGATTCCCTGTGCACGGGAAACGTTAGGCGCTGCGATGTAGAAAACGCTGCGTGTAGGTTTTAGTATTTACGCTGAACAGAAATGGGAAAACGTCCGCCCCGTAATACAGCTTATACCATGACCGGAAGGCACACGCCGGCATCCACTGTGGCGAATTTGACGTCGTAATCCTCTCTGCATCTGACTTCGAGCTGGTTTTTAATGAAGCCGCGACTTACTGAGTTCGCGATAATGACAGCTTGTTACCGGCGGACTTCCCGGAAGTCCGAACGCCAATCGCGAAGCTGTACGTCTTTCGGTCCAGCGAGATGCTTCGTAATAAACCAAGCAAATAAACTGTGAGAAGTATGGGGGCACCCGTAGTTCGCATTTGCGCGAGATACCTGGAAGTTTAGGGTGACCTACGCATCAAGTTTAATATTTGAAGTTTGACATTTCAAACAGGAATGCGCGTGTCGTAGACATCGTGGAGACTTTGGAGCGGGATATATAGTTAGCGCTAGCCTAGCACCACGCCTCAGAACTTAAACTCACGATTATGTAAACTATTCCTGCGTCTCCACTTACTTCTAAGGGGGCTCAGTCTCTAGGGCGTTCTGGTGCTGAGCGCGAGGACGCAGGTTTGTCACCCTCTCCGGCGGTCCCTTTTTGATGACAGGCGGAAAATCCCAACATTGAGATACACGAATACTACACAGAAACACCCGATTAGTTTATAAATTTGTCTATAAACTTTACTATAAACTCTATAAACAATAAACTAGTAGTGTCACTTTTTTTACGTTAGTTCGCGGTAATGGGCTGGTTATCAGGATGGGAAATAAAGATGGAAGCGGGTGAAACGCAAGGACGCCTGTGTACCATGCATTTGGTGCACGTTAAAGAACCCCAGGTGGTCAAAGTTAATCCGGAGTTGCTCACTACGGCCTGCCTCATAATCAAATCGGGGTTTTGGCATTCGAAATCTCCTTTTTTTTAAATAACCGACAGGTTTTTTATTTCGTTTTTTTTAATATTTATCTCGCCAAAACCTCAACGCTGGTACGTCATGAATTTCAAGCCTTTCTTTTTCGTATTTGAACCGTTTTGGCTCAGTGAAAGCTCTTGAAACTTGCTAACTTCAGTCTTTGTCTCTTTTAGAATACAATGTAGTATATCTTTACCGGTAACAAACTTCCAAAGTCCGAGCAGACGCTGACATGATCTATGACGTCACGACGAGCTGTTGCAGGAACTTCAAGGATGCGTCGCCATCCGAATTTGGCTTTTCAGCCTTTTATGGGTTACGTAAACCCTTCTCGCGGTAGGCGTGGCCTTTCTGGTGTAGGGCATGGGTAATTTACGAACACAGCTAAAATAATGTTTTGCCTTTAGTGTCTCTTTAATGTCCACCATGTACATGCCGCTGTATATAATTCAGTAGGTCCACAACACGGCGATCGCATACCCATATGGACCGGTATGCCCAGAATTTGTCTATGTAAACTTTAGGGTGTGTTAAACAACCTGATATTTTCAAACTTACCGCGGAGCCCTGTGCCAAAAGAGAGGGTGAGCAAGGAGAAGAAAGGCAGGGAGGTCAACCATACGAGCGTCCGGTTTGCTACCCTACACTGCGGGTAAAGGAAAGCAGGAACAGAAAGAGGAAAAGAGGGAGAGAGTGAGTACTCAGTGCACGTGGGATGATGCACAGGGACACCGCCACAAAACTTCTCAAAACCGCTATGTCCCTTCGGTGCGTCAAAACCTACTGATTTATCAATGAACATCACGTTGTCAAAATGACTGAATAAGCACCTTCAAAGCAGTGTTTTCTTGGTGTTGTACACGCACGCTTTGCAAAAACACTCGCGAATGTGTCATTGTGTTTACCCATTGCTTTTGTAACATTCCTGCCTCTTCACTGGACACGCAAAACAGCCTCGCTCTACCGACTGCATCTTAGAGATTAGTTAAGTTAGATATAATGTTTCTTATAGTGATCAGTTAAGATGCTGCACGACATCTGGTTTTTTTTTGCGTTTTTTTTTTACCTTCTGATGTATGGCGATTTCTGATACAGCTTCGATTTTTCTCAAGCAACTAAGAGAATCCAGTGCCACTTCCCCCATGTCAGCATCTCCTCAATTAGCCGTGAAGGGTTGAATTGTCATCCGCCTGACTGCAATACCTTGCTTCAAAGGAAACCCTTACAGGTTTCTCAGATAAACGTGTTTCTCTCTTTTTCTGAGAAACCCAAATGAGGTGCCCTTGTATGTTGGTAGTTGCCAGTTTTTCCTTTCGTTAATCTTGCGGACTTCCGCAGAACTGATTGGCCATGTTCTTACTCAGCCGTGTCAGTAAAAAGAAAGAGACATTGCTCCCGCGGCCCGTTGACACAGCTTCGACTACCACACGAAATTTGATCTTCCCCTTTCACTGTTCCTCTCGAATTTTTCTGCTTCTTTTTCTACCTCCTAGGGTAGTGAACCGAACTCTGTTCTTGTCAATTTCTCCTTTCTTTATTCCCTCTCTTCATTGTTCTCGGAAGCACTCCAGGGATTCCAAGTTAATCTAGAACCCAATGTCCGTTGTCCACGCTGCAATGGCTATTCGCTAAAACAGCGCGCAACGAACACAACCGAATATTTCCATTCTTTGAGCGCGTCTTGTATGGCTATGTTCCAACTCGCTGCGTTTGCCATTCTTCCGCAGTTGTTACTTTCAAAGGGGAAACGTCCATCGATCAGTCGTCAAGTCAATCAAGGTTTCTTTTAAGCATCTGCTGCCAAGTTGTCGCTTGCGGCGTAAAAGCGCAAAAAGTACATACCAGAATTAAATTACCCGCAAACGAGAGCTCTATCCGTGCGGTGGGATCGCAATTTGGTCGTCGTCAAAAACGACTGCCTGACCTTGAATCTGATTTCCTTTTTAGATGGCACGTGACCTTGAGAGCGCGATTTCTCGCGGGAAGCAGAGAGGGATGGGCCGAGAGAGCGACAAAGCAACTGGCTCTGGAAAAAAACTGTATTCAACAAAAAAAGTATGAAAGAAGTGAGCACGACAGAAGCGTATAATGCGTACAAAACAGCGGAGTAAACGACGTCAACCCAGCAAGCTCGCCGAATGGGCACACGACAGAAAAAAAGGGTCGTGCTCGGGAAAACGGGCCAAATGCAGAAGAGGAAATTGCCGCAGCGTTCTGGTCCGCCCCATCTTTACTCCGTGCTGCCTCTGCTCAGTGCCATAGGGCACGAGGGAAAGATGAGGATAAGAAAGAAGACGCGGGCTGGAAAAGAAAGGGAGAGGGGGAGTGAGAAAGCTATGGTTGTTGGGAACGGACGAAGGAATCGTCTTTGTTGAGAAGTGGCGGACAAAGAAAAGCAGAAATAAAGGCTTCGAGCCTGAAAGGAGAAAAACGGGAGAGGAGATTTTGGTTTTCGTTCTTACCTTCTTCGCTCAACGTAACAGCCCTCACGCTTACATGTTTTGTTTTGTTTCTTTTCTCTTTTCTTTTTTTTTCTTTCATGACCAGTCTTCCTTCTTCTCTCCAACCCCAGAGAGAATGAGGAGGATGAGGCCCTGCACAGAGGCCCTTCCTACTATGCGCCTCGTCATCGATTTGCCGCCTCCGGTGGCGCTAGCGCCTCTAGTGGGAAACGTGCGAACGTCCAGAGAGCGGGAAATTGCGGTGCGACAACCCGAAGGTACGACAACAACAACGTGCGGTGTAGATGCCAGAAAGCGCAAAAATAACAGTTGAAAACAAAAGCAAAAAAAAAGGCCATAAAAGCGAGAGAGGTAAGACGGGAAACCCCGAATGCCTCTCGGGCTGGTAATAACTAGCGGCCGAAAGACTCCGCGCCGTGATGGCGTTATCTAGGTTGCGACTGCATCTACGCATGCGCTGAAAGCGTCGTAGCCATTAGAAGCAACGGGTAGAGCATCCATGTTTCAGTCTACGCACTATGTCGTCTTCTTTTCTTATCATAACCGACCGACCGTCTGACTGACTGGTTATGTTTAAATACCTGTACACCCACTGCGAGCAGAGTGCACAAGCTTTTCTTACACCCCGCGCTGATTTGCAGTGCAGGCGCCGTGACGACGAATTGAAACGAGGCGTCATGCTCACCTTCAGCTGCATTAAGTTCTCTACGACTGTGGTATTCCCTTGTTCCTCGCGTACATTCCTGCGAGATTCGCCATTCAGACAACAAATTTACTTAATCTATCGATCAATCAATCATGATGTAATCATACTGTGTAAGATCATGCAGTAATCAATCGTCATACTGCAAGATAATTTATTCAATCGATTGATCAATTAGTCATTAAAGCAAGAAAAGTGACTCACTGTTCATGACTTTAACCCTAACGATACATTGTACAGAATTAGGAACGGCAAGAAGCCGATTTTCAAAGCTGCTGTCAGCAACGCGGCGTTACATTTCAAGCTCCAGTAACTTTTCTTGCAACTTTCTGAAGGTGAAACCTGCATCTGGCATCAGGGAAGGGTAGGGAGGGGGGACGTTGTACTTCGGCAGCAATAGCGTATGTTGCGGCCGCGTGCGGCCGCGCGGGCTTTATCTTTAAAGCGATCTCTTTTGGGGGCACAGTCTAGGTGGGCGGACGGCTCGTAGCTTCACGTGTGCTCTGTTCTCGCCGCTCAGTTAGCGTTGAAGCAAACTGAGCGAAGAAATTAGAAAACGAAAAGTAAGGCAAGAAAGAAGACATATGACATCGACTGAAAGAAATACGAAAACAAAGCAATGCACGAGGAAACAATGAAAGAAGAGAAGAAAGGAAGGCGTGAAAGAATGAAAAAAAGGGGGGTTTCGTTCAGGAAAAAGCAGACTCGATTCGGCGCCGTCATCACAACACTGGGACATCGGACGTCGTTTGGCGGCAGCGCCAACCGCAAGCGGGCTTCACAGCGGGTAAGTAGCGTGCACAGGAGAAGCCACGCGTGAAAGGCGACGAAAATTGGGTTGCCCGAACAGTGCGGCCGAAACTGGGGGGGAACCGCGCCTTTGTGAGGGAAATGAAAAGCGTCGACAGGAAACGAGGTTCGGCGATTAGAAGCGCCAAGCACGCACCGAAGCCCCTTCGAGGAACGCATTCGCCTAATGGTGCCGAGAAATGCCACCCTCATTGTCTTCTAAGGTTCGGGCACACAGAAAAAAGGAACGAAGAATGAAGAAAGAATCATTGAACGGGGGCGACTACTGTGGCACGCATGTTTGAACACTCTTCGGAATGTTTAGCAGCGGTGCGTAAGAAGATTACCGCCGGCGTAGCTTGTTAAGTGGAGGCGACGCAAATGGAGCGTTCTACCTCACTCATGCATTCACTAGAGAGCTTTAGAAACAGGAGACACAAAGTTAGGGGACACTGTTTACTTAGCGTACAAACGAATGCAAAAAAAAGTGCAAAAGAACGTGAAAGGCTGTACTAAGAAGTTTGGGTACGAAAGACAGCGTTGGGACTCTGTTTCTAAAACTACCTGCTGACTGACTTGGACGTCACAGAGCAACCCCTTGGCTACGAGTGAAGTCGCAGAGGAGGCAACACTAAATAATTTTGGTATCCCAGGGTTCTTTAGCGTGCGTCCGAGTACTCCGCAAACAGGGCTTTTTGCATTCCGTATTCTGGGGTATCTCGCTAGGGATCGTACGCGGAGGAACGTCTGGCTCGCTAGAACAAAGGCGCTGCCGCTGGGCTACCACGGCAGGTATGCAAAATTACTCACTCATTGCGCGTAGCAAGAGATTAAGGCGGTGGTAGTTGTGCGGGTTGTGTTGATACTTAGAGGGGTATAGTAGGCCTCGTTCGCGATCATCCATAAAGGATGGTTTAAAACAAAGCAGGTTATCGGAACGATAGATTATTCTTTATGCAAATGTTGCCAGCTGGCCGTTACTTATTTCACTTTTTCGTTCTTTCTCCTCGATGCCACGTATATCGTGACCTTGGTTCTGTTGAATACCTTCTCGCCATTCCTATGTTCATAACTCTTTCCCATGAATAAGATACAGGTTAATACAGGACAAGCGCACGCCTTTGGGCTGGTTCTTTCATGACTTGAGGAGAAAGAGCGACAAATACGAGGATGTAGGGAAGGGACAAACAGCGGCGCCGTTCTCCTTTGCTTACGTCCTGCAACTTTATTAAAGCAGAGCTGGATATTATTCTGAAGGGTTAAAGAATGGATGAATTGAAGAAGGCGCCGGTGAGTAAGAGAGAGCATTAACTGCATTTTCGCTGGGCTAATGTGCATTTTATTAGCGCCAACTCTGAGCTCGGGGCTTTACGTGCCCGAAACACGATGTAATTACGAGACACGCCGCAGTGACAGACTCCTCAATATTTTGACCACCTGGGGTTCGTTAACGTGCTATCAGTGCACGTTTCACGAGCGTTTTTTTTTTTTTTTTCTTGCCATTCTGCCTCAATCGGAGTGTGGCTGCCGCGGTCTATATCGAACCCACGACCTTGGGCTCATCAGCGCTATGCCCTAGCCACTCAACTACCGCGGCGACTTTCTATGTGACCGATGTATTTATATACAGTGGCATTCGGTTACCTCAACTAACTCTGCTTGTGCTGCCAAAATAAATTAGAGGGCGTGGACCTGTGCACTCGGATACAGAATTTATCGTAACATCCACCTTCATTCTGACGTTTTCCAAGTGCTTTTGTCAGGGCATGTGGCTTCGTGCGTATTTAGTTTCAGAAAAAAATACGCGTACATAACCGAAGCCAAAAAAAAAAACAACCGGCGGAGTAGCTGTCACGGCAATCAGTAATGATCTGAAGGCGTGCGCATCCGTGTGCATTTATTTGTGTGCGAATGCGTATGTGTGGACGCGGAGGGCGTGGCAGTTGATAAAATAGGCAATGTGCAGAGTGTGCTCCCGCGCACACGTTCTCAACATCTCTCAACGAAGTCGCGATAATGAGTCGCTCTATGGTTATCGCATTATCGCAACATGCTGTTCGGAACTGTGAATATCGGGATTATGCGATGACCACTAGAAGGAGGTTCATTAGCCAACTAGGTTGGTAATGTTGGGCACTTATTTTATGGTCCATAAGTTATTTAATAAACTAAGGTAAGAAAACGCGGAAGCAAAGTACATACTTTACAGATAACCCGGGAAGAGGTAGCGACTGACCGACACCATTACCTTCAGCCCCCCCCCCCCCCCCCCCTTGTGTAATTAAAGAAAAGGGACCACAGCAAGAAAATTCACGCCGCACGTTTGCATTTCAAGCGTCATTCTTTCCACATACGAATAAAAAGTGGAACGCCCCGCCAGATATTGTTGCTACCGCGCCTTGTGAAGCTGCCAGTGCACAGTACATTCAGTGCTTGTGTGCCACTGTAATCGCACTATGTATGGTATGTATGCTGCCTCCTCACGCGTTGTTCATGCGTTGCCTTTTTCTCCCCTAGTGGCAATCCTGCTTTGTTTTGTCTTTTTCCTAAGACCCCCTCTACAACAATGCCTCAGGCCGAATCTGGGTATGTAAATATAAAAAGTAAAAACTACAGGAAATCTGGAGATGTGGACAAGTTCCGAGTTGTTCGTTAAAAAATGAAATAAAAGAAAGGAAGAAAGAAATAAAGAAAGGACAAAACGTTGATACTGACAGGAAGAACAGAAGTAATCCGCGCAGTGGTGCTGTTTGCCAAGGCGCCCCTTGGCGACTGAAACGCCGGATAAAAACTATGAGCTGGGGTGCTCCTTCCGTGTGCTGCTTGCGTACACAACGCGTAATTCATTATTTTTTTCCTTCTTTCAACTTCAGGCAGGATTTCCGTTACGCGCACCACAGTACGAAGCAAACAAGAAGAAAAAAATCTTCCGTTTGTTGACAGGCCAAGTGAGGAATGACTCGGCGCCAGCGTTATTCCCAAGCGCGACAGGAGTAATAATCGATACGTCGAAGCTCCGAAACAAATTTTTGAGCCCGAAGAAATGCTAGGAAAAATACGAGGCAGGCGTACAACGGAAAGAGCGCTTCGCCTTCCTTCCTCAAAAGTTCTGTCAAAATGGAGTGAGAGAACAAGTTCTTAAAAAAAAGAATCAAAGCTGTGTTTAAGCTTACGCTTAAGTATGAAGCCTCGGTAACGTTTCGCCTTAAATCACAAGAATGTACGTCCTTATATTCACTCCAGAGAATTGCCGACAAAAGGGTTGAGAGAGAAAATAAAGAACAGAGAGTGGGAGAAAGAAACGTTCTTTAGTGGGCGCTGGTGGAAAAAAAAAAAGAGTGTTCCGAAAGAATACCCGGCATTAGAACACTGCTAATAAGCAGCAAGGCGGGAAAAGAAAGAAAGATGCCTAAGCCTGCGGCGCTGAAGCTTTTCGCGAAACCACTTTCAAATGCAGCGGGTGCAAACAATCCTTGGATGTCGACGCTCGATTTTTCTTTCTTATCGGGCGTTCAAGGGACGCAGTCGTCACTGGCTCCATTTGGCTTTGCTTGGACTCAAACGAGCGTGCGATTCTGCTGCTGATACACGCTAAGCCTCTTTCAGGCGCCTTCGCTGAAAGGACAGCGGAGCCAGCGCCAAGAGGAAGAGCTGTACTTTGCCTCGACGCCAGTTTTGCAGAGTGCGCTACTTGCGAAAGGAGATTTATTCATTCATTATTTCAACCAACCGACTTAGCTTGCTTAGCTTAATTTTCTGATTGATCGATTGTTCATTCATTCATTCATTCATTCATTCATTCATTCATTCATTCATTCATTCATTCATTCATTCATTCATTCATTCATTCATTGGTCGGGATAAAGTATGCCGATCTCAGTGTTTGGCAAGGAATACATTAGGTGGGGTGCGTGCTCCGTTGTTCAAGTCATGTAGTATTGTTTCAATTTTTTTGATTGACTGCTTTGCTATGTAAGGACTGGGTAAGAATAGTGTTAAGCGAAATGTTGTCGCATAGGCGAGGTTGACGATACTCAACGTAATTGAAGATAGTGCGAGAGCGTGGCTGTCGCTGTTTACTATTTCCATTTATCATTTCAGGCCAACTTGTCCGCTTTGCGGCCAGCAGAGGCGAGAACTGTGTGTCTAGTTTAGAGCCAGCGAGGAGTTCTGCGCTCTGTTTAGGGACGATTCCGAGACGGTCGCTTTCACCAGACATTGTAAGAAGGGTGCCACGTCCACTCCAGGACGAACGCCGATCCTTGCGATCTCCAATTGCCCCTGTCTTGCGCTAGCTGATTCCAACTTCCGCCTGGAAATTCCTGATTTCACCACCCATACCATGTATATATATTGCGAAAGTAAACGAACACTCGCCAAAGGAACACACATGTATTGGAAAATAAAACGACGTTTCGGGACCTGTACGAGACGCTTGATCAGAATGAAAGCAAATGCAGCGGCTCATATATATATATTGTTACGCGAACGAAGGATTAAGTACTGGAGACTATTTACAAGTATATTTACAAAAGATAGCTGCAGCGCTGGCCAGATCAGCAAATATATATATATATATATATATATATATATATATATATATATACATTGTTGATCTGGCCAGCGCTGCAGCTGTCTTTTGTAAATATACTTGTAATATATATATATATATATATATATATATATATATATATATATATATATATATATATATATATATATATATATAATAAGAGTAATTGTCTGGTCGCTTGATATAGTCCAGATGAACAAAAATCGAGCCCCTCGGTTTCCCTTGCTGTACGCACGCGTTCCCACATCTCCACCTGATCTCAACACTAAGTATATCGATCTTGGAGGCTTTTGAATATTTCTGTGGAGGCACGTTAGTTTGAAATGACCATTTGTGTTCCAACATACCAGCATTGAAACAAAGACCAGTCTGGCATCATGCTACCACATGTTTGAGTCAAACAATAAACGACAGAAACATTACATTTAACAAAGAAGGCCACGTGTTGCATCTTGCATTTTTCTTAATGCCGATCTGACTCTTTTGACAACTTCAGCTTTACACAACCTTTTGCAAATGTAGTGCAGAAAAAAAAAACACTTTCAAGTAATTACGGCTGGCTACATTTTTCAGGTCAGAACTGCCAAATCCTGACCTTGGGAGCTTACCACTGTCGTTGAAAAGGAAAGTGTACAATCATTGCATTCTACTGGTGCTAACATATGGGGCAGAAACTTGGAGGTTAACAAAGAAGCTCGATAACAAGTTAAGGACCGCACAAAGAGCGATGGAACGAAAAATGTTAGGCCTAACATTAAGAGACAGGAAGAGAGCGGTGTGGATCAGAGAACAAACGGGGATAGCCGATATTCTAGTTGACATTACGAGAAAAAACTGGACCTGGGCAGGCCATGTAATGCGTAGGATGAATAACCGGTCGACCATTGGAGTTACAGAATGGATACCAAGAGAAGGGAAGCGCAGTCGAGGACGGCAGAAAACCAGGTGGGGTGATGAAGTTAGGAAATCTGCAGGCGCAAGTTGGAATCAGCTAGCGCAAGACAGGGCTAATTGGAGATCGCAGGGAGAGGCCTTCGTCTTGCAGTGGACATAAATATTAGGCGGGTGATGATGATGACAATTGTGAGGTTATGCGCTAACTTATGTGCATACGGTAACACAGCGCACTTTTTTAAATTGATTCTTTTAACATTTCAAAGTAACATGTAGGCACACTTGAGAGGCCATTGTTCAAAGTGCGGTTGCTTGCCGTTATTCTATAACACGACAATACTTTCACGCCACAGGGATCAGCGAACTGGGGAGGTTATAAAGGCCTTTTACATAGAGGCCGAACGTAACGACACCTGCATCAGCCAGCCTTCAGTCACGCTGCATGATAGAGAATTATCTTTTCTGAAAGGCTTGCACAAACGTTGACGCGTAAGTTGAGCTGAAATGGAGTGTGTGTTTTTCTCTCTTAACTGTTTTTTTTTCGGTAATATAATGTGTTTTCCCGTCATGTGTTTGTGCGCCGGTTTGCCTATTTAAGACTACTTTTTTAAAATAATTATTAGTTTCTAGTGCAGCGTTGTGTCATCTACTCCGTTGTGTTCGGTCTTCGTGCGCTGTCCCTTCCCCCTTCAGTATTAAGTACGAAATAATTGATAAAGTACCTATATATACCCCAAGTACAGCACTGTTTTCAAGACGTCTGCACGTGCGTAACCGAAACAAGGCATCAAAGCTGGCTTCACCGCAGGGTAGCAATGTGTTCTTGTTGATATCGCATCTTGACCTGAGTTTTTTTTAGGCGTGAATAAGACTGGACACAAGCAAACAAGAAGGACACACATGGTAGATTGTTGGATGTGAGCGCCGTGCGTGTCCTGTGTGTCTTCTGTCCAGTCTTATTCGGGCTAAAAAAACTCTGATCAATTCACCGCAGGGTCCGCTTAAATTATCTCCATCGCTTCAGAGCTGATATCGTGCATAGTGCTGTCTACGATGGGCGATAATCACCAGCCACAGCACCGTAAATATACCTGTACGTTCCTATAACATTGTCCCTGTAAAGCCAAGCGCCAGTTACTAGAGCATAACGACTGTGTTGGTCGCTAGACACTATACACGTCTAACTAAGAGCATCGAAACAATGCACAACCCGGCAGCTGTATGTATTTAGGCAAAAGGTTTTGAAGCATATATGAGCAGCTGAGAAAAAAATGCATCAATTGAACCGAGCTGCTTGGTCTTCCAGGGAAAGTATTTGCGAAATTGACCATACTTTTTAATTGAAATTGACGTAGGCATAATTGGGAAAACGGCAATGAAAGTGGAAAAAATTACATGTCGTAAGAGCAGAACCCACAGTGGAGGTGATTGGTTCGATCTGACTGCAGGACAGTGGCTTCTGCTGCAACTGACGGTATGCTGCCTTTTCTTGCCCTTTCCTTAAGCGGTTTTCTTTTCTTTTGATTTTACATAAAACAAGCATATAATTTCTCCTATGCTGTCATTATTATTATATGGTTGTTTTATGAAAAATTGCGCTTAGTATAGTCTGTATGACATATAACTACCTGACAGCGCAAAAGAGAGAGAGTATAGTTACTGGGGCGCGAAAAGTGCGTTCTTTCGCAAAGTGATAGGAGGCTAATGGAGCGCCATTGTTGGCGCTGGCGCGATATCATTCACAATTTCTGGGGCATGTCCTTCCTGGCGGGCTAAAGTTCAGCGACGTTATCGTCCCGTTCCCATCTGTGCCGTCGACACTCGAAAACTGGAGCAGCCATGCTAACTAGAGCGCGGAAATGAATGGGGACAAAATTCATAAACGGGAAAAAGAAGTATACTGCAAATATTATCCGGTTCCCCGAATATTCAACGTTCGTCTTTAGAATGGAGCGACTATATTAAAAACGAGAAAAGAGGAAAAGTTAAGTTGGGTTCTTTTTTTTTTGTTCTTTCGTTTGAGAGGAGAAGAAAGAATTCGCCACACATGGTCGAGAAAATCGAAGCAGTTTCCGAGATGGCCTCCACGTGGCGTCATCGCACGAAGAGGGCTGGTGCAATTGCGCTCGGCAATAATCGTTATTCTTGGACCGTTTCTCGTCCTTCCCTTTAAGTATTTTCGCAATTTCTTTTTCCAACGGCCACTTTAGTTTCAAGCCCCGTAAAGTATGGCACAGG
The DNA here is from genome assembly GCF_013339745.2 of Dermacentor silvarum. Taxonomy (NCBI): domain Eukaryota; kingdom Metazoa; phylum Arthropoda; class Arachnida; order Ixodida; family Ixodidae; genus Dermacentor; species Dermacentor silvarum. The sequence goes on along the minus strand of NC_051164.1, from coordinate 15,167,794 downwards.
TGCAACAAAAACAAAATGACGACATAGAGGAGGGCCAAGGCCCTTATGATAGGAAACGTTGCAGGGAGAGAGGGGGGGGGGGGGGGGGGGGGGGGCATGCAGTTTTGAGAATGAAGTGGAAGTCACATCTCTCTCTCAGTTGCGGCAAAGCTTTGCAGTGTGACTCGAGCTAGAAGAAGCCGAGGTGAGGCTGACCACTTCTTTTCGTATTGTTCGGTGGAAACCCGTCTCAGGAAGGAGAAACATGGTGAAATGAAACAAACACTCGCTTTTCTGAGGCGCTTTATCCCTGTTTATGTAGCTCCTTCGGACTGAGTTTGTTGCTGAAGACATGCGAAAACAATTTTTACCAGGTCGCGTGCACAGTGCTTCCACGAGCAAATCGGCCTAGTATAAGCTATACAGGGTGTTTTCCTTAACTTGTGCCAAACTTTCAAACTATGCAAACGGCTACGTAGCTTGACAGAACCAAGGCAATGTTGTTTGCCGTCGCTTGGATACACTCGGATGATCTTTTGCATTCCGCCTAATTACATAACTGGTCTTCATTAATTAATGAACTTCTCAATTATTATAATTAGGTGAAAAGTGTCAATGGCAAAATTGTAGAGCAACATGAAAAATTCCCGATACAGCTTTCTGTTTCTCAATACGTGCAACATAAAAGCGTTTTTTCTGAGCGCGAAAGAAGCTCGCGAATACAGGCAACATCGCCGCGCGACTGGCCGTTCGAGGCACTTCGCGTGTAAAAAAATTAAATTATGGGGTTTTACGTGCCAAAACCACGATCTGATTATGAGGCACGCCGCAGTGGGAGACTCCGGAAATTTGGACCACCTGGGGTTCTTTAACGTGCACCTAAATCTAAGTACACGTGTGTTTTCGCATTTCGCCCCCATAGAAATGCGGCCGCCGTAGCACTCTGCGTGTATTCGAGAAGCCCGCGAATACACTTGGCTTGTATTCGCGAGCTTCTTTCACGCTCGTATAGAAACACTTTCATATAGCACGTATGGAACAACATAAAGCTGTAAAGGAAGTTTCTCATGGTGCTGGACAATTTTGTCACTGACACTTTCCATCTAATTAAAATAATTGAGAAGTTGATTAATTCGTGAAGACCAGTTATGTAATTAGGCGGAATGCAAAAAATCATCTGAGTATATCCAAGCGACGGCAAACATTACCTTGGTTCTGTCAAGCTACGTAGCCACGTTTGCATATCTTCAAAGTTTGGCTCAATTAAGTTAAGGTTCGCCATCGATCTGGTACTTCCCTTCAACTTTTGTGTTTCCCACTCTTCATGCGCGCATGCACACTGTAAGGTTCAGCTGCGCTGTGACTATAGCTACGCCCAGCTACGAGCTAGCACCCGTTCGGTTTACTCCCTCGTACTTTTGTTTTGCGCTGTCCCCGCGCTCATAATGAAATTCTCATCCTAACAGAAATTTCAGGGTACAATTCCCGAAATATTCTACGGAATAAGTTAGCGCTACGATCAGTGTTTCTTATCAAAATTCATCTTCATGCGCTTCAGGCACACAACTACGTTTGAGGCCAACGTCATTTCTGGAAAGTCTTTAGGATGGACGGCAGATATCAGGTATACCGTGTGTAAGGTTCGTAGGAAATAGACAACCCTTGAGCTCTCCATGCTTGCAGCGTCTACTGTGATTACATGCGCTAGTAAAATATAATTAAAGTAGTTACGAAAATATAGTTAAAATGTTAAACGAACCCTGGTGTCTTAGGAAGGTACAAATGGCTGTACAAATGGCCATTTAACTAAAGTTTTAATAAAAACTTAAGCAAAGCTAAACGTATCTTCCAAGTAATTGCTGTGATTTGCAGAATTTGATTGTCCAGTCATCTTTTTTCCCCTAATTTCTGAGCGGTGATTTAGCTGTGTGAGTGTAATTTGTGTTATAGCGGCCTATCTTTAGTTATGAAGATCGCAATATTTATAAACAATACATGTTTTTTTATGTGTTATGCTAAATTTATAAGGATGTCTCAACTGAATCAATGTGAGTCCAATTTGGAACTTGTGGAATATCGTTGTGGTGCATCTTCATATTACTATTATTTTATTATTTTATTTTCGAATACTGTTAGCCCTTCCGGGCTGTTACAGGGTGGGATGGGTACATTCAATCATTCAATATTACTCAACTATGTACTCGAAGCTTCTTTTCCAGTGTATGCTGTTGGCTAATTTGTGTGCTGCTGCCTTATGAAGCAAATTGATTGCCTTCAGCTGTACCTTCAGTGACTTTATCCCGTCAGCAAATTATTTAAAACAAATAACTGACATTTGAAGATAGTCTCGGGTACGTTATATCCAGGGTAGCCATTACAGTGATGTTTGTTTACACCGCACCATATATAGCGCAAGAAAATTCTGTGCTCATATCATTCAAGTCTTGCGACACGTTGCAGCACTAGCATGTCGGTTTCGTTTGGCTTAGTATTTGTGCAGTTAGCGTCCCTTTACGAACTTGATTGCTACTGCCCTCTACCATTTTTAGACCGTAAGAACCGTACAACGTAAATATTTATTTATTTATTTATTTATTTATTTATTTATTTATTTATTTATTTATTTATTTATTTATTTATTTATTTATTTATTTATTTATTTATTTATTTATCCTGAAATACCCACTGTGGAGTTCGGTGGGGCGGGTTACAAAACAAAACTTCTTACAAAATTACCAAGAATGACACAAACAGGCGGTCATACTTGTCCTATTGGCACATAGGATTGCTTCGGAACAGCGACGTAATTTTCCGCACACTGCGTGGTTTTCTTTCATCGAACTTTGGTAACACCTGTTCGCGTAAAAAAATAGGGGAAATAACACTCTGCGCTGTAGACCGAGTTGTTGATGCGAATAGAAGCCAGCTCCGATCCCCCACCCTTCTTCCTTCAATCGCAAAGCGAACTTGGGTTTAGTTATTGCTCTTATCGCTCTCCAGCGGCATTAAAGGACGAAAGTGAAACGCGTTGAAAGAAGGGCGATCAATAAGAAAAAGTTCTATTGCGATCTTCGAATGGGAAGAAGAAATGGGGGAGGAGGGATAAAAGCAGACTGCGTATCGAGAGCCGTAGTAAGGCACACACAACAAACAACACAAAGAAAAAGACGCGAAAGCGCCAAGTTAGAAATGCGAGCGTTCGCCAGCGAACTTGTTGTATACTAGGCCGTCTGTTGCGATATCAACATCATCTTTTATTCAGACGTTGCCTGCAGATGACAGCGCAACTCTGCCTTTTTTTGGTAGAGTGCCTGAAATGTCAAATGGTGCTTGCGCAAAAAAAAAAAACGGTCACGATGCGCCTTAGCTAATTAACGATGTTTCGGTAGGTTTACGCGCGGTGTGAAGGTAATGGATGGAAAGTTGGGGGAGTTGGTACGCGAACATATTTCTTGTTTATAGCGCGAAGGGACACAGACGAAGACTAGAAACAGACAGGGTGAGCGCTAAAGGTCAAGCGAAGGTAATGTTTGCTCAGGTTCGTGAAGCCTCTTGTCTGAAGCCTTTTGCGCGTCATATGTGCCGCCTCGCTATAATCACACAGATCATCACTCGCGCTATCTGTCAACAGTGGTCAATCAAGGACTGTCGCTGGGGCCAACATTTCCAAAAGAGAGCTTCTCTTTGTCAGGACTGCGTCTGTTTATCCTTCACAGCGTATATGTATGCGTAGCTCACTCTCACCCGGGGTTGTTTAACTTGCACCTAAGTCTAGGCGTACACGAGCATTTTTTTTTTTTTTTGCATTTTGCCCCCATTGAAATGCAGGCTCCGCGGCTGGCGTCAAAACCGCGACCTCGAGCTTGGCAGCTCAACACCACAGCCACTAAGCTGCCCCTGCGGGTTACGCAAATTACGACAGCCTAAGGTACACTAGGCGCACTATATTTTTGCCCTATGGCCTTGTAGCTTTCGATGAATGAATGAATTAATTAATTATTAATGAAGAGTTTATTAACATTAATCTGCCTCTATGGCCTAATTTGAAAGGCGTTGCTTAGGAAAGAATAAGGCATAGAGTTTCTCACTATAACACCTAGAGGCTAAACTGGCGCCACCGTCTATGCGAGTTTCTTAAAGGGTGCCGTGCCCTCATGGGAATAACGGGATATGTGTCTGCGAGGCTTGTGTTGGCTAGTGTTGAACGAGGCTTCGTCTTGGATATGACTACACAAATAATGCGTTCTTAAAGTAAAATCTGTCTACATAAAAGGCTTTCATTCACCCATATTACATATCTGAATAAAGTTTACTCACCTACAATGCAGAATCAAGCGAAGAAAAGCATGAACAGACGACAAGTTGTTCCAAAGCGAGCGATAATCTTGTCGTCTGCGCTCCAACTTCAGCGGCCAGCTGATACTTTTTACGTTTCATATAATTGTGCATCCAATAGTAAGTCCTCAAAATTAAACAAAACATGTTTTTGTGTAATAATAAAGTTCAAGCAGTTTTTTGCGTGCTGTTTTATAGCAGGAAATGAATCATTGTGACAGACGGAACGGTGCTAGCCAGGCGCGTCTTCAAGGCGTTCTGGCTCTCCAAGAACGATGCCAATCCGAAGTCACAATATACCGGCATTCCCATGGATACCACAGCGCAGCAGCGCCAGTTTTCCCTCTAGGTAATATATTGAGAAACTCTATGGAGTAAGGGTAAGGATAGAGGAGGGATGCCGTGAGATTCAGCAGCCGATCCGGAGGACAAATTGAAAGAATGATAGAACCGAATAGGTGGAAAGGGTAGATAATTTAGCGGTATGACTTTGTGACCCTTGATGATTCGATGAATAAATGAATCAATGAATGAAAAACATTAATCAACTAACCAATGACGCGACCGCTTTTGCGATGGGTTACACAGGGCGGAGAACGGCCAACTTGCGATAAATTCGCGCTCATTTTGACCTTATCGTGCTGCGCTCGCTAAACACGGAGCCGAATGGGGGCCACGGGTCGTCACGCACGCAGAGGCGTTTCAATTGCGCGTCACGCAGCAACAGAGATGGCGTCACTCTTAGCGCCACGCACGGCGTTGAACACTTGTTCAGGTTAGAGTTACTGTATAGCCATATATAGTAACTATAGTTCGGGTTCCTCCGCCGCCAAGCTAGGCCATTCTCCCGGTTGGCGAAGATATTATCGCTTAAATAACGCCCACATAGAGTGCTCGCGCCATATGTTTCGAGGCTTAATACTAACGGCTTTGCGCCGCCCGAGCGCCGCTAATGGCGTCTAGCCGTCGAGTTAAAGGATTGTGGCGCGTCGTTTCGAGGCGCGCCTTATATATCGTATTTTCCGGTTCACTGCATGCTTCCATAAGCCAGTTTCGGCCTAAACATTATGAATTCGGATTTCGTTCGCACCAACCGCGGGGTAATAGAGGGCGTCGTCACAGACCACTGATGCTCTGCACTGGACCTTTCTACCGCTGTGCTGGGGAGATGCGCATCTTACCACGTCACCTCAAAAATAAAACGTCAAGTAATTTATCCGTTGTATATCGCTTTATATTAATAGCGGGCCTTCATTCCACGTGCAGTAGCACTGCGCAAAGCACCTGCAGCATATGTTTTTTTTTTTCTTCGTATTATTCAGTCGTTACGGCGCTGATGGGTACTGGGAATAGACAGGTTTATGGGTAGCCTTTCTGTCAAGTATAAATCATCATCATTATATCAGCGTCGTCCTCACCATCATCGTCACCCTCATTATTATCATCGTCATGATCATCATTCATCATCACCAGCGCCAATCTACATCGCAACTGCGGTGTGATCTCTGCGTCTGTCCCCCTTTCATTCAATTCAATTTATTCAATTCAATTTTCTTTACAGATGTAAACCAAGACCTAAAATACTGATCAGACATAAGCCGAAGGCTTGTTGTGGGTTCAGTGAAACAATAACACACAGGCAAATACTTGTACTAACTGTAAACAATGTCGGTAGAGGATGCATGTCGGAAGTAAATATTTGCTATTTACTTGAGTTACAATATTTCTTAAACTGCGTGACTATGATTCCATTTATAGCTTCTCGCACGACATGGCCGGCCCAACTCCACTTTCTCTGCTGTACTGTTTTATGTAGATCGCTGTGGAGCGATTTAGGTAAAGCTTACCTTAGTTTATCTATGTTAAAACTTTCGTGACCGCGCCTATTCCCGTCGACAGTATGTTGTCGATGGTACAAGTTTGAATTTTTGCGCCTCTCCGAGCGCTCCGGACAGCTAGCGCCATCAAGCGGGTTAAAAGAGAGACTATTTTATCGGTTTCGGTTTTGTGTTTCTCTTTTCCACCGCGCGGGGATTTTTAAAGCGCCTGCATAGTCGGGGTGACGAGCGCTCGTCGTTTGGCATCTACGTCGCGCGTGTCCGCTCCACGGAAATGGCGAGTTTTGACGGTTTCCGACGCATCTGGGCTCAAATTTGCGGATGATCGTAGCAGCACAGACTCGGAAGACGACTTCGATTCGTCGGACTTCATTACGGACGAAGAAAGTGCGGCGAACCGCCCCAGAACATCGACGGGTATCCGCCGTTGAGTTTTGCTTTCTTTCGGACCGTGTTATCGCTGCCGCGCATCGACGTAAGGATTTCCGGCGTGTTCTAAAGGTCACAGTTCTTATCTGCAAGATGTAAACATCGTTCGGACGGGATCATTTACCGGCGGTCGCGCATAGAGTCGAGTTTTGTCCACGAAGACGGCCGGGAGTACACCTTGGAATCGCGCTCCGACGTGCTGTGTGTACCCGTCTGCCTCAAGAACTTTTGTAGATACAGAGCTTATATTTGCAGGCTGATTTTATATATCCCTTTTCTTGAAAATGTATATTTCGATTTTTTTAAATATTTTTTTTGTGCAAAGCAGCATTGATGTTTTTATCGATCTTTCTCGTTCTTGATGCGATTTTTTTGTTTTGATAATTTTTTTCGTAGTATTTTTAATAAATATGCTGTTTGAAATTAATACCGTTGGAAAGATAATTTCTTCTTCTACAATTTGATACCATACACTTCAACACGAATCATTTCCTGTGGCAGGAAAAAAAATAATAGCCAGACTACCCGAAAACTACCGATTTTCCCACGGTCACGAAAGTGTTAAAAAGCAAAATTAAATACTAAAATAGACAAATTCAGAAAATATGGCGCTGAAACAAATAAATTTAACGCCGGTAAATGAAGAGTTCACAGTGATGTCTGTCTATTCCACTAGCCGAGTAATATCCGCAATTCGTCTTCTTCATTCGCTAGTGAAAAATGTTCCAAAAGCCAGGGGAACTCATACTTCAACGTTTTATCACTGGCTTTACTCAACAAAATATAACAAAAAACACAGACTATATATTCTTATATTCGCTAGTATAAAAGATTCCTCTACGTACTAAATAAAATTTTACTGAGCTCGAATGGAACATATAGGAAAAAAAGACATTACCTTAGATTGCTCATGTAATGGCCTCATAAGAGCATATCTGCGTTTTATATGCATTTGTGTAGGCGGCATCGGAGTTGGCTCCGAGCTAAAACCTCGTTTTAAGAGCCCACTGCTGAGAAAGCAGAGAAAAAGGACCAGGGTAACGAACACGCAGTACACGGGACAACCGCTAAACAAATACGGTTCATGCAAGACTTTGATTTGGAAGGTCCTTCCAAATCAAAGTCTTGCATGAACCGTATTTCATGGCTTACCCGGGCGAGACGTCGCCCAAATTAAAGTGCAATCGACGTCGAGTGTCGGCTTCATCCACTGTCTTGTTTCCCGAAATACCGGCATGTCCAGGTATCCATTCTAAGATGATACAATGCCCAGCAATGTTGGCCTTATGGGGAAGATAGGCAATGTCACATGCTGCAGGTTCTTTTATGAAATTAAAAAGAAAGAAATGTCACCCTATAATGGTGACGGCTACTGCTTTTCGCATAGCAGAAGTAACAATATGAAAGACATAGTGAGAAAATGAAAAGAAACAACGTCACAGGCTAGAAATCCACAGCACACAGTCCTATACACCCACAAACATAAATATAAAAGGCTGCAGGTTAGTTGTTACATGGACTGCGCCTACTCCACATAGTTTGTAGGTCTGCTTTCGAATACGTGAATACCACTCATCTATACGGCGGCTGCTCTCGAAGTACATGCATAAGAGGCTCCTTAATTCCATGTAGCTCAGCCGACGCAGATGATGTCACTCGCTCAAGACGAAACGAGAATCGCTGTCCTGTACAGGGCAGGAAAAAATGAGCGACGTCGAGCTGTAGAACAATCCATGAAAATGTGTGTTGCAGGCTGCGTATCCTTTCTGCATATATTCCAGAGAAACCTCGTTGGTCGTTGCTTGAGGCACTTTCTTTCTTGCACTGATACTTCGTATTTCACAACTTTGCCTTTTCCACAAACTGTATTATAACTTCCCACACCTTAGGAACACATTTTTACTTCCACCCAACCGCACTTCTCACTGTCTGTTCAACAACCTTAGCCTACAACGCTTGCACGGGTCCTCTAATGCATTCAACAAATCTTTCTTACCTACCGCTATTGAACTATGGAACGCGCTACCCGATGATATAGTACATGAACGTGATTCAGATAAATTTAGGCACCTATTGTCATGTTACTTAAACCCTTAGCTTACCATCACTGCGCTGTTAACCCTAACATCTCCCTTTTGTACTGTTCTGTTGTACTGCCGGTTGTGCTGCCTCTTTTACTGCCGATCGTGCTACCAGTTTTGTTTTTGTTTGTTTGCAATTGTTTGGGTAACTAGTCATTTATATCATTGTATACCACTGAACCATTGTATAATAATGACTGTAGTGTTTATTGATGCCTTTCGCCCCCCCCCCCCTTATGTAATACCCTGAAAGGGGTCTTTAAGGGACAATAAATGATGATTCCAGGGGTATATGAAATGATTTCCTGTGGTACCATTGGACAGGTGCTACGTTCCGTGGCATAACTGGTGACACCTCAGCAGGAATCGAGATTGGTATGCTGCCGATGGCTTGTCCAAAGCTAGAGAGAGAGAGAGAGAAATAACATTGATTAGCACCGAAGGAACTGAAGCCCAAGTCCGGACCTCCTGGTAGGCTCATGCCTCCTGGCTCAGCACGTTCTTGACGTGCTGCACCATGAAGCGGCCACCCCAGTTTTTCAAACCTTCGTGGGGGAGCGGTACCATTCAGCTAGACATAGCATTGCTCCTAGAAATATTCTTGCACAAAGTGTCTCTCACAGGCAAGAGATAACTTGAGGCAGCACGCAACAACTGTCGTCGAGTATGTCTCAGCCTTCCGAAGGGGTCGTCCCGCTTAGGAACAATAACCGCAGGTGAATGCCTGCCTCTTGACGTGCTGTCTTCGCAGGAGCTACTTCGCATTCACCTCAGACACGCGCACTTTGAGCATGTACGTAGAAAGACTTGTAGTGATATGTGCATGCAGGTGTATGTACGGTGTATGTACAGTGTAACCAAAGCCTAGTGCATTACATAGCATACGTAGCCACGCATGTACATGTAAAAATAGCTCATGTGCATCTTTTAAGTTGAAAGAAGCACCTCGGAAGGAGGAAACTTGAAAGGAGAGGAAAGTGAAGACGAGCCAGAAGCAGCAGGCGACTAGTCGAAGAACAGCTTGTCTCAGTAAAACGTGCTGTTATAAAGGGGTTTTCGTAAGAAAATTAACGCACAAACTTATAATCTCGCACCATCGGCTAGCACAGTCGGCCCCGCTGGGGAAGTATTTCTACCGCAGTTACAACGAGTGCCACGCGGGTGTATCTGCGAAAGTTTATGTATTTCTCAGGGGCGACAGCTCTAGTGTATATTTCATTTAATTTTAACTCCAAATTCTAGCACCCTAAGTCATTTAAGCTTTACTAAGGGCACCCTCCTACAAGTTTCTTTCCAAATTTTTACAGCGAAGCTGTTTATACGGACCCTGTACCGTCGTTGTCGGAGTTCGCTAAAAAGGGGCCACGTCACCTGGCGGGAGAGCAGAGGAAAAGAAGAGCTCAACAGGGGGAAAGGGGTTGGAGTGACCCATTTCCCGCTGTGAGAATCCTTTGAGAGCGTGCAGATGAAAAGAAGAACAGGCAGGGGGGTTGACGTAAGTCGCGCCGTCCTATACTCGCGTTGGAAGGGGATAGCATGAGGCGCGTCAACCAATGGCGGTGTAGGAAAAAAGTAAGTCAACGGAGTGGCGTGTGAGAGGAGTTCGCGTTAGCGTTGGTTGCATATACGGAGCTTCGGTCAAAGACTCTTGTCTAGGAACGTCGTAGAAAAAGCGTGAGGAACGCGCTAGGAACGGCCGTCGCCCGTGGACGCCGACACGTCCCCCCCCCCCCCCCCCCCCCCCCGCAACGCGCTAGGAACGCCGTCACCCATGGACGCTGATGCATCCCATCCCCCGCAAGCAGCGCCGTTCACAGCTACGCTGTTGAACCATCTTCACGGAGTGGAAGGGGTGGTGATTCTTTTTCGTTTCTGTAGTACGCGCATAGTGCCTTCTCGCTTCTTTGATGATTCATTCTTTATCCATTTCACTCCCTCCCCCTAGAGGATGCCACTGGTTGAGCGAGACAGTTGCTCCATACTTGCAAATGGCCTCTAAACACTAATTCCTCGCAACCACAAAAGAAAACGTCGCTTAAACCGTTACTCACAGCGCGTGCAAATTTGCATAATATTCTCGCCCATAGCATGTCTTCCAATACTCGTGGTAGTCGACCAGCGGGACAGCGGATTGTAGACTGAAAGATGCGGCACATTCTTGGGCTAAATGGGCCAGCCGCCTTCATAACTTTCGCAAGACGCGAGCGCTCAGTCTGCTTGATTTTGAACGACGTGTTTTCGAGCCACCATTGCGTGCGGCTGCCTCGTCTTACAGACCGTACATGAAAGCGCCTGATTCAATGCTCTGAAGTATGCTTTGAACCGAGAAAAAGGGTGCAATATATTCTGCGTCTGTCGGGGAATTTATATGTGCAGCAGACTACTCTGGCCGCGTCGGTCAATGCTCGGCAGTTTTCAATTACTTACGCTAGGACGTACGGTGCAGAGGATTTAAGGCTGGTCGACCCGGGTATCAAACGTTTAAATCACAGAACTGGGGCACACAGTGGGAAGCCGCCGTGGTCGGACGTAAAGATCCCCTCCGGCGAGACACACCACGCTCATGTGCCGCCATCTATTTTCTCTCTTCCTAATATCTTACTTGGCCGAAAGAGCTTTTGCTTAGGATGCTACTGGCCTAGGTTGGTCCTAACGCCGTCTGTCACATGTACTTAGAAATGACCGCGCTTTCCGCTCAAAGCAACACGTCCAAGCTGTCCAGTTCTAGTATTAAGAAGCAGATGGTCGCCACCCAAAATGGACTTGTCCGGTCTTACTACATTAACGATCCCGATGTTGAAAATTGTGTTGGAGAAGGCGAGGCACACATCCTTCCGAACGACCGCATCATCATTAATATGTTCCAATAAAAGGTGTGACCAAACCGGTCCACCAGGTATGAGCTGCTTTGACTCCAGCTTTTTGCTTTTCTCTCTTTTACAGCGAAGCTGCTTATGGCTGGTGTCCCGTGAAATTTTCATGTGTGCGAGTAAAAACTCCGGTCTCGTTGGCCGATCCCGGAGATTGTGCAGAACTGGTCCAAGCGCAATGGCACATACTCCTGTGGACTCCGGATGGTGGGCTCCGGGACCTGTAACACGCCCTAGAACTACCCTTGTCACACCTGGGACCCAAAGAGGTCCCAGGCACAAGGGTAAGAACAGATTTTATTCAAGTGTTCGTAACACAAGTAAGAGGAACAGAAAGTGGAGAAAATACACGAAGGCAGGGGAAGGGAAAAGAAACACAGAGACACAGAGGTCGAAGCGCCAGCAGTAGGGCGCTAACGGAGGGCGACATGGCGCTGATATACCTCTCGTGATGCGGAGATCACGTCGCTGACGGCCAACATTTTAAACAGCTTCAGGTAGGCCCGAGAGCAGATCTGCCACATCACGAGGTCGTTGGCCGAGAGGGTGGTACGTATCAGGGGTGGCAAAAGACTATCGTCTTTCGACGTCATTTGCAGCGAAGCAAGCAGATATACGGCCTGTTCCTTATCGTTAATCGTAACATAACTGGCGAGCATGCGATGTTATTGATGTCATGTTATCATGCTATCAGTCATGTTAGTCATACATCGCACCCTTCCATGCAAATTTTTGGCATACACCAAGTGAACGAGACGCTAGTTTTCGATAGGCTTTTATTGTGACACTACCACCACCACCACCACAGCCGACACTTGTGAGGCAACACAAGCTTCGCTTGAAAACACATTGTATTGTCAAACGGCGCATCTATAGGCGCAGAGCGTCATCTCCATGTGGTACGTGGATACAGTAACCATCTCCCAAGCAAGGTTACCCGCGGTGTTACCCGCCGTAGTGGCCGCATTTTGATGGTGACGAAATGCAAAAAGCACTCGTTTCTTAGATTAAGGTGCACATTAAATAACCCTAGGTAATAAAATTAATCAGGAGTCCCCCACTACTATGTGCCCCTCAATCGATCGTGGTTTAAGCACGTGAATCGTGAGAATTTATTTTGAATTTTTTTGAAGTATATGTCCGGGTAAAAACGTTTCCGCTTACTTAACAACATGGATAAAGGAACCGGGTCGCTGTTGTGTTGGTTCTTCATACTAGATTCTCCAGTTTTTGTTGTTTTTCGTACTATCGCTTGTGCTTCACTTTTGAAAAGGATGAAAGTTAATGCCAACGGAGATTAACACTGGCTGTCGGGAGGTATTTTGGCACAAGACACATGCCATACCCTCTTCAGACCCTGTGTCCACACCCATTGTGGACAGCGGCTTTCGTCATTTTCAATGTTAAGCCAGGAATAATAAGCTAAAATTATTTAACGTAACATAAATCTAGATGCAGAAAACACCATATGCAAAACGTGCAATAATTTTGTTGCCACTGGGTTCCGAGAAAATTGATACACTCTGTGAGACGTACTGTCGCATCGTCACCGACGACAGAGAATGAACGTGTTTTATACTCCAATTACAACCAGACGACGCAGCAGACCAGAATATAAAGTGATGCTTCGTACAAAAGGAACATATTCAGAGGAACCGGTCCTACAGATCCTGCCCTATCATCTGCATTTCCGCGCTCTAAAAGTAATAAGTATACGTGCCGCCTTCTCCCGAGGGTAGTAGACAGTTTTTTGAACGAACGATCTTGGAATGCTGGCTTATACGGTCCTCGCGCCAGAAGTAGGATAAGACCAACTACTGAAGTTCGTACATTCAAATGACTTAGTTGAACGACTCTGACACTCTGGCACCCTTCCTTTTCTTTTGCGTGTGCGTGTGTATTTATGTGTTTGTTTTCTATCTCTCTGTGCGTGTGCTTCCCGTCTGCGTTTTCCTTTCCATCTGTCTCCCTTCACCCATTTCTCTAGGTGGGGTAACACACCGGATGTTTGTGTTCAGCTTAACTTCTCTGTCTTTCGCATCAAAAATTTATCCCTCTGACTCTCTCTACGTGTCTCTCCACGAATTATAAAGTATGCCGCGGTAATTTTTCGTGAAAGTGTTATGTCTTGACTCACTATTAACGTCGAGTGTCCTTACAGCCCTCGGAAGATTTCTAAACCACTTGACAACCGTGTCGAAATGATGCAGGTCTCATACATTTTGATTCTAACGATAATGATCGTAATGATCGCAAATGAGTGACGAATTCCAGCCTAAATTCTTCCGCTGGCCTTACTCTGCAAGCTCTGCGAGGCATCCGCGCTCGCCGGCCGCACGGAACGATGTGTGAAGTGACGACCCCAAGTTGTCCCGAGGTGATAATTTCGATTGTTGATTTTTTTCCTAGCGGTAAATTACGGTGGTAGACCTCGATACCCTAAAGCATGTCGCTGGTAAGCCTTCGCACGCCCTAAATAATGTATGATAGCAGCATTGCTTCGAACACTTTCGGTTTTATATCGCAGCAGACGAATGAGTCATGACGCCATGACGGAGCATGTGATGACGCCGGTGCAGGACACAATAATATTTCAGCATGCGTGGAAGAACGCGGAACATACAGGAAAGATATCACAAAACGTCTGCACGGGTTAGCGGCATAGGAGACCATAGGATTAGCCAGACCGAGATATTACACTGGTGGGTGGACTCCTGCTATTGGACAGTTGTTAATAGCACTCCTCATTGTGTATTTTACGTTTGTGCGTCTTTTTCGGTATTTTTAGCCATCATAACCCAATTATAAATGCTTAATATTGTTATAATTATTCGGGAAAAGGCTTGCGATAAGGAATGGTGTTTGATATGTTTTACACGCAACCTATAACACCTGTGTCGCGTATACGTTCAAGTGCCACGTTCTGATATCCATTGCCGTGTAAAAAGAGATCATAAACTTGGACGCGGAAGTTTAGTGAACCTGGCATGGAGGGGACCAGTCGTAAAAAAGAAAAAAAAAGAAGAAATCATGAGCCATTCCCCTTCGTGAAGGTGGATGACCAGCGAAGCTGTTTAGCACACGACACAGAGGTGGAACATATTTTTGAACAAAGGTATGAACACATTTATTGTCTTGATCAGGTGTCATCGTGACGACAGGTGCGCACACTCATTCTCGTATCACCTCTCTTGTTATTATAATAATTCCATCATATTCGCGTATAGCCCGGACTCCCGAGGAAGCAACGCGCCTACGAAGAACGACGGCAAGAACCACCGATGAAGATCGTGCACAAAACGCCCGCAAACTTGCATTTCTGGTTGTTTATATACACTCGCGTGGACGCCGGGACCGCCACCCCGCGGAGCCGGAGGAAACTAGACACTCGTGACGTTCACGGCAGAGCGGAAGGAAAGGAAACTAGATACGCAAGCGATTGGAACGCCGACAAAGAGAGGGCGGTGCAAACGTATAGACATGGTCGACGCGGTCGGCCTGTTGGGCTAAGGTCCGATGCACGCCTGGTCAAGGTCAACAAGTACGAGCCCGCCCGTCTCCATCTGGCACGACGATATCAGCGCGTGACCGTACATGCCATTATCGTCGGTGCGTTGGGCTCCTGGGACTCGGCCAACGACCTCGTGATGCGGCAGATCTGCTCTCGGGCCTACCTGAAGCTGTTTAAAAGGTTGGCCGTCAGCGACGTGATCTCCGCATCACGAGAGGTATATCAGCGCCATGTCGCCCTCCGTTAGCGCCCTACTGCTGGCGCTTCGACCTCTGTGTCTCTGTGTTTCTTTTCCCTTCCCCTGCCTTCGTGTATTTTCTCCACTTTCTGTTCCTCTTACTTGTGTTACGAACACTTGAATAAAATCTGTTCTTACCCTTGTGCCTGGGACCTCTTTGGGTCCCAGGTGTGACAAGGGTAGTTCTAGGGCGTGTTACAGGTCCCGGAGCCCACCATCCGGAGTCCACAGGAGTATGTGCCATTGCGCTTGGACCCGTTCTGCACAATCTCCGGGATCGGCCCACGAGACCGGAGTTTTGCTCGCACACATGAAAATTTCACGGGACACCAGCCATAAGCAGCTTCGCTGTAAAAGAGAGAAAAGCAAAAAGCTGGAGTCAAAGCAGCTCATACCTGGTGGACCGGTTTGGTCACACCTTTTATTGGAACATATTAATGATGATGCGGTCGTTCGGAAGGATGTGTGCCTCGCCTTCTCCAACACAATTTTCAACATCGGGATCGTTAATGTAGTAAGACCGGACAAGTCCATTTTGGGTGGCGACCATGTGCTTCTTTTACTAGAACTGGACAGCTTGGACGTGTTGCTTTGAGCGGAAAGCGCGGTCATTTCTATGTACATGTGACAGACGGCGTTAGGACCAACCTAGGCCAGTAGCATCCTAAGCAAAAGCTCTTTCGGCCAAGTAAGATATTAGGAAGAGAGAAAATAGATGGCGGCACATGAGCGTGGTGTGTCTCGCCGGAGGGGATCTTTACGTCCGACAACGGCGGCTTCCCACTGTGCGCCCCAGTTCTGTGATTTAAACATTTGATACTCGGGTCGACCAGCCCTAAATCCTCTGCACCGTACGTCCTAGCGTAAGTAATTGAAAACTGCCGAGCATTGACCGACGCGGCCAGAGTAGTCTGCTGCACATATAAATTCCCCGACAGACGCAGAATATATTGCACCCTTTTTCTCGGTTCAAAGCATACTTCAGAGCATTGAATCAGGCGCTTTCATGTACGGTTTCAATGCTTCAATGCATAAAACAGCGTTTTCCTCAAAAAGTTAACTGGAACGCCCATGCATTTCGTCGGACACTTTGAAAATTAAGATCTCCAAACTGGTGCAATCCTGAGAATTAGTTCCAAGTGGATACGCCTTGCGAACTCAGCTTCTATAATTCGTAGATTGAAAGATGTGCCGTAAAATAATTAATAAGAAAGTTAATTAGCGTAATTATGTTCATTATTCAATGAGGCGTTTTGATTTCTCGGGGAAGTAATGACTGCCTCATCGAGTAGTTTAGATCAAGGATTACAATTTTGTCATGTGCCACAGGCAATTTTTACCAAAATTTAGTGCAGCTAATATCAAACACCCATATATATATATATATATATATATATATATATATATATATATATATATATATATATATATATATATATATATACGGTGGTTTGTTCAGGACAACCGTCAGTTGCACTTCGCTCATCGAAGAGTGATCTCGTGAACAACACATTGCAATGCGGTGAACGCGGTTTAAATCACGGATCCGGTACCTGAAAGAGGTGAGACGCAGTGTTGACGCCTTTCTCTCGCATTTACCAGTAAATGACCACTGGAATTTTTTCAAGTGTCAAAGGATTTTTTTTATTTTTGCATCCCGAAAAAGATTAAAGCCGCAACAGCTATCGTGCTAAAATAAATTGTTTTATTGGTTTTCTATTGGCTCTACAACTTGTCCATCGAAGATCTTGAGTATAAGCAGTATTTTGGTTAGTTATTGCCTGAACTCATCGTAAAAAAAAAAAAACTTTCAGTTTCTCAAGAGGACAGTGAACAATACTAATAATGTTGCATTCTCGTAGCGCATATGAGGATATTTAAGGCTTGGTGCGAGTTAGCTGAAACACCCTGCATAATGCTGAAGGCTACCATCGTATAGTGCACTTGTGTCCGAATAGTCGCGGCACCCACAATTCCTCGTAGCATTAACCGAAGATCTAATCAGCAAATGCCCCAGCAGCTCACGTAAGCAGATATATAGAGAATCTGCCTCGTCACTTTGACAATGACTCTTCAGTGGTTTCTCTTCACTTCTCACTCTCTTTTCGTTTCGGCACGTCGCCCCATTTCTCGCGAATCGCTGAGAGAAAAGTGGGTAGGGCATAATGGTGTCAATGCGTTACTCTTAGTAGAGCACTTGGAAAGCTCCGAGCAGTACGCTCTAGTTTCGACACTGGCCAGCGGGTCGAGGCCTTGTTGTGCTGTCCAGCGGAGACGTCATTGAGTCCACGCGAACGAGGCCAAGGTTCGGGAAGTGTGCAACGCGGAGGAGAGGGCGGAACAAGGCGGCCGAGCGGCGTCCAGCGGATGCGACGGCTGCGCGCCAACGGAAATAAGGGAGCGCGCGTGTCCCGTACTTTCGCGAGCATTAGCCACCTCAAGGGAGTCCCTAGTGTGTTAACGCGACAGCGCTAAGGGCCCCGCGTCGCAGAAAATCCGGGGTCGGCGGCGTTGTCCGTTACAGAATATTATATTTATGTATACGTATGTCACGCCTTGCTATATGACACGCGGTATATACAGGTTAAATTGCCGCGCCGTTCTATCACTAAAGTTGCTCATACCTTGTCTTACATTCATGACAAAAATATTCCTCGCCATTTTGAGAATCATCATCATCATCAGCCCATATTTATGTCCACTGCAGGACGAAGGCCTCTCCCTGCAATCTCCAATTACCCCTGTCTTGCGCTAGCTGATTCCAATTTGCGCCTGCGAATTTCCTAACTTCATCACTCCACGTAGTTTTCTGCCGTCCTCGACAGCGCATGCCTTTTATGTTAAATCTTCTCGGACTGAAATACTAAAAGTGCGAAATAATAACAGTAGCCTGGAAGTGATGTAATATTTTTGGCGCGGCTGTGCACGACATCCGGGATCGGCCCACGCAAGAGGCCAGAAATCTCGCCTTCGTGCATAGCGTTCGCCGCCGGCATTTCCCGATAAACATTACGGTTACATAAGCTGCAGTTGTCGTGAAGCCTGATAAGCAGTCAGGAATCTTTGAATGCTATCGCGTTCCCCTCTGAAAGGCGAAGCTTAAGCATCGTGAAACTTTTTTATGAACTTCTTTCTTTGATAATTAGGAAGCCTTGGCGTTTGAAAGTCCTCTAAAACACTAAATTACTGTTGTCTAGCTATGAAAATATTCAAGAATGGAGTGAATTATATTGATATTTCTACATGCTGTTATTTCGAATGCCTCTGTTATTGCTGGTCCCGGAACTAGCCTTATTGGCTATAGGTCAAAACAAGGTGCACTTGTTTCGCACTTTTAATATTTAAGTCTGAGAAGATTTAACATAAGAGGCATGCGCTGTCGGTTTTATTTTTCATGACATTTGTTTGTGGGCTGTTATTCTCAAAATGCTTTGTAGTTCCGTTAAATGTGAAAACTGAATTGAATTGAAATTCAGTTGAAGGAATGTTTGGGGCTTGATAATGTTGTAGAAATCTGATCAATACGATGGCATCAGGCTATGCATAAAAAACGTGACCACTCCCGCTCGGGCCGACAAAAGGTACTGCCGAGCTAAGCCTCTCTAAACGCCGAGCGAGAGGCTAAATTTAGCTTCAATTGCGTTATGCATGACGCGATAACGGCGTCATCTGTGCAAGCGAAACATGCATATACGAGCAATGGCTTTTGCCCTCTAAACAATAATACTCCTGTGGGACCCAATACTACTAGGATTACAAAGATATAAGCAGTATTTCCGTAACATGTTTTCGGTGCATGCGGTTTCAGCAAGCGACCCCTTTAGCCGTTCTTACGTCAAAAAGAATTGAGCAATTTGTAATTTGTGCCTTGTAATATTGAGTGCTTTGGAACGGAGGTCGACACTTTTCTAGTCATTTCTAGCCTACTCATTTCGGATCGGAATGGCCAACAGCCCTACATGCGACAACTGTAGCTGCGAAGAAACAATCGCCCACCTTCTCTAGGAGTGTCCCCGCTTCAGTGCGCCCAGGAAAGAACTTTCACGAGTGTTAGATGGACTTGATAAACGCCCTTTGTCAGAGGAAAGGGTCCTGGGACACTGTCCGAGACCTTCCTCAGCACGGAAGGCTTTTAAAGCGTTGTTGTGCTTCTTGCGGAGAACTGGTCTCAGAGACAGACTTTAAAGGGCCCCTAAAACACCCAGAGGTCGAAATTTAGTTGTGGTGTCGCAGTTGTGCACGAGTCTACAACGAACACGTAGCCGCGAGAATTTTTCGAAATGGTGCCATAATATCGGAGTTACACGGGTTTAGTTATCGAAACGCGGCCCTCGCTCGCTTCGTTCTTCGCTACTCTCCTCGCCGAGTGCTTCTCCAAATGTCACGTGACAAACGTCATCGCCAACGCGCTTCTCAAAACGCCTCACACTTCCGGTTTTAAGGCACGTCCACGCTAGCGGCAAATATACCGACGGCGAACCGGCCTCCAGTGCCGTAGAACGTCTGCCGCGCGAGAGGTGTCCCAAATAGATGGCAGTTCGGCCGGCGCACCGCCCGCAGCACGATCAACGGGCCAATCGACGACCGCGAAGCTGCGACGAAAACATCGGCTGCATCTTCTGTTCCAAGTAAAATAATTTTCCCTAGACAAAGTGATGCGTAAATTGTAATTTTATGAAGAACGATAGCCACTGTCAAACGTTAAACATGAACGAGAGCTCCGATATTGTCGAGCTCAGCTGCAGCCGTGCACGGCTACCGACGGGAGACGACCGGCTCGGCTGTGCTCGCATCGCAGCCGACGGCGCCGCTAATATAAGCGTGCTTTCTTCTTCGTGTACAATTATTGCGAAGAGCGATAACAACGGTAGGAAAATATTGCGGCTTGTGAGCGTCGGTAATTTATTCCGAAGCGCCGTCCGTTTTAGATTTAAAGTGAACCGGAAAAGGCCTAGCGACGACATCGGCGCCGTCGAGCGATCGGTGGTGGTGGCGGTGAGGCTGCCACACAAATGGGTCCCGGTCTCATCCTCTCTACGGCAAGGAAATCTCGCCGTTCGCGATGAAAACCGCCGTCGAACGGCGGCCCGCGAATGGCAAACGTCATGCGGCGAGTTACCGTGCCGGTCATGTGGACGTGGACTTAGCGCTTCTCGGCTACCCGCGGTTGCTGCAGTGCCGGCCCGTGTTCATACGAAGCGTTCCGCTATAGACCCTGTGTTGCGCGCACGTCTGGAAAGGCCAACACTGTCGCACTCTGTTCGCGCAACTAATCAGACCGCTTAGCACGACTGTGTTGGAACGCGAGCCATTTGGCACTTGCGCTGCGGGCTGTAATTACCAATTCGCAAGGGCGCACTACAGTCCCTTGATTTTCTGCTCTTTTTGAAAGCAAAAAATATCTAGGGACTTTAGGGCGCACAAGCGAGCAACACGACGAGAAAGAGCATGGAGCGCGCGTACCTGCTAGCAGACTAACCGGAAGTCGTAGGTTCTTATTCGACCAATGGGCATCGTCATCGCCGCTGACATCAGCAGATGCACCCTGCTGACATCGTGACGACCGCTGGGGATACCTAAAAGGCCAGGAGAGGAGGGCGGCATTGTTTTTGTTTTGTTCTCTTTTTTTTCTGTGGCACGCCCGAGCCGTGTAGCGCTGCAGCGTTTGGAATCGTTGATCGTCACGGCGTTCTGAACTCGATGCGCGTGTTTACTTCACATGTTCAAACAATATCTGAGGTGGTTTAGTGGCCCTTTAAGCAGTGCCGTATTCTCCATTTTATTGCGATAGCAATTATATGGACACTCCAAAGCAGATTTCTGCCGTCGGCGTCGCCGTCGCCGTCGCCGTGAGGTTCCGTATGCGTCAATGGAGATGAAATCGTCGCCGCGCGGGTAGGTAAGTGGTTCTTGAGGGAAAGGGAAAGGTTGGCGCTATCTTCTGCAGCCCTTGAGGGAGCACGGCTCAGCGCCATCGCCGCGCGCCGCCGAACGCTGTATGTGCGAGTGAAAGGGCGCGAGGGACGCGCGCTTTCACGGGGAGTGAACGCACGGCGGAGAACAAACGCGCGTTCTGTGCCGTGCTCCCTTAAGGGCTGCAGAAGTAGGCGTCTCTTTCCTCCTTTACAATCACCATATATGTAGAGCAAACGCGCCTTCTTCTGACGCACGAAAGGCCGTGGGGGGCAGGGAAGGGAGGCGACGTTTAGCTGCGGCACCAAGTGCCTATTTATATCAGAGGCTCCGGCAACAGTCACCAACGCCGCACGCCTTTTGTGCGAACGCGGGCAAAACGCCGACGGCGTCGACAACAGTGCTGTGTGTTGCCGGTGCTGCTGCATGTCCAAGTTTGTACAGCGGATAAAACTACTATCCTTACTTCGTATAGCTCTCTACTAAGTTGCTATCGCAATTGATGCTTCGCCTTTCGGGTGAAACTGCGACAACTTTTTTTTTTTACATCTCTTTTCTACAATCTTATATTCCCCTTTCCCCAGCACAGGGTAGCCAGCCGATCGGAGAATTGGCCAACTTCCCTGTCTTTCCGTCTATTCCTTCCTTCTTTCCTCTTGAAAGTCGAGAGAGAAATAGAGAGGAACTGTAATGGAGGGAAAGGGGGAAACGTCTGCCTGACTCAAAGAAGCTTCCAAAGCAAGGTGACCAGCACGACAAATAGAGACGAGGAATCGGGTAAAAGTAGTATTGCATGGGCACATCCAGCCGGTTTCGTCCCATGCTTTATCGCTAACGTCGCCAGCAATGTCCGGAACGCGCCTCGCACGTACTATAGACAAGCGTGTTGACCACCGTGTACTTGATCTCTAGTGTAAAATACTTCGAGCGTAAATACGTGCTCTACAGACACTTCTTGTTTATCGTCATACTGTGTCCATTCCCGGATTTTTTTTTTTTGTCACAGCGAGAGCTGGTAGCAGTAATCGCTCCAGCTTTCTCGGCATACGTCACAAGTATCTATGGGAAACCAAACTGACTATGACGCATCACTTTGTTGAACAAAACAGCAAATTGAAATCCACGCACGCGTTCTAAGCAAAGCCAAATAAACAGAATTTCTAACCCCCACCTTTGTTTTACAATTTTTTTTTTCATTTCATTTTTATTTGGGCATTTTCACAAAATACCCACAAAGATTAGCCTTTTCGAGCTGTCTTTGGCAGCGACGAGTGACGACGAGCTTCAGCTGGTCGCTCATTAGGGGAGCGTCAGTTGATCAAACCCCCCACAAGAAGGTACCCGGAGATTTACTGGAATCTGAAGCGGATTTCCCGAACTGGTACGAATAAAACGAAAACTCTGGTTCAGATGTTCTTCTAGAGCGAGACACTCACGAGCTCTGCGGTAGGAGACATCCCCGTCCTTCTTATCCTAAGAAGCAGCGCTCTTTTTTTTTCATTACATTACGAACACACGTCGCTGATCAATTTTGCATTACCTAAGTATTTCGGCGTATGCTACTACTGCAGAATTACAGCCAGTTCGTGCTGAAGACGCGCGTATTATTACAGAACGGTAAGACTAAGACGCGAGATTTTCTCCACCTTGAAATGACACGCGGAATACACACAAAACGGCATGCCAAACTTGTGCCAACACACCCGCCCCGCCATTCCTCACCGCTTGGTAGACCTCTGGACAAAGAGTTGTCCGACAAAGAGTCAAAGCCAGAAGGTCTTCCTGGCTAAGCAAAGTGGATTTTGAGCGTAGAGCTCAGCAACATTTTATTGCGATAGCAATTATATGGACACTCAAAAGCAGATTTCTGCCGTCGGCGTCGCCGTCGCCGTCGCCGTCGCCGTGAGGTTCCGTATGACGTCATTTGGAGAAGAAATCGTCGCCGCGCGCCGAACGCTGTATGTGCGAGTGAAAGGGCGCGAGGGGCGCGTCTTTCACGGGGAGCGAACGCACGGCGGAGAACAAACGCGCGTTCTGCGCCGTGCTCGCTTAAGGGCTGCAGAAGTAGGCGTCTCTGTTCTCCTTCACAATCACCATGTATGTAGAGCAAACGCGCCTTCTTCCGACGAGCGAGAGGCCGTGGGGGAGGGGGAGGGAAGGGAGGCGACGTTTAGCTGCGGCACGCAGTGCCTATTTATATCAGAGGCTCCGGCAACAGTCACCAACGCCGCACGCATTTTGAGCGAACGCGGGCAAAACGCCGATGGCGTCGACAACAGTTCTGCGTGTTGCCGATGCTGCTGCATGTCCAAGTTTATACAGCTGATAAAGCTAATATCATTACTCCGTATAGCTCTCTACAAGTTTGCTATCGCAATTGATGCTTCGCCTTTCAGGTGAAACTGCGACAACTTTTTTCTCAGTCCACTGTCCACACAAAGACTGCTGGAAAGGCAGCTCGGCTAATTGCCTGAATAACTTGCGCTTCCGACCCTTCGCAGTTCGCAAGAGTAATTATAATGCCAACAAGCAAAAACATACCACGCTTTCTCCGCACGCACGCAAGCACAAAACATGACATCCTTTTGCGTCACATTCATACGTAATGAAGTACAATGTGCTCACATAGTATATGCATCTGTACAGTATTAATAAAATAATAAATTATCACACATTTTATTTCGTAAATATACTTTGCAGAACTCTTCCACAGCTCAACAGTACGGACACAAACGCATAGCGACGCGGGAAAAAGAATAGCGTTCACGATAAGTGCGCGCAAAGAGCGATGAAATACAGTACATTCGTGTATCACATCCCTCCGGGCGTCCTCTGCAAGGGACGAACAAAGAAAGACCATCTCGCCCGCAAATACGTCTCCTTTCTTTTTTTTATTTTTCGCCCGTTGATCGCGTCTTATCTCTATAAAACGCTTTTCACCTATAGCCTGAAGCAAGATCAGACGTAATTTTCTTTATCTGAATTTTTTTTACAGTGTTAGCTGATAAGTGTACGTTAGCCAATTTTCGTGGCATCCATCGCAAGTATCATGACGATGCTTCCCTTGGGGAGAAGTCGCTAGAAAAGAAACGTGTTTTCTGCATAGCGGCGCGGTTGTTTGTTGCGTGTCATGCGTAAGATGACCGCGAGGATTTCTCTCTCTCTCTCTCTCTCTCTCTTTTATTCTACGTTCGCTGTTCATTAAAAATTATGGGGTTTTACGTGCCAAAACCAGTTCGGATTATGAGGCACGCCGTAGTGGGGGACTCCGGAAATTTAGACCACCTGGGGTTCTTTAACGTGCACCTAAATCTAAGTACACGGGTGTTTTCGCATTTCACCACCATCGAAATGCGGCCGCCGTGGCCGGGATTCGATCCCGCGACCTCGTGCTCAGCAGCCCAACACCATAGCCACTGAGCAACCACGGCGGGTCCGTTCGCTGTTCATTCTTCTTATTTCTGGGGTTTTACGTGCCAAAACCAGTTCTGATTATGAGGCACGCCGTAGTGGAGGGCTCCGGATTAATTTTGACCACCTGGGGTTCTTTAACGTGCACTACAACGCAAGCACACGGGCGTTTTTGCATTTCACCTCCATCGAAATGCGGCCGCTGCGGCCGGGATTCGATCCCACAACCTCGTGCTTAGCAGCGCAACGCCTTAGCTAACTGAGCCACCGTTGCGTGTGCTGTTCACTTCAATTTCAATGTTTATATCTAAACTTCGATTTATCGAAGTCGCTGGGACCCAAGAATTATATTTCGTTAGATCGAGAACTTCGTCCAGGTGGACACATTTGAAACACTTTCGCGAATAAGGCTTTATTTATTCAAAGACAAAAAATAAATTCCAGTTTTAGCCTGTGTACGGACTTCGTGTAGGCGGCGAGCCCGTTCGGCTTGTCTGGCGCTCCTTCGTAGGAGCAGTAAGCCTAATAAAAATTTAATTCTGGCGCTTTACGTGACAAAGTTAAACCACGACCTGATTATTACGTGTGCCATAGACTCCAAATTAATTTTGAAACTACTGGGTTTTTTACAGCGAAGCTGTTAAGAGCTCTGTCTTCGATGGTCCCGTCCGGCAATAGAAAAAAATGTGGTTGATCCCTCTTATATAGGAATCGGTATAGAACACGAAAGTGAAACGTGT
The DNA here is from genome assembly GCF_013339745.2 of Dermacentor silvarum. NCBI lineage: Eukaryota > Metazoa > Arthropoda > Arachnida > Ixodida > Ixodidae > Dermacentor > Dermacentor silvarum. The sequence goes on along the minus strand of NC_051164.1, from coordinate 15,142,449 downwards.
CTTCACAGAAGTAGTGTAATGTTTATTGCACATTGATATATAATGTCTATTGGTGTTTTGTGGCTAAAGCGCCCTTAGGCGTTGATGCACCCTCGCTGACGCCTGGTGGCACGTCTCCTCCATCACGACTACCAACGTCGATGACCATGAGCAACCGTCGTGGATATGGAAGCTGCACTACGCTGCACACGCTAGCACAACGCGAAAGACGAAGCACGTAACTGACACACTAATACAACGCGCAAGACAAAGCACGTAACTGAATCATCACCGAGTCAAATCAGCGCGTACAGCGCGTCGTAATTGCAGCCTCCGCGATCAACTTCAGAAACATTTTCAGAGCTAATTGCGGAGGCCACGCTCCGCTGTGCTGAGTACGGTGAACGCCACCTAGGTGGCGTTGGTAGTGCTTCTTGATGCCAGCGTCCCTTCGAATGCTGGCATCGAGGCGTCGTAGTGCTGCATGAGACCACCGAAGCGTTCACTGTCGGTGCGCGTTAGTGTCATAATGCAGTACTTCTCTTTTCTGCTCGTAGGCGGCGGCACCGCCCCGAGCAAGAGCGCGGGTACACGGAGGAGTGTTAGATATATAAGGCGCGTCTGTGTAGCTCTCTGCAAATGCGTTTGTGGCGCAATGGGTTAAACGCTCGGCGATCTATCGTCGCGGACCGAGAGGTCGTTGGTTCGATTTCCAAATTTTGCATGTTTGTGGAACTTTTTAACACGAAAGTGTTTTATGCCGGGGTCCACCAAGACTTCACTGACGTATTTCCGTCACGGAAATACGTCATAGAACATAATACAAAGAAAGAAACCAGAAGAAAAAGTTCCACAAACATGCAAAATTTGGAATTCGAACCAACGACCTCTCGGTCCGCGACGATAGATCGCCGAGCGTTTAACCCATTGCGCCACAAACGCATTTGCAGAGAGCTACACAGACGCGCCTTATATATCTAACACTCCTCCGTGTACCCGCGCTCTTGCTCGGGGCGGTGCCGCCGCCTACGAGCAGAAAAGAGAAGTACTGCATTATGACACTAACGCGCACCGACAGTGAACGCTTCGGTGGTCTCATGCAGCACTACGACGCCTCGATGCCAGCATTCGAAGGGACGCTGGCATCAAGAAGCACTACCAACGCCACCTAGGTGGCGTTCACCGTACTCAGCACAGCGGAGCGTGGCCTCCGCAATTAGCTCTGAAAATGTTTCTGAAGTTGATCGCGGAGGCTGCAATTACGACGCGCTGTACGCGCTGATTTGACTCGGTGATGATTCAGTTACGTGCTTTGTCTTGCGCGTTGTATTAGTGTGTCAGTTACGTGCTTCGTCTTTCGCGTTGTGCTAGCGTGTGCAGCGTAGTGCAGCTTCCATATGCACGACGGTTGCTCATGGTCATCGACGTTGGTAGTCGTGATGGAGGAGACGTGCCACCAGGCGTCAGCGTGGGTGCATCAACGCCTAAGGGCGCTTTAGCCACAAAACACCAATAGACATTATATATCAATGTGCAATAAACATTACACTACTTCTGTGAAGACACGTTTCACTTTCGTGTTCTATACCGATTCCTATATAAGAGGGATCAACCACATTTTTCTTCTGGTTTCTTTCTTTGTATTATGTTCTATGACGTATTTCCGTGACGGAAATACGTCAGTGAAGTCTTGGTGGACCCCGGCATAAAACACTTTCGTGTTAAAAAAACTCACATTGGCCGTATGCTGTACGTGCGAGTGAAAGCGCGCGAGGGCGACGGACGCGCGCTTTCACGGGGAGCGAACGCACGGCGGAGAGCAAACGTGACTTCCCAGTGGAAGGAGAGCGGTGGGCGAGGAGGGAATCGAGGCACCCTAGACTGTGCGTGTGCGTGCCCTCTCTCAGACTGTGGCGCATGCGCGCAGCCCTGCCGGCCTCCTGCCGCCTGTGTCGCTGACTCCCTCTGGGCTCTCGCCCGCTTCACCCCTAACAGTGTCGATAACGGCGTTCAGCCGTTCTATCACGTAGCCAGCGTTTTGGCAGCGGTTGTGTGCGGTTATGTGCGGTCACACAAACAGCGCGCACAGCGGTTGTCGATGGCGACGGCGTGTTGCCCGCGATCGCACCGAACACGAGCGGCGTTGGTGACGAGTTTATGAAGAACGTGCCACCCTTTTCCGTACACACTATGGCGGTGTACCGTGGTGACCATGAGGTCATGGTCCCTGTGGTCACTAAATAAACGAGAACCACCGGATCATATATATTTCTCATTCTGTAATAGTTCGAATAACCAATTACACCATCACATCTCAATAGTCATAATTGGAAATACGAAATTCCCACCATAGTACAGCCTTCGCTGGTCTTCCATCTCCACCCGAGTGGAAGGGCTGACAGTTTGTTTTTACTTGCACCCACTGGATGTCTCAAGAGAGTTTTAATTGGCACTCAGAGCTCATCGAGGTGCGGTCGCCGAGGCCGGGATCCAACCCGCAGCCTTGCGTTCAGCAGCGTCAAGCCAAAGCCCCTGAACTATCGCGGCGGGTGAGCGGCACACCTTTTTAATATGGCCATTGGCGTGCCACCACGACTAACCCAGCATACCCCTGCTTTTCCTATACTTGAATCACATTCCCCTGAAAATTTCGTAATAGCGGGCAAAACGATGAATACACATTGTTGCTACGAGGTTTTAGTACGTTAGACTCTATCAATATGCACTGGGGTGTTTTTGTAAAATCAGGTTTTGCTAAATGAATGTTGATATATATATATATATATATATATATATATATATATATATATATATATATATATATATATATATATATTACATATAGTGGTTATCTCAATGTCAATAGCCTACAAGAGCAGATTAAGTCGTTTGTGTGTTACCGTCCGTTTCACACAGGGCCCAGCTGCGATAACACCAGATGAATGCTTTATTGGCGACGTTTAGCCGAATGGCGGTATCGACATGCCCCATCGCACCAATCAAGGCCACACAACATGATAAACTCTCACATTGAGTCGCAAGTGCGAACAAATCCATCCTGCACGCGCTGATTCGATCCACGCAGCCCCCCATGAGCGCCACTCAAAACAAGACACAAGATGGGCGTAAATCGCATTTGCTCTAGAGCATTCCCGCCTGGGATTTGAAAACCCACTCCCATTAACAGTGAGCCTCCACTAACCAATCACTCTTTTCCCCAATTCCGCATTGCCATATGTCAGGCCAGCAACATCAATCACGACATTACTTAGCTGACTCGCGGTAAGCGACGTTCAAGTACATACTTCGTTCGATACCGAGCGATAACGAATCGAACGAGCTTCGACACATTTTTGCTCTGCGCACACAAAGAATGCCCGATGCTGTTTGCACAAGGTGTAAAAAAACAGGTTTACGTCGCGAGAGCGCAATAAATCTCGCACTCTTCCACCACGATGTTTGCCATCCACTCCGATGAGGGCACTTTTACGCGCACTTCACAACTGCAGGTGTCTATAGGCCTATGTCATTTCGCAAGCACCCGCGCCGCGCGAGGGGTAAACAACATTTACGAAGAAACCGGCACATCGACAACAATGCCTGCTGGAATAAGCATGTACGCTTAGTGACGCAGCAGGTCAGTAGTAAACACTTCCGGGGAATACTCCTTCTCTATAGGGAACGCAGCGATATTTGCACCGTGCAACAAGTACCAAAAAGACTTCGTGGCCGCCATCAGACCGCGATATTTGTCGTCGTCAGCAACACACCTTTAAGTTACAAAGCAGCCGTCTATAATGAGGCATTATCAATGCCGCAGAAATATTATATTCACCTTCCAGCGCAACAACACACCTTTATAATCAATGTGCCTTATTTTCGCGCATTTTGTGGTTCGCGCGATGCTAGTTTATATTTTTGGGCTTTCTATTTTCCAACAGTAAGCTAAGGCTAAGTTCTATGCTTAATTAACATTAGTAGCCGCTTTGGAAGCCTCCTCTTCAGTTCCTTGAAGAAATCATTCATTGACACGTTTTCCTTTGAAAGAAAACTGGCTTCATCTATGCGTTAGTAAGACATCACGAAAAAATATACAGGTCTGAAATATTACTAACTGTCGTTTCTTGCATAAAGTTAGTTGCTTTATTTTTTTCTACCAAATTCAGCAATACTACCTGCCTCCTCTAGTGACTTAATGTGCGTCTGCCTATAGTTTCTTATCTCTTTCAATGGGCGGTGGGACTGAAAGAAGTGCTCAGCTCACCAGAATGCTTATGTATAGGGTTGGCAATCAAACAGCTGCAGTAATACAAATAATGTACGTACTGCGCCAATAATAAACTAAACAGCAGTTTATAAAGAGCCAACCAGTGTTGACGCCTGGGAACCGTTACGTTCGACATGACAGTAAACAAATGTTTATTGCGAAACGCATCATTGGAATTATTGTAAAGGAAACAATCTATAGCAACATTCTGTAGACACCAATTGTGAAGAAGAGAAGTCCACGGAAAGTATGCGCATAAGTAGAGTAATGGACGCACGCGTGAGCTAGTAATGAATGCAAGGCTATATTTCATACGATACAAGAGCCAGTGCAAACATTACAATACAAACGACGAATATATGAAGCGCTAAGGCTCTATACGGAGTGCTCTTCAAATATCCCAATCGATAATTGCCCCTTGGGGTCTCTCAACGCTAACGAGCAGGCAATTCCGAAATGCTCGTCCGGTTTCTGCCATCTATTGTCTTTACAAGCAAAGAGTACAGACGTTGGAGGCGCAAGAAAGTCAAGGTTGCGCTCAATCAGCCAGAAGAGCACTGGTGAACGTCGTGACGTAAATAAGACACATAAGAGTGTCCAGGACAGAAATACGTACTTGTACTAACTGGCCAGCGACCAATGTGAGCGCAGACAAATAACAGGATGGAAAGGAAACAAAGCGAAAGCACGTTCAAGCATTCGGATAACCAACACCCGAAGATCCATAGACTGTTCAACGTAACGAAAGCAGAACACGGTGCGCGCAGAAGCAGACGACACGCGCCGTGATTTGCAGACGGACGGTCAAGAGAGCAAGAAACAGCGGCAGACGACAAGTGGCTTGCGCACTTGTCTGTCAGCCAGGAGGACGTCCATGGGCGCAGCAGACGACGCATCTCGAAGCGGCAGGCGACGTCGAGCACGTATCCATACTGATCCGCTTCGACGACGCGCGGGGTGTGATTGTGCCCAGGCACTCCTCGATATTGAATGGGGATTGTCAGGGAGACTGCCGAGACGAGAGCCCCCGTGGAGGCACTTTCGCGGCAATACGCGAACGCTACGAAAGAAATGGGCGAAGAAGAAACGGCCAGCCGAAACGATCGGCGCGCAGGAAAACATGACCACCTATCTCGCCCGCGACAAAGGAAACTATCGAAGACGCTAGCGAAGCAAAGATATGCAGTGGACAGGAACGCTGACGTCGATGGCAGCCACTCTGTTCAACAACTACACCCTGCCACGATTCATTGATCGCGGCTGTCTTCTGCGTTGTTCGTCGTCTGCTGCGTACTTTTGCTTATAGCTTCACAACGTGGGCTAAGGAATACTGCGACTTGGGCTGAACTGCTGACTTGAACGTTGGGGCTTCCTATTTCGCGCCTGATTATACGGTAACAAAGATTTTACGCGCTTTTGAAACAAATAAAGATGAGTGTAATTCAAGCCGTAGATGTCAACTTCAACTTATCGGATCACATTTGAAATGAATTCGGAGGTTTTACGTTCCATAACCACGATTTGATTATAAGGCACGCAGTAGCGGGGGGCTCCGGTTTTTGACCCCCAGCGGATCTTTAACGTGCCCCCAGAAAGATCCCCTATTTCAGTGATTAAGCTATTGAAAAGCTTTTCTAAAAGCTGTTGAAAGCAAGATATTATTCGCCAGTGCAGCATCGAAACAGAAGCCCAAAACAAAGCACAAGCAAGTTGAACCTCTACTTATGCAAATGTGGACAATTCTTTCTTTTTTGGACTTCTACGTCGTTTACAATTATTTGTAAAATTGCCATAGTTAAAATAAAATGGCTGCTTACCTTCTCGACAATGTAAGCATACGAAGTAAATCAAGAATATTTAGAAAATAAACAACAAACAAAACGGAAATGAAGACAACTCTGCGTGCGCAGCAACACGAAAGCTGTTTCTAATTCTGTACTTTAAAAAGGTAAGCCTCTTCCAAACAAAAATGGACCCCGAAGTTGCAAACTGAGGCATGTTACAGGGTCTAACTTTCACATAAACAAAAATTTATGCAGTGCACAGATTTCCCGCACACCTTTTTTATGGAGTCTAGATACATTCCATATCATATATATGTATATATATATATATATATATATATATATATATATATATATATATATATATATATATCATAAGCACTTCGAAATAAAACAATTTGAATGTCCATGGCTCACACGTGCACTAAAACAAATTGAATCATTAAAGACTTTCGTCTGCAAGCAATGTAGACTTGCATGCACAAAGTGAAGTTGATAAGAAAGCAAATCTGCCGCCGAGCAGTCTGTTGATAGTCTATTGATTTTGTACATTTATTTTTCGACGAAGTTGTTAAGCAGTTCCCCGACCGCTTTCGTGCGACGTAGGTGAAATCCGATTACCTGCCGCTCAGTATTAAATGTTAATCAAAGAAGATCAAGCAACTCAGCTTTCATCTGAATTGCGAAGTTGCTTTGGGACGTAATTATCAAACGTTACAAAGAATACAAGTAAACTTTTGTGTATCCCGCTCGGAAAGACAAGTTGTTTGTGTGTTTATCTTAGCCAGTAATCCTTAATTTTGGTTTCACACGTCGCGTTTAACGAGCTCCAGCTCCGGCTCCACTTTAACCTGCTTCAAAAAAATTGGGAAGCATTTTGCGGCCATGCATCGCGTGTGAGCCTTTTCAGTAATATCACTTTTAGCTTTGGTGGCGTGCTAAACACCTCAGCGTTCATTCCTTCTTTTTTAATTTTTTTTATCGAAGGAGGCATTTGCTTCAGCAAAAAGGTTCTCTTGCAGCACGGCATATTCAAACGTGCGTAAAGCTAACAAACTTAGGTCGGCGAATTCGAGCGCACAATTGCAGCCCGCCTTAGCAGCCAAAATGTGCTAGTGCAATAGCACACGATAAAAACGCTCGTAGCAGACGACGCTGTCCAGCAGAGCCGTTGCTGAGAAGTTAAAGAAACTCGATTTAAACAGACGGTCCACATCTGTATAAGTGCATTTTGATGCATGAAATAGCAAAACAAGGAACAAAACAAAAAAGTCGAGTGAAAATGACCTAACCTAGAAAGCGTGGTTAATCCAACCTATAACGTACACGCTTTACAATAAAACAGGATAAGCAACAAGAACGAAACAAACCCTATTTTAGCAGACGACACTGTCCAAGAGTCGTCCAACTGTGCAGTAAAAACAGGCGATTGGAACGGACGGCCAAAATCTGTAGCTGCACGCTTAAGTGCACAAAAAACAGTCCTGTACGGAGCAAAAACGAAAAAAAAGACAAGCAAATAGAACATTACTCTGCAAAGGGCGGTTTACCGAACCTATAGCGTTTTCCTTTCTCTTTTTTCTCATAGTCCACCTCGGCGCTTTTAAGGTGATTGAAGCGGACTGACAAAGCGCAGCTGTTCAGAGGGATTTCGTGAAAGTGAAGCGGGCGGGAGAAACGCGAAATGTGTGCACGCAGTTGTAAGATTTTTATTTTATTTTTATAGCAGCAAAATAAAAAAGAAAAACTGCGGAGCAAGCTACGTCTGTCAACCCTGGCACTTTAGGAACCTCAAATGTCCCTGTATTAGATTTTTGCCAAAGTGTTGTGACATGCCGAATGGGAAACCAATGCGAAGTGTGAAAACGGTTGGAACTGGAAATGATAATTATAAAAGAAACCTGGCTCTAAGCAGCAGATGTCGATGGTATAGGTTGTCGACAAGGAATGATGAAGGAAAATAAAAAAGAACCGCGCTTTTATGCTTGCTGCTGAAGCGAAATTGAATGCGTCGAACGAAATCTCATTTAAGCGCAAGGTGGGTTTAATCTTTTCTAGTAGGGAATCAAACAGGATGACATTCTCTGGGGAACGAGTGAGATATTTATTATTTTTAATTTTTAACAGTGGAGCTGTTTAAGCCGCCCATAGTTGCGTTAGTCGTCCACTAAAAATGTGGGCGATCCTGGCGGTAGTGCAGAAAGGTCCAAGCGCAATGGTAAATACCTCTGTGAACTTACTAAGCTGAATCTGGTTTAAGTCTAGCTAAGCATGGTTGCGACTGCTTAAGCTTAGGCAGCCATCGATAGCCAATCAATAGCTAATCGATACTCTATCAATAATCAATAAATTCCGGAAAATGCTGGGGATGACTTGGTAGTGCTTAGCCTAGCCCAAAAGCAAGGACTAGCTAGGTGCCCATTAGCTCCGCTGTCTCTTTAGCATTGCGCCTCCATGGGGCGAAATGCGAAAAACAGCCGTGTACTTAGATTTAGGTGCACGTTAAAGAACCCCAGGTGGTCCAAATTTCCGGAGTCCCCCACTACGGCGTGCCTCATAATCAGAACTGGTTTTGGCACGTAAAACCCCATAATTGAGCATTGCGCCTCCAGTGCAAACTACGCTAGTTTTTTTTTTTTTTTTTTTTGGGGGGGGGGGGGGTTATTTTATGTCGGCCTCTTTAGAGCCGGCTACGGCGAAATCTCACTCCACCAAGCAATGAATAAAGGAACTAAAATTCTGAAAATATAAAAAAGGTTTGAAATAAAAAACAAGTACCCGAAAAATTTGGAGTACGCTTAAGCTTCGCCTTTAAGAGTTGAACGCGCGATAGCATTCAAAGATCCCCGACTGTCAGGCTTCCCGGAAACTGCAGCTTTCGTTTTTATGCAGCTTCGCCTCGGCACGCCGCTGCCGAGGAGGCGAACGCCATCTGGATGGCGTTCTTGCGAGGAACACCGACCTGGGCGCTCTACTGAATGAATGGTAGAAATGCTGAAAAGGGGTTTGTGTTTGAGTTTCCGCGTAAGAGAATTATGTTTTCGCGTATATTCAAATAACAATCCGACGCTATCATACCTGTCAGTTGTGGTTAAGTCGTACTTTACCATTTTTCTGACGCGTTTTGCTTTGAAAATTTCAGTCAGTTCACCAGCGCCTCTGCGCCACGCGGAGGGCCTGCGTGGTCGCGGTGGTTCGCGATAATTTTCTTGGACGTGGACACCGACGCGCGCAGACCGACGCCGACGCCGGAATTTCTGCAACACGGTTAAAATACACTAATCTGGGGATAATGAAAATGCGGAAGAAAGAGCGAATATCGATTGAAATATCGTTGTTTTGAACTGTGAACACAGGTTACTGTTCTAACGAATTAGTGGCTCTAACGAGGTAACTATTATAGCAAAGTAACGGCTATACCGAGCTAAGTACGACTTGTCCTTCTATTTCATTGCAATGAGGTTTTACAGCACATTGAAATGATGCTTAGGGGACAATGGCAAGGGAGTCCGGCACAAGTGTGACTAACTATGGAAGCTTTGCGCGCGAAGCTCCATAGTCAGTCCAGTGTCTCTCAGATTAACGCTTGGCCGGATCCGGTCAGTCCTCGAAATAAGTCACCGGCTTAGGCATGGTTTATTTTAATGAAAATATTTCGTTGAGATTACACCATTTCGTTTGGGGCCTCTATCTCGAATTCAGCCACGGGGATGTTCAAGTCGAGTCACTTTATTTCAGCGCTAAGAGCGAATGTAATTTACACAGCTGATGCAGGGTGTATGCAAGCAAAAAGCCATCTTAAAGTTTGATGAACGCTTGCATCCAGTTTAACATGCAACAGCTGTACAGATAACATATCACACAGCAGAAACATAATACACAAAGCATATTATGAACTTAAACCGTAAGTTAGGCCCTGGTATAGGCTCAGTGTCCGATCCTATTTCAATACATCAACATTGCTTACAATTTGCTATGCATCTGTTCAAAGCCACATTATTTACTGCATGACAATACGGGGAAATAGTTTTCTGAAGTATATAATTCTGCTGCGATAATTGCAGAAACAATACGTCAGAATCTTGCCCGTTAGCCCATTACGTAGTAATGGCTCTGTGATAATTCTGCATGACCACAGCCTACTGCCGATTAATAACCACTGTAAATATAATTAAACTTGTCCATGGCAATTGACGATCTTCTCTCGTTAAACAGTTTCTGTAAGTCGTCTCTTGTTAACACAAATCAAACTACATTCCCTGCTGATTTCCTCCTACCGATGATACCAACTAATTACGGAAAACACACTGCAAACTTTTCGGGATCATTATTTAAGAATAACTTCCCATTAGATATTAAGTTGGCTCCATCGTCGCGTGCTTTTTAATAAGTATAATTTTCTTTTTTGTTGGATGGCTGACTTATGATGTATGGTTCATTACATTGTACGTGTTACTGTCATATACAGCGTGTCCCAACTATAATGCGCCAAGATTTAAAAATATGCAAATGCCACGTAGCTGGATAGAACCCATGTAATGTTGTTTGCCGTCTCTTGGAGATACTCAGATCATTATTTGCATTCCGCCTAATTAGATAATTAGTCTTAATTAATTTTTCGACTTCTCAAATATTATAATTAGATGAAAAGTGTCAATGAGAAACTTGTAGAGCAACATGAAAACTCCCGATACAGCTCTCTGTTGCTCAATACGTGCAACATAAAAGTATCTTTCCGGGCGTGAAAGAAGCCCGCGAATACGCTCAAAGTGCCTTGAGCGGCCAGTCGCGCAGCAATTTCGTTGAACAGGTTGAACAGATACAGGCGATATGCTTTGATGTTCTTTGATTAAGAAAAATCTTAATTCTGAAAGTGTGCGACTACGCGGTTTCAACGTAACCTAAAACGTAAGTATCCTATCCAGACTATACCTCAAGAAACTTCGAGAGGTCGCATCATCTTGAACGCAAACTTGTGTGCAATCTTCGCATCGGAAGAAGTTCGGAAAATCGCGTAGCTCCGGCCGTAAAATCGAAGTGACTGTTTCGAGAACAGGAGTGCAACGTTTCCAAACCAGACGGTCCTAAACACTCGCCTTTCTCGACGAAACGCAGGCCCACTAAAAAACAAACAGTAACGAACGAACGAGTACTTGGGCAGCGGAGCCGATGGGCAAAATATGGCGCCGGAAGTGGCGCCTTCTGGCAGACAACAAGTAGGACGCGACCAACTGCACAAAACAATAAACAGAATAGAAGCTTGCGGAATAGTATCGGGGGCAGTTTTCCGAGCGAAAGCACTAAAAAGAGCGGCGCATATGCTACCACAGTTCAGTGCATTTTGGCTATTGAGGTTTCGCGAAGGATTGGAAGCAACAACATTTTTCCTCCGGGCCTTGTAACAAACAAAAGAAAGAAAATCGATGCTATCCAGTGCAAAAACAAGATCTAGCCGAAACGCATTTGGCAGAAGGAAACATTGGCTGCAAGACAAAATCAGCTGTAAAGCACAGACAAGGCCAGACGACTGAGAAACGTTGAGCAACCTGCGCACGATCGGACTAGCGAAACCACTCGGTAGTTGCAATATCTGCACACAACGTTCCACCTGACTGAATGAAACCGCAAACTAGAAGGTTGGGACTCCGCGAAACTTTGTTTTGAGTTCTCTGTTCCTTCGTAAGCGACGCATCTTGCGAGAGTAAAATAAGAAAAAAAAAAGGTAGGGCGAAGGTTAGGCGTCAGCTATGTGGCAATCTCGACGGCGCTCCTTGTACGTTCTACTTACAAATTAATAAGCAATCTCACGGCGCCGTTCCATCGCACATCCTGCGCGCGCACCCGATACACGTACGCAGACGGCAGCAGCAGACGAAATAACTAAAAACGTGACGTCCCACCGCCAACGATGGTGACGAAACGCACGCCACGCGACGACGACCTTATCAGCCAACGGTCAGAGAACTGTCACGGAGGACGTGCGCGAGATGAAATGGTTCCGTGCCTTTCTCTTGCTTTCTTTATCTTTTTATTATTATTATTGAAGAGGAGATCGCGCAGGAAGAAAAAGAGATGAGGTCTATGGCCTCATCATGCTGCCGAGCCGTTGCTTCGCGCGTACATTTACGTCATTGCGGCCGCTCATTCAGGGCGTCGCGCGAAAGTGCTGGGCGTAATGCAGCGCCCTCTCTTTCGTGCGCAAACAGGAGTCTCTGTGGGAGCTCGATGAACGCAATGCAACGGAACAATATAAATTAAAATTGGTACTTTAGTCACGGGCCTGCAATGAACGAGTTCTGTATGCGCGAGAAATTCGCCTTTATGCTAACCACGGCCTCGATTTAGAATATATTATTCTCTTGCTTTTCGCCATCATAACTTTATCAGCAGTCTCGCGTTTTAATATTGGCATAAATTATTGACAACTATCCACGTTTTCACTAATTTTAGACGAGAAGAAGCGGCAAGGTCAATGGCAGTTATAGAGACATAATGTCCTATGTCTTGATTGAAACTTCGCTCATGTGGTTGCTTTCTTTTTTACCACAGTGAACCGCAATACACAAGTGCATAGTTGAGAATTTAAAGGATTTTGTTCGCATATAATTATGAAATATCTCCATGGCTGATGAGGCGTAAATGTCCGCATAAAGAATCTTAGTAAAGAAAAAACTGAAAAGTCTGTAGCAATACCTTTATCAAAGCACTAATCAACCGTCAACACCCCGTCAGCTATGTAGTAGAGCTCGGGACAAAATAAATGTCAACAGAAAGTCTTTGACATCACCTCATCATATTTGCCTAAGGGTGGAAAAGAGAACCGCAACGCATTTTTAATATGCAGCTGGAAATTGTGTGGAGCCTAGTGCTGAAACTACGCGATACATTTTTTTTTTTTCGATTGTGTGTTTGCTTTCTAATATAAAAAAAAACATTGTTCTCCCTTTGTACCGCGCGCAATGTTTCTTTGCCATCACGCGCGTGCGTAGTACGAGGCGTCGACTTTAATGCGTAATGCGCCTAGATAATCGATTTTCAATCTTGCAGCGTTGGTCCTTCGAAAGAAATAAAGCCGCACCTGAAACGAGTGTGGCTACGGGAGACGGCGGACGACTTAATTTAATATTGAACTCCACGGCTTCGCCTAAAGGTGTCGAACTGACCTTTAAATGCAACGACTGCACGAATAATGAAACCCCGCTGCAATGCGCTGTGGACTATTCGTGTTTTTTTTTTTTTTTTTTTTTTTACGTACCTCCTCTGAAACGCGACTTTGGTTTTGAATATGATGTAACCTTCGCGCATAATGGGATCGTGCATGTCTGTACGTGTTGTGTGTTTTTTTTTTCTTTTTGATGAAATCTTCCCGTAAAATAATATTTGAGATGCGTTGCATGTGCGTCATACGACCGTTATTGCGTATGAACTTCACCACGTTTTTTTTGTGGTACCTGCTATCGTCGTACCTTGCAATCATAATTAGACGCAGCACCATTGCCAAGGTCTGCTTGCAGAAGACGGGAGTTTTGAGGGCTGTTCACATCGAGGAATAAAATGAACTAGCAGAGAGCTTCGCGTCACGCAGCCAGTCTTGGCAAACGAACTCTCCGTGAAGGCATTCCATTCGCTTTTGCCCTCACAGCATCGGCCTAACACGTGACCTCTCAGTCTCAGCGCATTGGTCCAGAGTGCTTGGTTCCCGGTAGTTTTCAATCGATCCGCACTTGCGCGGCTCCCGTGCCGTGGCTCCGCCTGCAGAGTGGGAGCACTAAGACCTACCACGCGCTCTGACGTGACGATCAGCGTGTTGGGCCGACTCGTGTGGCTCCAATCGTGTTTCGCGCTGCTCCCTCCTATAGTTAATACCTTTCTCCATAAGTGTTCACACGAGCCAGAAATCCAGCTCCACGCTGCGCTGCAAGGAGCGCGCCCCACGTGACGACGACGTCAGGTCTTCGTCAGGCCGCGCCGCCCCACGTATCTATGAGGTTATAGCAGCGCGAACTACACAGAAAGAAAGAGACAGACAGGGACAAGCGAAAACCTCCAACTATCGGCATTTGTTTATTGGCCGGATTTATATACACAGAGGATAAGAAAATTCGGAAAACAAAACAGAAAACAAGACCACGAAACCATCTTGGTGCGCATGCCTGTGCTTTCTAAAAACGTTGCAGTGGCTTAGCTCGGCTATGCCAGGATATACGTAGCGTTAGCAAAGGTTCAGCTGATTATTCTTAGCTTTCCTGGTTGTCTCCTACGCTCAACCGCTAATTGCCAGGCAACTACTTCGGGATCCGATGAGTCAAGCTTCTCCGTTCTTCTGCGCTGTTGAGCAGCATTTGCGCTCTCCTTCTCCATGGCTATACCACACTGGCAAACGGCAGTCAGAAGCGCAGCGGCTCCAGCGCAGTGTCAGACGGCGACTGCACAGCGAGCGCGCGCCGGCGCCAGTGCGTCTACCACGGCTACGACGTCACTCCTCTGGAATGCGCAGACCGGCGGCGGTGAGTCGCGTGCGGCGGCGGCGGAGTGCGCGAGAGGTGCCGGCTCCGGTGGCTCCGGTGCGCAAGCCGTGTGACATCACTGATCCTTGCGCATGCGCAGCACGGCTCTTGATGTGCCGCGCGAAACGAGCTTGGCTAGGCCAGTGTAGCTAACGCTACAAAAGAATAATTACTTTGCTGACAATGCAACAGAAGGCCCACTAACACAATTATATTCTCGCTCCATGCGCGCAGCATCAGCGATAGTGCGAGTGCACCCGTGGCGACAGGGGAGTGTTTTTTGCCAAGCTAAAACGTGTTGCGATTGTACCTGTCTCGTCTGTAACGTTCGCGCTGCGCACTCACGATAATGGATCCCCGACTAGCCCAATCAGCCAACCCCCCCCCCTTCCCCCTCCCTCTACTAAGTTAGAACAAGACCCCTCCCCGACGGCCGGGGAAGGAGAAGTGCCCACTCTTGGCGCGTGCATGTGCGCGACCTTGCTGTTCGCGTGTTAGAGACAAAAGGTGCGCCGGCATGGAGGAGTAAAAAACTAGGAGGGAGCATGCGCAACTAACTGAAGACAAAAGTGTCGGCCAACACGTGATTATATCACAGTAGCTTTTAGTGTACTCCAGCGCCGCGCTCAACGCACGCTCTTCCGAAAATACAACGGGCGCAACAGCAACACGCCGCTGCCGCCCTTGCAGGTTGCAAAGAGAGAGAGACAGATGAACGGGGAAATGAAGGGAGGTTAACCAGATGGGTTGCAAAGAAGACGATAAAAATGTACGCGCTGCAATCTAAACAACTGCAGTGTAGCGAACATATCGGGGGGAAATGCGCACAGAGTGGTTGGCGAGGCACCTTAAAAAGATGAAAGTGTGATGATTCGAGCAAGTAAAGACGCGAGCACTTAGAAGAAAAAAAATGCACAGGACAACGCTCGACTTACAACTGAAGTGCACTGCGAACAAATTATTTATATCGCCACCACGCATGTGTAAAAAACAAGCATTAAAAAACAAGCGCGAAAAAAAAAAAAAACCCACAACGCGTTCATTGATGCACCGGCCTGTCTGGCCAACGTAAGACGTACAGCAAGCGAGAGGTGTCTGATAAATGACGGAAGGAGCGCGTTTCGTGAAAACTGTGGTGTGCTTTATTCCACAGCCACTGCTCGCTTCTTTCTTAACTTTTGCGATGTTTTTGCACAACCTTGCCAGTTATCTCGGAGTATAAAACATCTGCGCAATGCCATTCCTTGAGGCCACACACTTTGGGTTGTGAGAGAAGCCATGCAAATATGGCATCACTTCTATCTTTCCTTTTTTCGAGGATTCAGTGTCTTGTGCAGCTTTCACAGGTATCTTGTTCGTCATCTTTGTAAATGGGGTTTGAGAAACAGCCGTCAATAGTGAGGCCGGGTACCTTGCAGACGTTACCTTGGCCGCCTGGGCGCCAAAACTCTCCAGCATAGAGTGGCTGCAGCTCTTTTTTTTTTTCTGGTCTTTTACTGATTCTATTTTACGCATGCGCGGCGGCAATCTACACAATTTGTTCCCAGTATAAACTTTAGTTGAAAGTCCAGCGTTGTCCTGTACGTTTCCTTTTTCTAAGTGCTCGCGTCTCTACATGCTGTAGCCATCGCACTGTCATCATTAACCAACTGGCCCAGAAAACCACCCTACCGTAACAACAGCGCGGTGATTAAAACCTACCACGTATCAAGCGCACTGTGCCGAGTCCACCGAGCATGCTCTCGTAAGGATAAACCTAGGTAGCCTGCTAAGCGAAATCTCCTCCGGCCAAGTAAGTGACGAGGAAGAGAGAAGATAGACGGTGGGACAAGAGCACGTGTGTCCCGCGGGAAGGCATGCTTACGTCATACCACGGCGGTTTTCCCCTGAGTGCCCCAGTTCTATGATTTAAGCGCTTCATATAAGGGTCCAGCAGCCTTAAACCTTTTCCACCGCACGTACTAGCGTAAGTAATTGAAAACCGCCGAGCACTGACCGACGCGGCCAGAGTATTCTCCTTCACAAACAAATTTCCCGACAGACGCAGGATATATTGCACCATTTTTCGCGTTCCAAAGCATAACTGACTGCTTTGAATCGGGCGCTTTCATGTACGGTCGGTAAAACGGAGGCCGATGTACGCTATCGAGTTTCGGAAGCGCGTTGCCTAGAGTCTGCCCGGCGTAGCGGAATGGCTCGCGTGTTGGAAAAATTGGGAAGGCGGCAGGTCCACTTAACCCAGAAATGTGCCGTATTTCTCGGTCTACACTCCGCTTGTCTAGATGTTTCCGATGAGTATTTGAGCAACGTATAAATCTAACGTGCAATAAAATATACTTTTGCCAAGCTAATCAAGTGCTGGTTGTGCGACAACATCATTTAATATCGTGCGGTCAGCGACCACAAAAAAAAAACACATTCTAGAACGAATGACTGACTCCCCGTGAACACTTACAACTGACATGATGGAGCCTCCTATGGAACCAGTGCATTAGAAATACTCCGGCTCTGGATGCTCTAGTATCATGTAGACTTCGTACGTAGAACGAAGTATCTTTCTCGCTCTCCCGGATGGAGAGATACAGCGAATCGCCGGAGCGTCACAAGCCTACGCGAGGCCGGCTCGTGTGCTTCTGAGCTGCTTTTCGTTGTGGATCAACTACGCTCATTTAGGTTGAGTAGCACCTTGCTTGGTTTAGAAACATTCTGAGCTTTCTGATCACATAGATTTTCCTTTTTTTTTTTTTGCGAAAAGCACGTAGATGTACTACCTTATGTATCCCCAAATCTTCAGCCCGCTAGCCCAGTTCCTCGATTGTTCGGATCTCTTTACAGACGCCGGGACGGCGCGTGCGTGCGTGTGTGTGTGTGTGCGTGTGTGTGTGTGTGTGTGTGTGTGTGCGTGCGTGTGTGCGTGTGCGTGCGTGTGCGTGTGTGCGTGCGTGCGTGCGTGCGTGCGTGCGTGCGTGCGCGTGCGTGTGTGTGTGTGTGTGTGTGTGTGTGTGTGTGTGTGTGTGTGTGTGTGCGTGTGCGTGTGCGTGTGCGTGTGCGTGTGCGTGTGCGCGTGCGTGCGTGCGTGCGTGCGTGCGTGCGTGTGTGTGTGTGTGTGTGTGTGTGTGTGTGTGTGTGTGTGTGTGTGTGTGTGTGTGCGTGTGCGTGTGCGTGTGCGTGTGCGTGTGTGTGTGTGTGTGTGTGTGTGTGTGTGTGTGTGTGTGTGTGTGTGTGTGTGTGTGTGTGGCCAATGGCAAATAGCACTTGCGAAAGAAAGCTTTTGTGAACTCGGCCCGAGGTCGAAGAGGAGAAGGTTGGGGTCTCAGTTTACTTTTGCGCCTGTAAAGGGTACTTCACCTTTGCTGTACTACTGCTGAGGAGAAAACCAAACAAACAAATCAGGCTTTGTAAAGAATGTGTAAACTTTTACGCCCTTTTCAAGAAGAACACAAATGAAAAAAAAAGCATTTTTATGCTTTTTGCGAAATACGTTGTGCATGCTGCAAAAAAATGATAACGATCAGAACACGACATTTTTCTCCCTTTGAAATACACTTTTTTACTAAAAGGCCCTGCGGAAATGAAAACTCCAAGTGCGGAAAAAACGAGCACTTATCCGGTGATGACTGTTTGAAGACATTTAGCCAATGTTATGGCCTCTCTTGTAGCAGTCATCCAAGGTAGAAGTACATGGCGGAGTGCTGCGCGCTATCTACCGGAGCACTTACGCCGTGACGTCAACGACGCCGCGGCGTTTCTTTGAGGTCGTAATGGGAGTCAAGGGCGTAGCGGTGCGCTTCGTGCCTCCTTATCGGACGCCGTACTATGTGGCGCCACGCAAATTGCGAAAAAAAAACTGTAATGTACTTTTGAAGAACGGTCGTTGAAGTGGCATTGCGCTGTGAACACGCAGACAAAGCGTGGACCGAGTAGTACATCGCCGAGAGGGGCAACCTTGCGCGCGACAACGTGTCACGCCATGTCGTACCAAAAAAAATAACCGCAACGGGGGCAGGCACTGAAGGAAAACCAACGAAACTTGCTTTTTTTTCGAATAATTACTATTAAATCGAAGCATAGGTAGGACCACCCCCAGGGGTTTTCTTTCTACGTCCGACCCGGCAGCGTCAATGACCACTGTCGCCGATGACCACTGTCGCCATCGACGACACCTACCTACTATTTTCGTTGGCGTCAGGCTATCTCCTCATTACAAGCTTTACCATCACCAGCCGGCGAAGAAAAGGAAAAAGTATTGTTGCGTCCTAGGAATCCGGAGACGAACGAATAACAGTTGCAAACAGTTTATTGCTACCTCGTGCAGCGAGAACGGAAGTACAAAATGCAAGTGACCAGAAGAGAAACATGCTAGCCTTATAAGCAATCGCGGTCGGGTCATTTGTGACTACCTGGAAGCTTGAATTGCTGATGCTATCGACAGCACGTGGCGTTATCACATGCATGACAATTATCCACTAGATTTCGAACTCACCTTACTGGAGCAGTGTACATTTTGACGTCGGGCGTGCTAGCCACCGCGCCATCGCACAACAAACGTGCTGGTCAATCACGGCAAGATTTTAAGCTCCACGCATGCTCTGAGAGTGGGGAGATCTCATTACAAGGCACGCTGAAGTGGGGCGGCTCCGGTTTGTTTTGACCACCTGGGGTTCTTTGAAGTGGGCCCAATGCAGGGCAGCCGATCGTTCTTGATTCCGCCCCCATCGGGATGCGCTTGTCGCGGTCGGGGTTGAAACCGCGACGTCGAGCTCAGCAGCGCAACGTCAGAGTCACTGACATATCTCGGCGCGTTCCTGTGCATTTATTTCAGAGACAAGAGCGAAACATACTGTAGTAGACTAGGATGGCATTAGGTGTATCGCATCGAAATTGGTCAAGACTACAAGATGGCGGTGCGGTGACATGCAATTCTTCATTTTCCTTCTCGTGAAGAACAGCGTCGGCCCGCACAAGGGACGTGTACGCGACAATGACGATTATTAGCTTCAAATATGGCACATACCGACAATAGAGGATTCGTGGACGTTAAGGCGGTTGGGGGAAGACAACGTGGAAAGCATCGACAGCGTGATTACCGACAACGATGTTGTAGCGATAACGCCACGTCGTTTAAACAGTAGCTCAGATGATTCACAGCCGCCAAGAGCCTTATATAGCAGCGCAGCATGTGTACAGAGAACGTGAAGTCGCTCAAACCTCGTAGGTGTCAGTTCGCTCGGAAATCGATTATAGTAGACATTTTGGCCTCAGAGTTGAATAATCCCCAGGTCGGACCTTCTAAACGACTCTTGGATCCCAAAAGTAAGAGGAATTTAAGGCAGCATTTTCCACATCCCCGACTGTTTAAACTTTGATTTACACTGAATTTAAGAAATGGTATAAGGAAACTTCATATCTAAGCATCATCTCAAATGCCACGCTGCCGACACGGCGAGAAGGTAGGTGCTTCGTCGTTGTGCTACTGAATGATAGAAACAGATAATATGACAGTTTTCACAAGCTCTCGAAACTTATTACACAGAACACAACGTAATCTCACCACAGTAATACAGAAACACTACGAAAGTAAACATGATGCATGATTGCCTCAATGAAATATATTCAAGCAGAAAAAGGTTGAATTAATTACCGTGAATAAAAAAAAACAATAAGCTTTTGGACAAACAGCTGCGAACAAAAAGTTCCACAAAGCTGTAGATTTCCACCAAATGAGTCTAGCCTACTTAGACATCGAATGGTTCCACCTCTTTCTGTCCATGAATTTATTTCGAATTTCACAGCAAGTATTACTATGCCATAGAGAGAAGAAGCTGCGTATGCCGCAAAGAAGATAAAGTCCCAACTTATTTATCCGTTGCAGTAGTACTGAAGCTCGGGCAAGTTCGTACATAGTTAATTGTGATTACTAAAGTATTATTGCGCAACAAAACGACTTGCCCGGAATGCTGCTCCCATTAATTGCGATGCAGTGGCCCGAAAAAGACGAGGACACGAAGACACACGAAATGTGTCTTCGTCTGCTCGTCTTCTTCGGGCCAGTGCATCAAGACTATTTATCTAATCCACATTTTTTCTTTCTGTGGTGTCGGAGAATTCACAATTATAATTTTAACACTACATATCATCGAAATTTTTGTCAAGGTCATGCTTCAAATTAATACATTTTTATACGGCCGCACCCCTCCACCAACCAAACGCCTTTGTGACCACTGGCTTCTTGTTCAGTCCCTGGTAGTGAGTGAGAGCAATTAATAAAGGCTAAATCAGGCTAGCAAAGCCCGTCCGCGACGGCGGGTATGCGCCACTTGTGCACAGGATAAACAACAACAACAACATATACAAATGTCGCAGTAAACGAGTTGAGAGCCGTAGGAATCGCTGAAATTTGCAGTCTATTTCTCCCTCTGTTGCATCTTTAGAGAGGCCTTAGTGATATTTTGTAACGAGACGAGCGGACGTAGAATGGCGGAGTCATTTATTGTTTTTGCAACGTTACATCAACATTTCTGGGGAGCGTGCTGTGCAATGCTGCTAGCAATTTGACCACAACCCTTTTCGGGGAGTGATGCAATAGGAATCAGCAATACTTGAGGCAAATAATGCCACGTGCGTAACAGTTGGCTGTATTGTGAGTTGGCCTCTTCTGTGGAAGCTGAGGACGACGGAGTGAACAGAGCGTTGACGACCACGAAGACGCGCTCTCAGGGAAGATGCCGGACCAAAGTTGCCTAATGCTTGGTTTTGAATGTTTGCCTTTACCCCCTTTTGGTATGTTGTTTGGTGCACCTTTCAGTCAACCCAATGTGGCCAATCACCCCTGTGGGTACGAGCAATGCTTTGACGCAACAACAACGACTGTGTGCTTCCTTTAGATTATAGTTAATAGTTCTTGCCATATATAGCAAGGTGACTGGTGGAGGTTCGGGTAAACTGCTCCATGCATTGCGACCGACAGGAAGCTCGCAACATGAATCGCGACACCTTCGACGCTGACCTTCGGCGCAGCCGCCGACAACTAGGACTACCACCAGAACTGGACCCTCTCTCAGTCCAATTGAGAAAGATGACAACCAATTCAACGGCTATCCAGAGTGGAGAGACCACCACTCCTCTTGCGGCGGGGATTTTCAACACACCGCGAAACCCAATGTAGTTTCACGGTTATGGTTTCGAGGATGCTGAGGATTGGCTGGACCAATACAATTGAGTTGCCAGCGTCAACGAATGGGACGACCAGCGGAAGCTCCGGTATGTCTACTTCACCCTCGACGACTCGGCGCGCACCTGGTTTCAAAACCGTGAAGCTAGCTTGGCGACCTGGCAAGAATTTTGCAGGCAGCCATGAAATACCTGCGGAAGTTCGGACCGGAAAGAGCAAAGAGAACGTGCCCTCAATTCCAGGAATAAGAGACCAAATGAGAGTGTCGCCATGTTCGTTGAGGACATGTCGCGGCTGTTCCGGCGAGCTGATCCTGGAATGATAGAAGAAAATAAAGTACGCTTGTTGATGCGGGGTGTGAAAGAGCAGTTGTTCGCAGGTCCAGTGCCTAACCCATCAAGTAGCGTAGCCGAATTCCTCAATGAAGCAACAACGGAGTGGTCGTCAGCGGTCTTCGCAATACGAACGCCCAAGCAACTTTACAGTTCTCTCGTCGTTCATAGCAACCCCCGAATTTACGACCCTCAGGGAACTCGTGCGCAGTATTGTACATGAGGAGTCGCAATAAGTTCACGCACCGTCTCCTCAACCCCGCGTGACTGCTCCAAGTGATGTGGTTCGCGAAGAGGTCAGGCAGTTGGTACAGCCACTGGTCGCGTCGCCAGCACTAGCCGCTCTCTTGTCGTAGGCCGAAGCCTGAAGAGCTCCTATGCCGGCAGTCGGCTATCCGTCCCGTACATCCACCCAACAGACGACACAGCACTTCTCGAGCTCTCTGCATTACGCAAGCCCAATTCTAAACGTTCGGAAATCCAGTGGGTGGCGCGCTCCCGACAATCGGCCACTCTGTTGGATAATGTTAGAATGTATTCTCGCGTGCGGAAACACGCACAAAACACTGCAGATAATTATGGACCTCGGCAGAAAACTTCTGCAAGGAAATGCTTCAGGTCTTATTTCCTCTGACATTGTAGGCACCGGACAATTATATGTGGGAAACGAAATTGTGGCAAACATTGTCATTTGTAAGAACACAATTCATCGTAATCAATTCATGCCGCGAAATAAGCAACTTAGAGAAAAGTAGAAATAAAAGGCGTAATTGGAAAACATATGGCAAGTAGTTTCTCACATCGACATCCTGCGTCAAATTAGCATGCAATATTGTCTATTTACTTCATATAAGGTACAATTCACCAGAGCGGTATGCTTCCTATATGTTGAAAAACCAGGAAGCGGAGCCGAAGTAGAGAACGTCTTGTTTATTCGACGCTTGCGAAAAAAAAACTTTAAAAATGTGAGCGCGCGCTCGTGTCCACACTCGCTTCTAGCTTCGTCGTCTTCTCTTCTTTTTTCGGAGCATAATATTCAACAGCTCCCGGCCGAACAATTTGCGTGTGCTTGCTTCTTTTCAAGACGGAGCTTGTCCAGCAGATTCTAGGCGATACAGCATCTGTATCGGTCTCCGCAACGTGCTGCCATTAGAAGTGCGCACATTGCATGAGCGAACTTTGCCGTCGCTGCCCGGAAATAATTCTGTCACTTGTCCCATCTTCCACAATTGTCTTGGCGAGTTTAATTCTTTTATCAGTACTATGTCTCCAAGCTTCACCGATTCTGAGTGTCTAGTTTCATTAATGTGAGCTGAACGAAGTTCTTGGAGGTACTCTCGTCGCCACCGGTTCCAGAGATTGTTTAACACAGGTTCTCTGTGTTTACATCTTCGTTGAAGTAATTCGCGTGACGACGGTGTCTCTTTTGGGGCTGGGCTCGACAAGTCTGGAGGAAGCACAGTCAGTCTTTGGCCTATGAGGAAATGACTTGGCGTAAGCGGCGTTGGTTCAGAGGCTTCTGCATACACAAATGTTATCGGTGGTGAATTTATCATCGCTTCAACTTGATAGAGTGTGGTGGAAAGTTCTTCATAGTTAAAGAAATTATTTCCCAGTATTTTTTTCAATGTAGACTTCACAGATCTAATGAGTCGTTCCCAGAATCCTCCCCGCCAGGGAGCTTGTTCGGTGATAAATTTCCAAACAATCCTGTGACTTCCGAAATACAGTTGTACGTCCTGTGATTTCATTAATTCATAAAGTCGCTGGATCTCCCTTGAGGCCTTTCTAAATGTCTTGGCGTTGTCGGAATATACAATCTTACAAATTCCTCGTCGTGCCACAAATCGTTTAAATGCCAGCAGGAATCTGTCGTAAGTAAGATTGGTGACAAGCTCCAGATGAACCGCTCTGACGACTGCACACGTGAAGATGAGTATATAACACTTCTTTGTTGGTCCTCCGTTATCTTTGTGTAGAAGCGGTCCGGCAAAATCGATACCACTGACTTCGAAAGTGGAGAGGGCTGAACACGTTCAGCTGTCAGAGGCGCGAAGGGCTCCGAGTATTGCCTGCAGGAATATCGCCGGCAGGCTGTGCATTCGTGAATGACTTTCTTTACAACCTGTCTGGCCCTCAGTACCCAGAAGTTTTCTCTCAGTTCAGTTAAAAGAAAACTGAGGCCAGCGTGTAAAAGTCGTTGGTGTTCCTTCTTGACCAATAACTTTGTGAATGTGTCTGAAGCAGGAAGCAGAATGGGGTGCTTGGAACTTTCCCGAAGGTTGCTGAACTGAAGGCGACCTCCCAAGCGAAGAAGCCCTAATTCGTCGTGATATGGTCTGAACCGCTGGAGTGTAATGTCCATTCTGCTGACATCCGGTCCAAATACTTTATCTTGCGTTCGACATATCCAATAAATTTCAGCCTCTTGTACTTCAGTTGCGTCTAAAGGTCCCTTCTTTCTGGTGTCTGCGTACCTGCAATTTTTAGTAAATCGTTGTATCCATGTAGTTATACGCATTAGTCGGTTATAAGAGCTGTAGTCGTCGATGTTTACAATCGTAAGCAATGGTCGAGCTGCTGCTTTAAAACACGTAGTTTCCTCTTCTAGGCCGACTGTATCCTGAATTGCTGCGGCTGTACAGGTAGTTTCTTCTATTTCGACTATATCCTCGGTGTTGCAAGGCTCGTCGAAGGTCGTGTCAGTGTAGAGAAAGTTTGGTCCTTTCCACCAAATCGAACTTTGCAAGAGTTGCTCCGCAGTGGTTCCTCTAGACAGTAAATCGGCTGGATTTTGATCACCCGGACAATGTCTCCACATGTTCAAATCGGTTAGGGACAGTGGCGCACCGACGGGGGGTGATTCGGGGGTTGTAACCCCCCCCCCCCCCCTGAGGCCGACTTAACCCCCCCCCCCCCTTTTGTTTAACCCCTTTTCTTTCCTTACGCATTTGAGTGCTGCAACTAAGATGTAAGACGCGAAATCGTCTGCACACTCGCAAAAAGTGAATTTTTTTGACAATTTCCCGTGAAGAAATCGAAATTAGTGTTGTTTAGATGGTATTGGCAAACTGTCAACCCCCCCCCCCCCCCCCCTGGCAGAGATCCTGGGTGCGCTACTGGTTAGGGAGAGTATCTGTGCAACTCGATTTGCTACGAACTGTTCCCAGCGTTTCGTTGAACGGCGTAGCCAATGGCTCACGATCATAAAATCTGTCCGCATAACTCTTTCAACGCCCTCTAGGCTTAGGGCACGTTTCACTGTTGCAGTTAGTCGAGCTGCAACGAGGGCCCCCATCAGTTCTAATCGTGGCACAGATATCTTTTGTAGAGGTGCGACTCTCGACTTGGCTAGCAGTAGCTGAACTATTGTGGCTCCCTTGCAGTCTCGTATCTGAAGGTATAGCACGGCGCCATACGCAACTGGGCTAGCGTCAATAAAGGCGTGGATGGTAACCCGCACATTCCTGTCCAGGGGGGAATGACCAAAATGTCTCTTAACTTCCAGCTGATTAACAGTTCTGAGGCCTTTAGTCCACGCTCTCCACTCAATAAGAAGGCACTCAGGAAGTGGCGCCTCCCAGGTGTATTTCTCTAACCACAGCCTTTGTATAAATAACTTGACTACCAGCACGAAAGGCGCTAAGAATCCAAAAGGATCGTGCATGAGTGAGGCGAAGCTTAAGATCTGTCTCTTCGTAACCTTTTGTTCGCTCAATGATTCAAGCATCTTCGTTAGTGATGGCTTTAAGATGTCTTTGTCGGTATCCCAAACGAGACCAAGAATCTTCTTTTCGTTTTCTACATCGAACTGTACCTTTACGTCTCTACTATTGTAAAAGTTTCGTAAGTGTCCATCATTTGTCGTCCACTTTGTTAGACGCATTCCTGCCTCTTTCAAGACACTGAAGCAATCGCTAACGACTTGCTACGCTTCTTCTTTGTTCTGTGCCCCGATGACCAAGTCATCAACGTAGAAATGATCTTTCAATAGTTTGGGCAGTAGAAGGGTATTTGTCTTCTACCAGTTCGAAGTGGTGTCGCAGAGTTGCAGCAAGGAGAAAGGGACTGCTGCAGGCGCCAAAAGGAACCCTTGTCATGCGCAGTTCTTCAATATTGGAAAACCCTTCTTCAAACCAGAAGTAACGAAACGCGTCTCGGTCGTGTTCAGCCAGCGACACTTGAAGAAACGCTTTTTCGATGTCGGCGGAAATTCCAATCTTGAAGCATGCCAGATATATATATATATATATATATATATATATATATACACGAGAAGAAAGGGAACCGAGAAGCCCGATTTTTATTAATCAAATCATAAGAAGCCAACAAACATAGACACCAAGGACAACACAGGGGAGATTACTTATACTTGCTAAGTTAATAAAAGAAAATATGAATTAATCGAAATGAAAGTGGGTGAAAAAACAATTGGCCGCAGGTGGGGAACGAACCCACGTCTTCGCATTACGCGTGCGATGCTCTCACCATTGAGAGCATCGCACGCGTAATACCGCGGAGCCGTTTTCCCATCCACTTTCTGGGCTATTTATGTTTTAAACATTAATCGTGGCAATGGCGTCGCTGCAGTGGAAGCCGGGAGTGCAATTTCTTCGTTCCTGTTTGTTCTGTCGCTTTGGAGGCAGACATGCCATTGCCGTGGTTGAACGTAGAAACGAATGTACAGTCAACCACAAAAGTTTGCGGACCACGCGAGCGCGTGCCAGACTGCCTATCCGCGCCACCTAGCGGTACGCCACCTAGCGGCGACAGGGGCGCTCTCCCGGTTATGAGCCCTCTTGGTTCTCGCCTGCCTGTTAATTTTTTATTCCCGTGCATGACATTGTTAGTTCTTTGTGTTGACGCAGAGCGCTGTCTGCGATAAGACCGCCACATATCTGGCTTGATAGCAGTATCGGAGCAATCACTGCAACCTTTGTCGACTGGTGTGCCAGTGGGTAGATAAGTTTCACGAAGCGCTGCGACGATTTTCTTACGCGACGTTTACTGGCGCACTTTGGTTGGCAGCATCTTGGTCCAATGAGTGTTGCTGCTTCTGCGTCTTGAGAGAAAGGGTAGTCAAAGTGCAGAGGATATCCGAGAAGCGCTCTCGCTCACGGTGTCGTCTGAGACTGTAAGAAGAAGGCTGAGTGAGCTTGGCCTGCAGTCTTGAATTGAATTGAATTATCGGGTTTTACGTGCCAAAACCAGTTCTGATTATGAGGCACGCCGTAGTGGGGGACTCCGGAAATTTGGACCACGTGGGGTTCTTTAACGTGCACCTAAATCTAAGTACACGGGTGTTTTCGCATTTCGCCCCCATCGAAATGCGGCCGCCGTGGGCCTGCAGTCTTTCGTAGCAGCACAGAAGCCCTGCCTCTCAGACAGCCAGCTACAAGAACGACTCATGTTCGCTACAGCAATGAAAGATTGGACAACAGAGAAATGGGGCGATGTCATCTTTAGCGACGAGTCAACTTTTTCCACGCGCTGGGACCAACGGAAGCGGGTTTGGCGTCCACTAAACTGCAGGTGTGTTTACAGTGTATTGGCAGTTAATTCACGAAGCTAATTCTGCATCACAACATGTTTCACGTAAAATGAGCTTTTGGACATTACGAGATTTTTCTGTAGTGGTATTATGTTGAAAACATTAACGATTGTTTCATAGTACTACTTACTCTGAAGCTAATTAAAAGCTGCCAGTGGGTCTTTCAGTACTATCTAATGATGTTTGCACGTTTTCTAACAGCATTAAAAGTTTGCACGTTTATAACAGCATTATAAAGTTCATACTCAAGAGGAATCACAACATTTTTAGACGCGCCGCTGGAACCCAATTGTATGCTATTTCTTGCAGATATCTGCCTAATTACACACAGAGTGTTCTATCCAGTGGACGGTGTTCCGTGAGCGTGTGGGGAGCAATCAGCAAAGATGGCCTTGGTCCCCTTGTGCGTCTGGAAGGGCCCTTCACTGCGTCACGGTACTGCGACGTCATCACTAGACACCTCGTTCCGTATGCGCTGGACGGTCCCTTCAGCGACGGCTGCTATTTTTTTCAACACGACCGCAGCCCGATCCATAAAGCACGTATCGTCCAGTCATTGCTAGAAGAACATGCTGTTTGCCAGCTTGAGTGGCCTCCATGTGGCGCCGACTTGAATACCATAGAAAATGTCTGGGGCATGTTGAAGAAACGGCTGTCCACACGAGCCAACCGCGGCCGCACGGCCGATACGCTGTGGCAAGCGATCGCACAAGAATGGGAAAGCCTGCGCGGTCGACCGGAGATTACTGAATCTTTGTACGAGTCGATGCCCACACGCATCAATAAGGTGCTAGAAAACGGCGGACATTTCACTTCCTACTAGATCATTGAGAGACCTATGTTTCATGACACTTCTGTAAATGTCTTGTGAATAAATTCATCCCCTTCAGACACGAATTATGATGCACTGTCTGCAAATGCGTCAAATGCGCATGGCATCATTTCAAGACGCTCACTATTACATTCCAAGAAAGAAGACGAAGCAATGTGCTGTTTTGTGCGAGTTTCAGTAAAAAAAATTAATTAGCGTATAACTTATTATCTAATTATTCTGAAATCCGTCAGCTTCAATGCTTGCATAAAAAGAATCAACTATTAGGCCCGAAACGCATGCACACTTGCTTTTTCGGTTGTATTCGTGTCGACCGGAGAAAAAAAATACTCTTGACGTTGGTCTTGGAACGCGGCTCGTCGAACGATTGTCTAACATGGTAGTGTCTCCAGCAAAGTGATCATCTGCAGCAATACGCAGGACAATGAAGTTAACTGACCGCTAGTTGTCCCATCAGGAAGCGGACACGAATGTGCACACTGAGTTTTAGGTCATTTGAAGAAACACGTGGCGTGGGACGCGCCTCCGAAGTTCGAGTCCCCAAACGAGGACGCCGTGTCGCAAAGGGTTATAAAAAGAGTCATCGCACCCGATTATTTCTTATTTTTCTAAATGTAACCACTATAGCAGCGCGGTGGTTCGGGCTTTGCGCAGCAAAACCTGGGCGCAGGCGATCAAATCCCGGCCGCTACTGTCACTTAGCGATGGGGGAGGAACGGAAAAATTCTGCCTACTGACTAAGCATCTGTGTCCCATGGCTGCCTCACCGCTCACTCACGCACTCACGAAAAAAAAAAAAAAAACAGCGTGGCTACGCGAAAATAGAACTGATAACAGCCGAAGAATACGCTGTCTGATTACTTGTACTGATATTCTGCTCTCAAAATATAAGCAAGTAGCCCTGGCTAACAAAGAGCGCGTCACGTTGAAAGAGATAGGTAGAAAATATTTGCGCACAGTGCGAAAATAGACAGGCCATATATTTAAGGAGGGATGCGTCTTCAACGTATAGCGCTGCTGTCGATCGCTGGTGACGTAGCGGAAGTGTCGCGAAGAGGCTCTTGGCCACGCGCTCGCGTGGTTCGCAAACTTTTGTGGTTGACTGTACGTTTCCTCCAAGCAACACGCTGCTTATATAAGGCGCGCTATCAAGGTGAGCCAAGTCATGATTACGTGCCTGCTTTTGACGGTGACAGAGCACTATTTATTTTGAGAGAAGCTCCTGAGGCAAGTGTTTCGATTCTGAAGAAGAAGAAAAAAAAAACGCTGGTTGCAAAATGTCAGTGAAATGGACGAGGGATGAACTATGCCAGCATCATCATCATCAACTATGCCAGCGCCTCCTCTGCTCTGAGATGCCTGGCACGTCGGCCGCGCTCCTATTGTTCGTCCGGGACCACTGTGTTTCTCCTGCTTTCCGCGAGGTGGCGCTAACTTCTGACACTACGCACCGCTTGTTCCGCAATAGAAAGTCACTGCCCCAGTCCCTCTCCGAAGGTTTGCAGCGCTGAACTGTGGAAAAATTTTGTGCTTCAAGATTTGCAAAGCTCAGCAGAGTAGTTTTGAAGACGAAACGAGAAAGTAAATGAAGTAAAATAAAAATAACTGTTTATTTACTGCAGCAGAAGTGCAGGCTAAATATTCTTTGCTAAAAGGGCATGTTGCAGATAACGCATTATCACAGAACGGTAATAATTGATTCAATATGAAAAAAAAAGCATGAATGCAAAGCGACATCAAATATGGGTTCATGCACATAATGCTAATGAACAAAGAAGAAAAAAGAATATGTAAACATTTTATGGCAGGAATAAGTATGAGACTGTTTATGCATATTAGCAGCAGTCCCAGCTATGAAGAAAAATGCAAAAGATTTTTGACAGTTAATGGACGCGCAAAACAGGAAATGACTTTGCTATCACAAACAATTAAGAGTAGGGAAATGAGGGGGTTCGTTATGCCATACATATGAAGGAAGCCAACAATTATTGAAAGCAAGGAATAAGGAAGAAAGGTTCCCCAATTCACAACACTGTTATCACAGTTTTTCATGCCTGCAGTTCGATAAAATCACTTCACTAAACAAAGAACATCAAAGTCTACAGTTATTATATGGAGTTTCAATATCGATGTTATTACATGGAGATATCGGCTTCATGAATTTTTTTTCATATGAGTTGTACAAAAGCCTCCCGTGGTCATCGTTGCAGCTTTCACATTTCAACACAGGCAAGACTGCGATTATACTCACGCTACGCTACAAACACTGCTCCATAGGTTTCAGGAGAGATTTTCGGTTTGATAGCATTCCACATATTTCTTCAGACCACAAAGAACTAATAAGTTCTACTGGGTGGGAAATCACCCCATCCATAGCAGAGTTTCTCTTTGCCTTCTTAACTAAAGCCACACAGTTCTCACACGCAATTTTTTCACTAACTACACGAGATATACAAGACAGAAAAGCCAGAGAGCTTCTTGCGCTGGCTTGACATGCAGAAGGGCACGCAGCAATACCGTGTGGCTGGGCTTCAACTGCGGTTGTTAGGCCGAGAAATGAAGTGGCAAGACACACGATAAATAGTAGCACGTCGGGCGCCGAGAAAAACTAAGACCTAGAACATTAATCCTGACTCCGAATGGGCTACCACCGAGACTGCGCGGGCACTAGCGGTGCCGGTGGGGCGCACGATAGTGTCAGAACACAGCCCCGCTGGGCGGCAGCGGCGCGCGTAAACAGGAGGGTTGAGCGGGGGCTTCGGCGCTGACGTGCCAGGCATCCTAGTAAAGCCGACGGTACTGAAGCAGTTTAGCGTGGACCGTTTCAATGGCCTCGTGGCGCCATCTACTATAGACCGGCGGAAACAACGCATCCCTAGCGGTCATAGAGGGCGTAAAAAAAGCGGGACGGAAGGTGGGAGCAGAAAAAAACTCAGGAGCGGTCGATGGAGAAAGTACCGAAACACCGCTCAATCGATGCCTCGCTTTTTAGTTAGTCTCACTCTCAACAGATGGCGATGGCGTCGTAGTCTACTCCGCCATACGGTGGCCGCCGAGTGGAAACCAGGCGGCGCTAACTTCAGTAATTTTTCTCTCTTAGTTTTCGATTGCTTGGTAAATCGAAGTTCGTCTTCTATGCCTTGAACTGCTAAATAATTTGCTCGACCTCTGGCTGTAACTTCAAAATAAAATTTCAGTTCCCCAGTACCAAAAATAATGCCCTGGGTACAGATCCTCTACGTGCTTAAAAATAAGGAGTAACCCTCTTTACGAGAGTACAAGCGTCATTTCGTAAATATGGTGACATATTTATTTCTAAGCATAAATTTTGCTACACTTTGTGGCAATTTATATGATTTAATGAGTTATTTTTTTCTTGTTATCTTAGACAGAATAATAAAATGTTACCATTGTTGTTCGTGCGTACAAAACATTGAAGTCTAGTATGGGGCAGACAAGCACTCTTAGTCCCTCGTTTCGAGGCTTTCTTTTTTCCTTTCCCGTCCTTTTGTACGTGTTTTAACATAGAGTGAAGCGAGTATTGGAGATGAAAAGGGGAAATGAACCGAGATAAACAGAAACTGAGACTCGAAAGGCTTGTTGAGGAGCATTTAAGTTGCGACTTAAAGGAATAAACCGAACTGTCGTTTTTATACCAAGGACAAAATGATACTAAGATTTGCTAAAACATATGCACATTCCGGGCTCTCCTTAGATATGAGAAAGTACATAAGCATAATGTTTTTTTTTCAGCTCCTTTCTTAGTGAAGCACCGATAATGAGACGTCGTTATTTGCGCAATAATTTTGGCTGCATGTCCCCTAGCGATTACTGGTATCGCTTACAAGCGACCCAATAGGAAAAACCAGGAATATCTCGTTTACGTTCACTTGTTTTAATTATGTAATGATGTTGCGTGCGCATTGTCAACAGCAGTTGATACAATCTCCAACATGCCTGCTGCCCTTACAATAACAATGTAAGCTGTACGAGTTGAGGTCGGGCCAGCTACCCCAAAGGGGTAGCTGGCCCGTGCCGTCGTTCGCCTCATCCACGCTGAAGACGTGGTTGAAGGGAGGAACAGGTTCTCGTCGAGAACGAAGAGTACTGTGTTTATTTACAATATTTACATCAGAAGTAGAGAACGTTACGTCTCATCAGTCTAACATGACTGGATCGAAGCACACCAGAGAGCCGCAAAAGTCCGCTTAAAAGCCCTCTGGCGAAGCTGCGGTCCCACCATCCTCAAATCGGAGCGTCGAGAGCCTTGAGGGCGACGGTGCGCATAATCCCCTGGCGCCTTCCTTCCCCCAACACATTTGGAGAAGTGCCCTCGGGCACACAATGCTCACTCCCCCACAGAAAGGAAGGGACACTTGTAGACAGGCGG
Source organism: Dermacentor silvarum (assembly GCF_013339745.2). Lineage (NCBI taxonomy): Eukaryota > Metazoa > Arthropoda > Arachnida > Ixodida > Ixodidae > Dermacentor > Dermacentor silvarum. Next base: position 15,109,636 of record NC_051164.1, on the reverse strand, counting down.
CTTCGCACCTGACTTGAACTGACGCGTCTGGGTTCCCTAGAAGGGCCAGCCATCGACGGGTTTGTTTGGAAACGACCTTGGCGGCCAGCGGGTCTGTCGAGCGGCCGTGAGAACGCGTCGTAGAAGCGGCCATTTTCCAAAAAAAAATTAAACATTAAATTACGGGGTTTTACGTGCCAAAACCACGATTTGATTATGAGGCACGCTGTAGTGGGGGACTACGGCGTGCCTCATAATCAAATAATTTTTCAGCTTCCCGAAGCGATTCGTCACAGGCAATCAGGAGATACTCCAAGTTCACCGCCCCCACTGGTCACCGAACGTAACAACGCAGACAAATGACATACTCTTTCATTAAAAAAATTAAATATTAGTTCATTGTTTTGAACGAAGACAAATGGACCATGTTCAGCAACGATATTTGTACGTGCAGTGGGTTTCCTTTCAGGATTTCTCTTTAGCCCTTTCCTGGTCTAAATTTTATCATTGAGGATGCAAAAGAATACTTTGTACATACGAATCATAAAAGATAGGAAAAGTTCAAGAAAGTATTTCCCAGTGGAACTTTCAGCAGCCTATCGAAGGCCTTTGGAACTGCCAACAAATCAAGATGGTGTCCCACTATAGAGAAGCCTACACGGGTTCTGTTTGACTTAGTGATCTTCAAGTCATTTCTGTAAGGACAGTAATTCAATAAGGGCAGTTGTTAATAACATGAAGTTTCTGTATTACGTAGTTCAAAGGAATAGCATTAAGGCAGAAACCATCCATGATTATCGGTGTCATGCGAAGCATTTCTGAAAGGTATAGAAGGGGCAACGGTGACATGACCGCGATGCTATGAAGACGCGTAAATGACGACCTAGAAATAACAACGCAGCGCTGATGCTCGAGTGACGTCGATGGGATGAATATGTTAAATAAAAATGTGGTTGATCCCTCTTATATAGGAATCGGTATAGAACACGAAAGTGAAACGTGTCTTCACAGAAGTAGTGTAATGTTTATTGCACATTGATATATAATGTCTATTGGTGTTTTGTGGCTAAAGCGCCCTTAGGCGTTGATGCACCCACGCTGACGCCTGGTGGCACGTCTCCTCCATCACGACTACCAACGTCGATGACCATGAGCAACCGTCGTGCATATGGAAGCTGCACTACGCTGCACACGCTAGCACAACGCGAAAGACGAAGCACGTAACTGACACACTAATACAACGCGCAAGACAAAGCACGTAACTGAATCGTCACCGAGTCAAATCAGCGCGTACAGCGCGTCGTAATTGCAGCCTCCGCGATCAACTTCAGAAACATTTTCAGAGCTAATTGCGGAGGCCACGCTCCGCTGTGCTGAGTACGGTGAACGCCACTACCAACGCCACCTAGGTGGCGTTGGTAGTGCTTCTTGATGCCAGCGTCCCTTCGAATGCTGGCATCGAGGCGTCGTAGTGCTGAGACCACCGAGGCGTTAACTGTCGGTGCGCGTTAGTGTCATAATGCAGTACTTCTCTTTTCTGCTCGTAGGCGGCGGCACCGCCCCGAGCAAGAGCGCGGGTACACGGAGGAGTGTTAGATATATAAGGCGCGTCTGTGTAGCTCTCTGCAAATGCGTTTGTGGCGCAATGGGTTAAACGCTCGGCGATCTATCGTCGCGGACCGAGAGGTCGTGGGTTCGATTCCCAAATTTTGCATGTTTGTGGAACTTTTTCTTCTGGTTTCTTTCTTTGTATTATGTTCTATGACGTATTTCCGTGACGGAAATACGTCAGTGAAGTCTTGGTGGACCCCGGCATAAAACACTTTCGTGTTAAATAGTTACCGCGGTATGGAGGGGGGGGCGATAGCATGACAACAATGATATGACACTGAATGTTTGACGACCACGACGACGTGTCAACGATGGCATGACAACAAAGGGATGAAAAACGTAGAATCACGACGACGGCGCGACAAAAAAAGTCAGAGGCCTGCGCGGCACACGCAGCACAGTCACAGCGTAAGCTGGTGGAGCGGCTCAAGAGTAGCTCCAATTTGGGCACCACGCACAACAGGGTCTTCGCGGCAGTCTCTTCGCCTCGTTTTGACGAGAACGATCTGAACTGTCCGCCCGACGTCAACGGCGAGCTGAGGCTTGTAATGCTCTCTGCACAGCAGTCTGCTGAGCCCGATCAAGTCTTACAACTGCAACTTACATGTCGGGCGCGTCGCGTTTGCACGCACCTTAGCTAGATGACGCCACCACACTGGCGGAGGCTCGGCAGCTCGGGAGCACGCTGATTGCGTGCCTCGTCTGAATCGCATATCGTCGTCTGTGCCTGCGGACACTGCGTTCGCAGGCATCTTACATAGATGGCTCCGCCATACTGGGGGATGCTCGAGTCGTCTCCCCCTGCATGCTTGCATGAAGGCTATTTGCCGCGGCCCGATAGCATGCGCCGCCGGCGGGAGCCGCCGGCGGCGGCATCATCGTGACCCGAAACGGCTATTGGAATGAGCCCATAACAGCTTACCCTGTAAAAGGTACGACGACAATGGGCTGAAGACAGCGCGATCGCTGCGACGAAAGGACGATAGAAGTGCCATGACGTCATGACGGGGACCGCTCGAAGACGGCGTGGTGACGGTAACATAATAAAAACGACGGAAACATGACGATGGCATGACAACGAAAGAATGATCATAGTATCATGAAGCCATTGAAACGTGTCCTAGAGCACTGCACAGGCCCGGGCCGACCCGAAAGCTCGTGAATCTTTTCGATCGGCGGGCTCGGGCCGGGCCCGGGCTTAAAGCTGCGGGTCCGGGCCGGGCTCGGGCTTGAGGCCGCGGGCACGGGCTGGACTCGGACTTGAAGCCACGGGCCCGGGCCAGACTCGGGCCCGCTCATTGTAGGGCCTAAGTAGGCCTTCGAGCACACGCGACCGTTATGCATTGCATGGTTCAATGCATTCTGTGCCAAGCTGAAGTGACACGTGCAAGATGACTGTCATCATCATCATCATCATCAGCCTATATTTATGTCCACTGCAAGACGAAGGCCTCTCCCTGCGATCTCCAATTAGCCCTGTCTTGCGCTAGCCGATTCCAATTCCCACCTGCAAATTTCCTAATTTCATCGCTCCACCTAGTTTTCTGCCGTCCTCGACTGCGCTTCCCTTCTCTTGGTATCCATTCTGTAACTCCACCGGTTATCCATCCTACGCATTACATGGCCTGCCCAGCTCCATTTTTTCTGCTTAATGTCAACTAGAATATTGGTTATCCCCGTTTGTTTTCTGATCCACACCGCTCTCTTGACTGTATATCTTATCAAATGACTGTATATCTTATCAAAGAAAATAGTAACACAGATGGAGTTCTCATTTTTAACAGAGGAGCTGTTTAAGCCGGGCGTAATGTGTCTGCTGAATCCAAAAATGTGGACCAATCCTGGCAGCAGTGCAGAAAGGGTCCAAGCGCAATGGCACATACACCTGTGAACTAGCGAAGCTGAGCCTATGCAAGTCTAGGTAAGAATAGTGGGGACTGTTTAAACTTAGTCAGTCATCGATAGACAATCGATAGCCAATCAATAGCTAATTGATAATCAATCAATAATAAATGAATACCGGGAAATGCTGGGGATGACATGGTAGTGCTTAGTCTAGCCCAAAAGCCAAGACTAGCTAGGTGCCCATCAGCTCCGCTGTCTCTTTAGCATTGCGCCGCCAGTGCAAGCTACGGTAATTTTTTTTTCCGCAAAAACGAACATTGTTTCCGCGTAAGGAAAAATTAATTCTACAATGAACCACTCCTCAAACTATTTCCATGTTACCGCTTTTGCGATTGCACTATTACCAGTGTCGATACTATTGCATTATTTCAGCGCTAAGGCCAGTTACTTTTGTGCTTCAATGCATAAAACCGCGTTTTCCTCAAAAAGTTCACTGAAACGCCCATGCATTTCATCAGACACTTTGAAAATTAATATCTCGAAACTGGTTCAGTCCTGATAATTCGTTCCAAGTGGATACGCCTTGCGAACTCAGCCGCTATAATTCGTAGATTTAAAGATGTGCTGTAAAATAATTAATTTAAAATTTCATTTGCGTAATTATGTTAAATATTCAATTAGGCGTTTTGACCATCCATTAGGCCAGCCATGTTAGAATTAGCTTGGAACTACATAAATCAATTAGCCCCCTTAGAGCGTCGTCGCATTAATGCGAACACAAGAAATCCTGAGATATGGTCAATTCCATACTTCAGAACACTCTATAAGTATCAGTCGTTAATACATAAACTACCATTCACTTTGAACAAATACAAAAATGTCGACAATTCAGTAAGAAAGAACTCAGCTCATACTTTGGTCGCTTGTAATGTATCTGATGTGATGCCTTTGTGTATGGTTCTGAGTATTTATATACATCCTGTTTCGTTTTCTTACCAAATGTTAATCGTGTAAAATACAGTCTCATGCTCATGGAACTAACTGGTTTAGTCCATGCTCACGAAACTGGTTTAGTCCGGAGAATTCGTTCCAAGTGGATACGCCTTGCGAACTCGGCAGCTATAATTCGTAGATTGAAAGATGTGCCATAAAAAATATTTAATTAAAAGTTAATTAGCGTAATTATCTTATTTATTCAATTAGGCGTTTTGATTTCTCGTGGAAGTAATGGCCACCTCATCGAGTAGTTTAGATCAAGGATTATAATTGTGCTATCTGTCACAGGCAATGTTGTGCATGTAAGTGCATGCAAGGTAAGTGCATGCGCACCAGCGGAAAAATACCAGCAAAGGCAATGGGCCGTATTACTGATGTTCCCGTGGGAGAAACAAAGATTTCGGCCTTTTATTGCTTATATACTGCAGCTGGTTAAACCTCGAGAAGGTGAGGCTGACAGATACGGTACAATCTGTAAGTAAAAAAATATTTTTTTCTTACAGGCCGGGCCTGGTCATGCACACGCGGGCCCTAGCTAAGCTTGGTAATGAAAGCCCGGGCCCGTGCCGGGCCCGGGCTCAGTAACACGGGCCTGGGTCGGGCCTGGGTCGGGCCCGGGCTTGAAACTATGGGCCCGGGCTGGGCTCGGGCCTCGTAAAGCGGGTCCGGGCCGGGCTCGGGCCGAAAAATCAGGCCCGTGCAGTGCTCTAGAAACCACCATGACAAGCCATGCCAACGTCGGCATGTTGGCGACGGAGCTCACGTTGGCGTTCTTGAGCATCACCTGCCGCAGCGGGCGGCATTATTTCGCACTATATTCATGGTTATTGTTTCCACGGTGTCTAGCGGCTTTTCGAGCTGCATCATCCATTGTATCGAGTCATATTTTTGAAGAGAAAATTGGCGCGTCATTGGCCGTAACGTTGCTCTACTCTTGGCTCATGACAAGAGAAAGAAATTCTTCGCATTTAAAAAAGCACTTAGGGGATCTCTTTGGAAATTTTGGCCTGAACTTGACATTCCCCATGTTCCGATGCTTCAGTGCTACCACTCTATAGATTTAAGCCCAGAACTATTGTCAAGTAACATTTTATTTCTTTAGCGTAATACGAACAATTACATCTCGAATAGTCTTTCTCGTATTCTTTTTTTTTCTGTAATATTATTTGCTTAGTTTGATTATTCGCCCATGCCTGCATCGCATAAGTCTTAATTTCGCAATTTCCGATTGATGATCTTGATTCACTGAGTATTTCTCAAGCGTCTTTCTGTATTTTGGAGCTCTCATACCACCAGATTCTTGCGCGATTCTGTGAAATGCTTTTCGTCATTTAATCGAGGAACAACCAATCAATGTTACCCTTCGTCTCAAAGTTCCATTTGAACCACTATGGCCACGTTGATGACAAGGAGCCCCACAGAAGACAGTTATTTTTCATAAAAAAAGGGGGCAAAATGAACATAACGGCGGTTCCATTTGGCTGTTTTACCTATGACATTAGACGGCCCGTCACAGAGTCTTTAATCTTCATCGAAGCTTCTACTGGGGATGTATTTGGAAAGGAGAATGGCTAGTAAAGTGAGAAGCACCTATTGAGACTAACTCAGCGACATTGAACCGTAGCTGATTAGAAAACTTCCACTGAAGAACACGAGAGAGCCTCAAGTCGCGTTCATCTGTAGCTGCATCTGTCACCAGCTATTTTGCTCGCGATCGAAAGTTTTATTTTTAGTTGCTCTTTCCTCCATCCATTCTTTTTCTCATACCTTCTCTGCTCAATATATTAGCGAGATTTAAAAAAAGGAAGGCATTTAAGCAGTATCGTTCGATAACATTTATTTCCCTATTTATCTAAACCTTCTTCCTATCTTAGGTTGACAATAACGCGTCAGTTCATTTTTTCAAAGAGGGTCACTGAATGCATATGCTGTGACCCTCTTTGCATATGTTGTCCATTCAGCGCGATTAACCTATGTATAAAACTTGATTATGAACGCGGAAATTATAACTATGCAAAAAAAATCACAATCTGTTTATCGTGTGTATTTTTATTTTTTGTGGCACCAATTTTGATTGCTATATGCACAAATTTTTTGTATTCATATATTGCAAATAAGCGGTTTCTTTTTTTTTCTATAAGTACTTACGATTTATTTTCGCTATGCTTCCATCGCCGTAACAATTTTTTCAAGAGAATGACGCATCGTCAGGCATTGATATCGGTTTACGTCCACCCCCTCGATAAATTCTACTCTCGCTTTTTCTTTCTTTCTTTTTCTCTTTCCATTGCATAAATAAATAAATTCCAAGTTGCACGCTGAAAGGACTTTGCTTGAAGGAATCAGTCTTCATTTCTATTTTACCGCACTGCCATGCGCTGCAGTTTCTTCATCATAACTTCGCTGACCGGAAGACTTGTCGACGGCCTCCTTTTTCACTTCCTTACCCTTGACCTTTAAAATGCTTGTAGTCTTTTCGGAGTTCATCATTTCAGAACCCGCTTTATCTACCGAGTCCTCTCACATTACTGCTGCCTGAATCTCTGAAGGTCAGAACACGCAAGTGCGCGACGTGCTGCGGATACTGGAATCCCCGTTCCAACGTCTGAACGGGTCTTCCAAGAAGCTTGCGTCAGTTATGTCCTGTGGGACGCATTTTGATGACTGCCCTTTGAGCAGCTCGATATATACGTACGAAAGACCCAGTCCTGCCTATATACCCAAAGCCGCAGCACTTACGTCACAAAGCATTTCGACAAGTCTCGGCATTTCATGTCTTTTAAAGGGATCCACACACTTGGTGATTCGATTTCCGTGAATCACTTGAAGATGCGGATACATTCTCTTCTATATTATATATAGTTGTGCAGGTATTCGATGATACGCGTGTTTCGGTGGCTCCGGTCCTTTACATTATACGGTAGAGGGGAAACGAAAAAAAAAAGTGTAAATTGCGGCTGTCTTTGAAGCACGTATCTCGAAAAGCGGGTAGCGACACGCTGCCGATAGCTTGCTAGAATAATGAACGCCGTCCGCGATTTTTGGCTCGTCGATTTAAGTTATTATATGGTTCTTACGTGCCCTGCGTTTCGGGGGATTCCCACGGAAGTTTTCACCACTGTACTCCGAAGGCAACGTCACCGTGATATCCCGAGTTTCTGATTGCCTTCGTTCTTCTGACTGCTTGATGAACATCTCTTTTTGGCACTTTTTCCTACTTGACAAGGTTTAGGTATGGGAGCCTTGTGAACAAGGTTTCGTAGCGAAGCCGAAACGTCTTTTATTCAGTTTTTTTTTTTTTTGAGCTTTTCTTTAGCTGTCTGTCGTTTTGTTGCTTTAGGTATCGCCTTGCAAGGGGAAATTACCTCTGCTTATAATTGAATTAAAGAAATGATCAAATAATGGAAATGAAAATGGATGAAATTGGATGAAATTGATCAGTTGCCTTCGCCAAATAAGCTCGCGTACACGTGACACCTGCGGCAGAAATGATGTTCCGCATCCGCCGCCAAGGCTTGTGTGTGGTGGCGCTGGCTAACAATCCCAGAGTTAGTTCTCGTAGATGAACATGAATACCTCAGAAAGTGGAAGGCAAGACGGCGACGCGGTAGCTCAATTGGTAAGAGCATCACACGCGTAATGCGAAGACGTTGGTTCGTGCCCCACCTGCGGCCAGATGTATTATCAGCCATTTCCGATTCCATTAATTTACCGTTTCTTTATTTCAATGAAGTCGAGGTTTTGACGGAAGCCCGTCTGGTCGGTAGGCATCATGAAGAAGGGTAAAAAGAAGGACACCGATCACTGAAAGAATACAAGAAAGGACGTTTCGCATCCCCTGACGGCAGCCTTGGTCACAATGAAATCAAGGACGTGCGATACAATGTTTATATGGTTTTAAAATATGACGTAAGCAGCGCGTGTAGATGGTGGGGAGGGTTCCATCATTTCGGTTGAGGGTACTATCTGTCATTTGGATTAGGAGGGATTCCAAGAGGTGTCTTGAAGTCAAATTTCTTTCTTTTTCTAATATGTTCGCGTTATCCCAATCAATTAATCCTGCGGCCCAAGTCACCTGCATGTTCTGCCAAGGCGTTTGATGCGACTTTTTTCCTTTTTGACATCGTTGACATGCTGCTTCAACCACTGCTCAAAATTGCATGTCTAGCCGATATATACGCAGTCGCAGTCTTCACATGGAATCCCGTAGACGATGCCAGGAAACTTTGTCTCCTGAAGCTTGTCTTTCACGTTTACCAGCCGATGGCGTAATTTTGTGGATGGCACGTCAGCTACCTGGACGTCATAGCCGCGTGGAACGCGGGCTAAGCCCTCGCTCACACCGGGCACATACGGTTTTATTTCAATTAGTAAGTACAAGTAATTTCCCCTATGTTGTCCTTGGTGTCCTTGTTTGTTGGTTTCTTATGATATGAGTAATGAACATCGGGCCCCTCGGTATTGTTTCTTCTCTTTTATATATATATGAAAGGGAAGAAAAGACACCGAAGGGCCCGATGTTTACTATCAGTTAGTGTAAACGAACAAGCCCGATATGCCACTTTGTTAAAGCTTATCGACATATATATATATATATATATATATATATATATATACTAAATGATGGTAAACAGCAGGACTAAACGGCACACCAGAACGAAGAAGGGACATACACATATAGCGTACCTATTATGCGATATACGGGGTCATTATTTTTAAGTTCTGTGGAATTTTTCACCTGTGGCAGGATAATTATTGTCCTTCAGTTGGATTATTCGAATAGCTGGACATTACCAGCACGAGGAATTAAAGCACATTCAACTAATTAACAAAACTTGACTAATTAACTTCTTAGTTAATTACTTTACGGCACGTATTGCAATTTACGAATTGTAGCCGGTGAGTTTGCAAGACGCATACACTTGAATTTAATTTCCAGGATGACACCAGCTTCGAGGTATTATTTCGCAAGTGTGGGGCGAAATACATGGACGTTCCAGTTACTTTTGTGATTCAATGTATAAACCTGCATTTCGGTAAAAAGGTAAGCGGAACAACAGTTCATTTTTAAGGCGAGTTTCACGGCGCGTATCGCCAAACTGGCATCATTCTGGAAATTCATTCCAAGTGCATTCGCCTCCCAAGTTCGTCGGCTACAATTCGTAAACTGCAATATGTGCCGTAAAGGGAAGAAAAGACACCGAAGGGCCGAATTTAATTTGTGAATCTTTATTAACTAGCGAAATATGTGCTATGGTTTTTCGTTGCAAGTAATGTACGCCTCTCCAATTAATCCAGTAGAATTACGTTATCTGATACACGGCGATTTTTTTTAATTCTGTAAATCTTAAAAATGATCACCCCCTAATATGGACATGAATGGCGGTGGTTAACACAACAGCCAAGGTTAGGTCTAATAAACGTAATAAATACTAGACCTGTGCGAATGTCAAGCGGAGATGGGGGAATCTGACCAAAAGTTCGACTAAGTGTGTGGTTTGCCACTACATTACTAAGCTTTCCCCAGCTCCGCCGGTCTCTGGCGTTTGCCATAGCCGAGCCACGTATAATTTTTTTTTCGAGTACGCATCGAATACGAACAGTAAGTGTCACATGTCGAATAGTCAAACGCCGATATTGTTCCGCGGCGCTTGCGCATGAAAGGTGCCTTGAGCGCGAAGACGACTGAAGTGGTGAAGAAGCGCTGCGCGAACTGGCAGTCGGCTCGGCTGCTTCATTCCGTTGTGCATGTATTGCACAAATACACAGTCTTGCTTTTCTTTGAAGTACGCATAATCCCCATTTCAATATTTACAGCAGGAAATTATATTTTGGTATAACTAGCGGCACCACTCCTGTACTAACTAGTGCAAAGAACAGCTATCAGGGTCAAAGAATTAGTTTTAAACACAATATCAATAATTGTAATTCGAAGTCTACATGGCTAGCCTTTTAATATACTTAGATCATGTTTGCAAACAAGGTTTCCAATAATTAACGGTTGCTTTATGACTAGCTTTTCAAAAAAAAAAAAACGCTGAGTAAATGGTTGTCGAAAATTATTTCAAGTTGTATTATATGTGTCTATGTTTACGATATCATTGATAGAAACATTGACCATTATGGGACCCAGAATACTCCCTCGCGGTAAACAACAGGTGAATAGTGTTCGAAAATGTCGAAATACATCAGTCATGTGAGTTACAAGAATAGGTAATAATAAATAGAAACATACTGTTTTAATATATTCGAAATAAACTTCGCATTTCCTTGTCATGCGCTGCAACAAAAAAAGAAAAAGAAAAGAAAAGGTTCTATGGAACTATTTTTGATATACCCAACCCCGAAATGTGATAAAATAGACGTCGGCGTTGCAGCCGGTTTCGTGCTGCAGTGCGCAAACATCTTAACTGAAAATTTGTTATATTTGATAGAGTAAAGTGGACACACGTTTCGAAGCTCAACCAAAAAAACTATTCAACATTTCAACGTTTGAGCGAGTTGCTATTTTTCCATGACTGCAAGCTTTTGCGATAAAAGCTTCGTGGGACGGCTCACGCCTGCGGCACAATTGCAAACTTTCAGCGGAAATTTGAACTTTCAGTTGAAAGTATGCGCGTTTGACTCCCTCGTCGCCGTCCCACCGAGTTTTTTTGCTTGCCGTCAAGATTTCTACTAGACGGATATGGGGGGAGACTTCATTGCTGCCTGGCTTCAACTGCCCGCTCACAAAATGCGCGATACAATGCATAATTAAAATCAGTCTATCAAACTCTGTTTATTAAAAACGATAATTAAAAAAGACACGTATTCACCCTCTAATGGTGGCGGTTATTCCTTTTCTCAAAATACGAATAAAAATAACAAAAACATACTCTCAGAAGAAACGTCAAAGGTTCGCTAAAAGCAGAAGGAAGGGAGAGGACGGCGCTAGCTGTACAGGTGGATTAGTAAAGGGTTGTAAATGAAGGGAGTAAACGAAGCTCCCATGTATACATGTGGGCCCACTCGAACATACAAAGACCAAGCGCGAGTGCAAGTTGCACCGCGTAAAGCATGATGAGTTCGGAGTATACGTACACGATGAGGCTGTCACGCTGTCCGAAAAACTCCGTTAATCAGCTCCCTGGCTAATGTGGTTTGCTACGCTAGCGAAATGAACCTCTATAGAAACAGAATCATGCTGTATGCCCTACGCAATATCTTAATTTAAATAAATTGTGGCATTTTACGTGCTCAAACCTCGAAGCTGATTACGAGGCACGCCAGTAGTGTGGGACTCCGTATTTAATTTGACCACCTGGGGTGTTTGAATGCTCCCACATTGCACAATTCACAAGCATCCTTTTTTTTTTTTTTTGTCTTCGTCAAAATGCTGCCGCCGCGGCCGGGATCGAACCCACTACCTCGATCAGTTGTTTCTCAATCAGAACGTTTGACCAGCGTTGCCCTGACCTTCAAACGTAAACGTAGCCTTTCAACGCCGGACGAGGTGGGCGGAAGCGCCAGCGAGTGTGTCCGAGACCGTGAAACGTGACTTTGGTGCTAGGACATCGTTCAACGAAAGAGATGAGACGACCTACACGGCTTCTAGTTTTCAGAAAATGACAGCGTATCTTTTTTTAGCTCGAAGGAAACCAGATGAACGATGAACATTTTTTGGGGAGCAACGCGTCGCACTTCAGGTGCCTCTCGAGGTCTCAATCTTCACTTCTCGCTCTGCCAGATAAAGTGGAGAAAGGCATAAAGCAAAGGGCAGGGTACGAAATTGTTAGAGTCGTGTCTTTGAGAAGTCGTCCAACGAAAAAACACAAAGGCGAAGATATGGAATAGCTATCCAAAGTGTGTAAAGATGGCAGTCGATGCCGGTCAAATGGTCTCATACAAAAAGTGATGAAAAAAAAAAAAACACACAGAAATTATACGTTTCAACCTTGAGGCCTTTTCATTCGGTTCTTGTCATTTATACAGGTAGGTAGCATCTCTGAGAATTCATTGGCACTGTTTGACTGTGCGCAGTGTAGAAAAAAATGGTTCGGCAGTTAAAAAAAAGAAACAGCAGCTCCACATGTTTTTGAGAGTGTCTCAGCCAGGTATTTTTGTCCTCTAGCGAAAGGCATCAAACGTCCTCTTTTTAAAATCTTGTCTATTTTTCAACTGTGTGCTGATGCGCAGCTTTAGCTATTCGCATTTATGGGTGGACTACCATCGTGGACTGTCGATTGGATTCGCGGTAACGTCTATGCAACTGTTCCTATTCGGCACCGAGTTTTGTAGCATAGCAAATGCGTGCTGCCCGCCCGGCAACACGCTTTTCTTGGCTTTGAGAACACGCATCGCAGAGGCGAAAATTTAGCACGCTTCCACAATCCGTGGTCTGCCAAGCTTAGTTCTATACCATCGCCTTCCCGTCTAAGTGGCTACGCGACAGCGCGAACGCAAAAGCTCGCACCTCGTGACACACGTGACCGCGGATTGCAGCGTAACCGGAATCGACCCAGTCTACCATTAAGACAAAAAAAGTAAAAAAAAGGAACTTGGCTTTAAAAATACTTTAGTAAGGCCCACGGAGTTTCATAAAAAAATAACGGCAGAGCTTGCACTAGGCCACGCAAAGCTCGAGACACAGTGAAGCTGGCCGATCGATTGCGTCATAACCTGAGATACGTGGCATAACCAAACTCAACTCAGGCATAGCCAAGGCCGAACCTAGCTGCTACCAAGTTCAACCTCGACATAGCCAAGTTCAAACTAGCCACTACTTGCGGACAACTTTCTGTGGCAATGAAGCCAAAGCTACGGGCGCGTGGCTGCTGCATATGTTTTACCACGCCAAATAGTCCGGCAGCGTTTGACAGGGCTTTTGGTCGCTCGGAACAGACGCTGAATCGGCGCAGCTTTGACGTGCGACGGTTGTGCGTTTGCTCAGACGTGGAAGGGAAAAGCCGCAAGATAAGCAAGCTTTTACACTCAGTGGTGTGTTTCGTCTTATTTAACTGTTGCTAATAAGGTGTTTATGTTTTCTCTTCTCCAGCCTAAACTAACGCGGATTTAAACGCGGGACTCTTTTCAGAAGCGCTCTTTCTTGTGGGCACTTTGCCTCCATAGCTTTCCCTTCATTGTCACAGAAAGTTGTCCGCGAGTATACCAGGAGACGCAATCGATCGGCCAGCTTCGTGGTGACTCGAGCTTTGCGCGGCCTAGAGCAAGCGTTGCATCTCCATTACGACGACAGAAGAGAAGTGAAATTGCACGCTGGAATGATTAGCGGCCACGCAGCCTGCTGCGGAAGAAGACGACGACGCTCGAGCCAATTCTGATGATGATAGTTTCGTGAAACGAGCACTTTTTACAGCTGGCTTAAACAGCCTCGTTATTAAAGGACCGCATCGCCAAAGCAATGTTTGTCTTCTCTATAGCGGCGTGTTTTTCCACCACCTCCAGAAAGCTTTAGCGTGTCCGATATTCCGGCAAGCGCGTGCAGCTTGGGCGGATTGCATTTCTGCGGCTGAGGTCGCGAGTACGATTCCCGGTGGCGGCGGCCGCATTCCTATGGAAGCGAAATGAAAAAGAAAAAAAGAAAAAGCGCACGGGTGTACTTAGACTTACGTGCAATTTAAAGAGTCCCATGTGGTCAAATGTAATCCGTATCCCTCCAATATATAACGTATCTCATAGCGCCAGTATTGGTTTGGAAGATTCAACCTCGTGAATTAGGCAATCGATACTCACAGAATGTCTCTCTTTAGTGTCTCGATAGCCGAGAACGCTATATCGAGTTTGCCATTCTCGACTGACGGAGGAAAAGGAGGGGGCGTATATAGAGGTGGAGAGACATGGAATGGAAACTGACCCAGTGCGAGTACGCACTCGAATGAACGTTCGGCACGCACCTCGGGAACAAGGACGCGCCATTTTCCTTTTGTGTTTCATCGCACAATGTTGGGGTGAAGCTAAAGGCCATTAGGCTTAACGTGGCTGCGCCACCGAATGGCGAACATTCAGCTATCCAAGCACAAAATAAACGAGAGATTCCACCGAAGTTTCTTCGAGAACCACGTGATTTCCAGACATACCGCCAGCACTCGCGAACGCTTATGCGCTTCGTCATCATCGTCGTCGCACACACACACGCGCAAGAAGAAGCGTGAGCAGCGTTATAGATAGAACCACAATCTTGGAGCGGAGCGAGCTTTTTCAGAAAACAAGCAGCTGGTACTCGCGCCCGGCACCTGCTTTCGGGAAACTCGATTCTCGCGCGCGCCGCACGCAATCCGCTGACATTTACGCAGTTCACCTTGGCGAGAGAGAAAACAAAGACAGAGGCTGAGAATTGCCAGCGACTGAAGGGTGAGCCTTCACAGCCTTCTGCAAACAGCACCGGCAATTGGGTTCTTCGGTTTGATTTCGAAAGGTTGCGTCCTGTACCTGGACAAATGTATACCGGGTGTCTCAGATAGCACAGATCAAGCTTAAAACGGGAGCGAGGCGTTCTGTGTGAAAGTAACAAACTGTATACTGCAGGGCATGTTTACAGCTGTTAGAGAAATCGAATAACGCGATCCGAGAGGCTCGATTTTTTGTATAGTCACAACCCTGCAACGACGCAGACAGTGAATACAGAAAAAGCGTAGGGTGAAATAATTATGTTTAATTTAATTAAAGTAATCATTGAGAAAGGAGAAATGTAATTTGGCGACTAGAGAAAGTCGGCCCCAAACAAAACAAATTGGAAAGAATGTAGGCATATAAGCAATATAAGCAAAACTTTTAGGCAAATTTTTGAGCAAGCGACTCACTTTTGCTTCAAAAAGCACGTAATACCGTATATCATGACAGAATACGCTAAAGAAGGCAAAATCATTTGCCAATTTCAAGCGCTAAGGCATGCAAAGGACTGTACGAAGCTTTCCGCAGACAAATGGGGTACGCGCGTTCCAAGACAAGTCTGCGTCAAAATACAAACCCAAGTATTTCCCACAATCTCTGTACGCCACAGGGATGCAGATACAGCACACGCACTGCAGTCACTTGAGTAAAGATGTAACGGCATAGTTGTGTTAATAACTCGAAACGGGTGCAGAGACAATAAGCTGCTCTTAAATGCTTTCAAAACTGTGGTATTAAGTTATACGCGGGGAACACATACATCATGTTCAATTTTCAGACAGCCTTCGGGATTCTGCACTGCCCAGGGTCGATGAAATGAAAGGTCTTGGTGTGTACTTCGCCAAAACGCTACGCTTCTCTTCACACGCTAAGTATGCGAAACAACGTCTGCTTCGCGCTATTGGTACTGTTTGTCGTTTCTCGCACGACTTCCACTCCCCTGTCGCCTTTCTGAAATTGTATTCTACTGTGTGTCTTCCACTACTACAGTATGCCTCTGTAGTTTGGGGTGGAAATCTAATTTTATCTCATTCAACGCGTCCAGAATAAATTGAAATATATTTTCAAGCACCACTTTTACCCTTCTCGCGACCATATCTCAAGTATACCTCAGCTGCAATCTCTAAAATCAAAGCGCATTGAATCAGACCTTCTGTTCCTCTGTAAGTTGGTTCATGGCATTATACAATGTCCAAAGCTTCTTGATCACGTGCAATTTTTCGTGCCGCGAAAGTATACCAGGCAGCATTCCGTGTTTTCTGCGCGGCCTTGTCGCATTAAAAACTCTCCTATGGCTCGACTCCCAAAAACATGTAATAAGTATTCTGCCTCTATTGAGATATTTCAGAGATCATTTCCTGTGTATTGTGTATATGTTGCTGTTCATGTTGTACGATTAACTTCCTTTTACTTCCTTCCACCTCCTCGTATCGTTTCCCTATTTCTTTCTCTATCACACATTGTTTTGTCTGCCACATTTGGTTTCTCTGTGCATTTTGCCTCGCGTATTTTTAAGCTGTTCCTGGGCAATATAATAAACTTTTGGTTGATTGATTGATTGATTGATTGATTGATTGATTGATTGATTGATTGATTGATTGATTGATTGATTGATGCATGCACACAGCCAAACAAAAGGTAGAGTAATAATCAG
This sequence comes from Dermacentor silvarum, assembly GCF_013339745.2. Taxonomy (NCBI): domain Eukaryota; kingdom Metazoa; phylum Arthropoda; class Arachnida; order Ixodida; family Ixodidae; genus Dermacentor; species Dermacentor silvarum. The sequence continues at coordinate 15,093,162 of NC_051164.1, read as the reverse complement.
CGCGAGAGTGAGTCAGAAAAGAAAGGCAAAGAGATTAACCAAGATCTCACCCAGTTGTCTACCCCCCAATTTAAGAAAGAAGAAAGGGGGCCAGAAAAAATAAGAAGAAACAAGTATGAAAGCATGCGCTTTCATACTTGTTACTTGTTTCATACTTGCGCTTTCATACCTCATTGGGCTTGACTGGCCACGCCTGGCGGGCAGCCAGAGCCTGCTACGCTAGGTACAAAACACAGGTGTCGACGGGTGTCCGTCGAAGCCTTGATTTCAGGTACAAAACAGCAGGCAAGGAAAACATATTCGCACGAATAATGCGCAGAACTGACGACGAAAACTCGGCTAAAGTTGGGCATAAGTGTGTGCCATTGTGAATAGGTTATTTAGTTTTTGAATTTATGTGCTCCCTCTCACCCAGAGAGCTGTGGAGAAAAGACACGGCGTTGCCCGGGGGCTGCCATTGTTTACGTACCGACAGGCGGCGCGCGAGTAAAGGAGGGCAGCCATGCGCACGCGACGGCGCACGGGGTCAGCGCGAAAGGAGCGCCGCTCCCCCGGCAGCGGCAAAACCCGATAGGCGCTGCAGACGGCGCACGCGCGTCAGACAGCGCGACGCCGGCATGACCCGGTCCCACAACGCCGCCACCTACGGGTTCGGCACCGGAAGAGAGGAGGAAGGGTTCGGGGGAAAAGGGAAGGCGGATGGGAAGAGGAGAGGCGAGAGAGGAGAATCGGGATAGCGCGGGAAAAGGGGATACCGCAAGCGCAGACGAAGGATGGAAGCGCTCGACGAGGGACTGTTGGGAATAAGATGAATGTGCGGGTGTGGTGTGTGTGTGTCTGTGCAGGTGTGTGTGCGTGTGTGTGTGTGTGTGGGGGGGGGGGGGGTGCATGCGCGTGCGTGTGAGTGAGTGCTTGAAAGAATGATGCTATAGGTGCGGGTCTTATTGGAAGAACATGGAAGCGACGCACATTTCATAAGAAATGTTCATTTACTAACGTTTTGGCTGTGGCAAGGTCGATGCGTTAGCAAAGCAACATTTCTTGTCAAATGTGTGCCGCTTCCATGTTCTTCCACTGCATATAGTTAAGAAATGAGAGCTCCTAGCAACTTATAGTCATTTGAAGAAAGTCACGTTAGAAAACAATAAATTTGAGTGCAACTTGAAGCAGTGTGAAGGAGACGAGGATAGAAACCGAAAACAAACACAAGGCATGGATTTCGTACCAAGGGTACCGAGGGGCCCGATTTTTTATTCATCATATCATAAGAAGCCAACAAACAGTGACATCAAGGGCAACATAGGGGAGTTACTTGAACTTACTAATTGAAATAAAGAAATGATACATTAATGAAAATGAAAATAGATGAAAAAACAACTGGCCGCAGGTGGGGAACAAACCCACGTCTTCGCATTACGCGTGCGAAGCTCTCACCATTACCGCGGCGCCGTTTTCCCATCCACTTTCTGGGGTATTTATGTCTTACAACTAGAATTAACCCTGGGAGTGTTAGCCAGCACCACCACTCAGAAACCTAGGCGGCGGATGTGGAACGTCCTTTCTGCCGCAGGCGTCACGAGTACGTGATCTTCTTGGGTGAAGGCAACTGGCAAATCGGGCCCCTCGGTTCCCTTTCTTTTCGTTCATTACATAACTAGGACTTGAATCCGGCAACATTGATGCCTTCAGGTAGAATATGTGGGTTTATTGACCGTATGCACGGCGCGCGGTGACGATTTTATCGCACTTGGACTTGATACGGAACTTCACGGCGACGCCGACGGCAGAAATGCGCCTGGAGTGTCCATATAATTGCTATCGCAATAAAATTATATTTCAAAATCCCGAACGAATTTCAAGACCTTTTATTTCGCAACGTCGAGAGGGTGCGCCCTTCTAATAGCAGGCGTACTTACGGCACTTATTCGTAGCTTTCCTGCTGTCCTGCTGCGATATAGCAATGTTTTAATCCGAACAAAACAGCTGCTATAGAACAGGAAAGACGTTACGACTAAGCGCCGTAAATGCGCATTCTAATAAAAGGGCACACCCTCTCGAGGTTGCTAACTAAAGGTTATTGAAAATCGGGCGGCCTTCCAAACTATTTTTTTAAGCTACACATTGAGTTGCGCTGGTGCACTGCGGTGATGTTGGACAGATAACCGAAGGGGCAATGACCGAAATTCCTGGACATGATTCCTACAAAGCCACTCATTATATGTTCTGTTTTGAGCTTCTCGGCAACACAACAGCAGCAGCTCCCAGTAGGAGCCATGATCAGCAAAGGTCGGCAGGGCCGCCTGACGGTGCATTCGACTGGCCGCTTTCGAGCACTCTAGAGCGTTCTCGCGGTAAGGTTTACATTCGCCTGATGTAAAATCTAGCGTACAAAACTAACTCGCCTGGTTCGTTCAGAGCGCTCGGAGGCGCTCCCACCTTCAGCCTGGGAGCGCGACCGAGACCCGACAGAAACTCGATCACATGTCTACGCCCATTGCTCTTGGAGCAGCCAGCACGTTCAACTGTGGCAGGATTTCTCTGGCTCCAATCCCTACAGGGCTCCGGGGCATCGCTGCCAACCGTGTTTGAGGGTGGCAGGAATCGGTCGAATGTACCATAAGAAAGCTTCGCTTTAAAAGACGTCTGGAGGAAGAAGCATCCGGCCCAGGAAAGCAAGCATTGCCGAGAGAGAGGTCGAAAGTAGACACACACGGGCGTCGCTAGAACACCAGAAAAACGTAGCGACTGGGTTCAAGCATGTTAAGGATACTGAGAGAGCGAGAGAAAACGGGAGTTTTGCAGTAGACGGGCTGAAGTAATCGATGGGAAATGTACCTAAAAATAGTTCAGTTCCGGGGAAAACAAAATTGTTACATACTTAAGATCAGGCAGTAATGAAAGCCATAAGTACTGGCCGGTGAAAATTAAAATTACACTGCACAGCAGGGCGGGTTCCCGCAGGAAAGTGAGTGCGTAAAAAGAAGGGAACAAGGGCATCATCTGTGTGGCTTCGAAAGACAGCGAGGGAAAGAAATCAGGAACAACACTGCATAGGCAGCTTCGGGAACAAAAAGAAAGGGGTTGAGTAAATGCGGGGAAGAAAGAAAAGGGAATGCGGGGATATCAATCGAACACACGAGGGTAACTACGCCATAGCGAGCGTCTGGGTCGCAGCTGGTAATCGATTCCTGGAGCGGAAGGAAACAATACTGGCGAGGGCATACAGTCGAAGCGGTTAGAACAACTCGTCAGATGACTAGACAAACACGACAAGCGCCGACGTGTGGGCCAACGCCGTCTTTTTTTTTTTTTTTTTTTTTTTGCTTTTGCCACGGAACGCCGTCGCCTCCTGCTCGACTATTGGTCTCGTGCTCGCGAATAATCTTGTGCTTGACCTGACGAGCCGCTCTTTATGCTTGGCGTGCCGGCGACTGTGTCAGCAGGCCCTGTAACGTACGGCATGCCACTGATGTCTCGCAACGCGCTCGCGTATAGGGTGTACTGGCGCCCAGACGAGATTGAGAGTTGCTGCCTCGTTACCAGGTTGCTGATATAGCATTAGCATGTACTCACATTGCGCACGCGATCAAGCATTAATCAACAACTACCAGCTCTTTAACAAAACACAGACTACTATATTTACTGTATGACAGAATGGCGTCTCCTATTCACCTTCACACTAAGACGAACTTCGCGGATTTTCTTTTGAAATGCCTCTGATATAAGCTCATAGCCGTAAAATGATCAATTCGCCGTGAACAGTAATATAAGCGCATTTTTACATTTCTCGATGTTCCCCTCATCCGTTCGTATTGGTGTTCTGACACTCTTACACCCGTTTCCTTTTTTTTTTCCCTGTGATCCATGGACTTGCTTCTATATTGTTACGTTAATTTGTTATAAACTTGTTTCCACCGTGTTTAATAATTTTATTGGCTTTTTCTTTGTTTTTTCTTGCACTTTTTAGCTAAGGTTTAGGGATAACTCGCCATTTGAGTAGCCGTACTTTCGATACTTCACACTTGAAAAAAAAGAAAAGAAACAAAGGCCACGTATCTGCTAAATTACTAAAATGTATTTACGTTATTCTCCTTTCAACTACTATATAGAGTGAACAAATACATCGCTAAATGAAACAAACTGCCCTGGCTGTTTCAGTGCGTCCTCTGCAGCCATTCTCATATTCTTTATTTTCCTTGTTGCTTTTTAAAATTTTGGCCGGTCGTCGTCCTTAATTTTCTTCCGAAGGCTTCTGCAGCGACACTGAACACTCGCTCCAGAGTGGTGTTGAAACGTACTAACACCTTGCGCACAGTGTTCACTCGTGTGCGTACAGTGTTCACTGTCGAAATACTTGCGTCTGATTCCTTTATGCAGCGCAGTGTTTCATTTTTTATTTCTTAAGCTTCGTAAAGACGTCAAGACATCAAGGCACCAAGGTCCGAAGCGACCATCGCGATCGAACCACATCAGCGCCAGTTCAATTCGTCGACTAAATGTTAGCATGCATAAAGATAATAATCATTTCTGGGGTTTTACGTGCCATAACCAGGCACACTGTAATGAGGCAGCACCTGATTGAATTTCACAACCTGGGGTTCCTTAACGTGAACCCAATGCACGGTGAACGAGTGTTTTTTTTTTTTTTTTTTTCACCCCCATCTAAATGCGGCCTAAGCTGCCTAGCGCTTGCCAGCTCAACGCCATAGCCGCTAAGCCACCGCGGCTGGTCAACATGCGGGAAGATGATGAATCAAGTACTGAGCGCCCGGGTTCCCCTGTCTGAACATGCACATCCAAAAGGTCGCAGCGTGGCGTTATATCGCGTGTTCTGCTGTAGGTGATGCCTAACTCAAGTGCTCAAAGATGTGTCGTTTGATACAGCTCGTTTCGTCAAGGAGTAGGGCATTACACGTAACGGGCGATAAAAAAAAACTGAAGAAAGTGAGCTTTAGCAAGTAAAACAAAGAGAATCGATCAATTATAAAACTATGAACAAATTGTAATTGAATTGAGTGCAAGTAATTATTTGAATGTATTTGTTACTCAGACGGATGCTAAAAACAGAATTATGGCGTGATATTCTCGTAAACCAGAGAGAGAGTGATATAAGGAAGGCAGGGATGTTAATCAGTCAAGAGTCCGGTTGGCTACCCTACGATGGGGGAAGGGAGAAGGGGAAGAGAAAGAAGAGAGAGATAGAGAGGGTGGGAGGTATGGTGCTGTGCACGGACCGTACTACAGAGTCAAAGGCGCTCGTACAAACCAGACGCTTTCAGAAAGCACAAAAGTGCCTTCACTGCTTTCTGAGCCAATGATCGGTGAGGACGGTGTTCTAGTGTAATCTGTTCACTCAGAGGACGATTATATAGTTTTCTGAATGCGTTGACCATAGATTGTCTTTCTGCTTCAAATTGAGTACAGCGGCACACGTTTCCGCAAAACACCGGCGCCCAAGATACAAAGCACCAAGAAAAGTAACATCACCTAAAACTAACACTGCCAAACATCCGTTACCTTACATAGTTCAATGACACTTAAATAAACTTAACCATGCAAGTTTCGAAGTCGCTTGCAGCCCAAAACCTACGACTTGACTGTATGTCTAGCAGGAATTGACTCGGTGGTGCATGTTTGTCTTCCACCTTCCATCTAGTCCATGTAAAGGGGAGATAGATACGCGGATATGCAAAGGCATATACTTAAACAAGTACGCATATCTGCATACATGTATGGATCTTTTTTGGCCTGATGTTTCTAAACTATGCACTACTTCAGCTGAAATACCTAAGTTATATTTATAATTACTGTAATTCGACTCAACGCAGTCATATAGAGAGGCAGTTCTTGAAAAGTGGGATCGGGACACCAACAAAACAAAAGGATTTTAATATGGTTACCAAAGCGGCGCCCCCCACCCCCTCTGCCTCGAAAAGTTCGTTCACAATAAGTGAAACCTTTTTCTCTTTCTTTTTTTCCTTTTTTTGGGTGTCCTGACCCCTCCTTTAAATATGTATTATCCCGACCTTGTGACAGAAGCCGATTAACCGGCGTCCGTCACACATTCGACTTCATTACGAGTCAATATACATACATTTTTCTTTTGTACAATTTAGGTCAGTATGCCGCATTCTTTCTTGAGCCATAATTTTTTGTGTGTTGTACTATCATGCCCTAGGGGGCCGGGACCCTTGTCAGGCCTTATGTCGTTTTATGTAATCTTTCGATAAATATTGTTTTTTCTTAATGCTAGGTAAAAGTCTCAGTCCCTGAGGTTTGTCTCTGAAAGCTTTTACATAATTTATGGTGGCAGATAAAGCTCCTGTGTTCTCTTTAGTTTAATTGCAAGGTGAAAAAGATTGGCGTTCGTCCCCATATGTTGGCAAAGACTAACATGTTGCGCTTCATTTCGAAAAAAAGCAAAGAAATCACGATCATTATTCGCCACGCTAAACCACACCAGTCACATTTTGGCGAGTTGCCAGTAAATACACATTATAACGGCAGCATACATGAAGTAGAATTGAATTGAACTATTAGGTTTTACGTACCAAAACCACGATTTGATCTTGAGGCACGCCGTAGTGGGGGACTCCGGATTAATTTTGACCACGAGGGGATTTTTAACATGCCCCCAATACATGAAGCAGAACCCTAAGTCATGCATCACAACTTGGGGCTTATCACTAAGGATGACATTATTGCATATTTGTACAGGTGATAACAAAGCAAAGTCTTTCTTCACTTTTATTTTTTTACCTGTCCTTGGTTTTTTGTTTTTTGTTTGTTTTTTTTTAAACGCGCCGGTACCGGTGGGCACGTGATCGCTGTCAGTAGTGACCCTCTCACCCGGAAGTCAAATAACCGGAAGTAGAAAGAGGCACAGGCAAGAGTGGAGCACGCTCCAGGCGAGAAGGCACGCCCCCAAGCGGCAAAACGGGCGCACTCGGTCACTCGCACATGTGAAACGAAACGCTTGAAACACAAGCAATAACGCGCCGAAGAAAAGCCGAGCGCAAACACGCGGACGCTTCAGCCCGTGCACACGTGTTTTTGCATAGGCACCCGTAAGAAAGCCCTTAGAAAACATGCAGGGCACTGTACGTACCAAAATTAAAGAAAAACGCGCGAAAGAAGCCTCGAGCGTGACAAAGCACGCTGGCGGGGGTAAAAAGGAGGAGAAGGTTCACGGGAAATAGGGAGAGAGGGTATGGGCGCGCGCGCGCATCCAATCGATGCGCGTTACCTGCACCGGCATGCCGCCACCGCACTCGACGGCGGTACCCGGGTCAACGACCCGGGGCCCGGGAATCCAGGGCGGACTCTTTTGACGAAGCGGGGTCCCCGGGAAAACCATGGCGGGGCTTCTCTTCCCTCGCTCTCTGCATCTTGCTTGCCCCGGTCCCTGTTCCCCCCCCCCCCACACACTTTTCCCCGCTTCCCGAAGGCACCCTTCCCCAAAATCCTCCTCCCTCGTCGATTTTTTCTTCACAAACTATCCCGCGTTCGTGTGCCTATGCCGCACCTATTTCCCTTGTCACAGAGAAGCACGAGCCGCTTCCTTCGGCACCCCGCAGACTGGGACGTCTCGTAAGAGTGCCAGAACCTCGAGCGTTTTACCTTTTTATCCCCCCGGGAAAGATGTTCTCTTCCCCCGACACGCAGCAGCTCCTCTTCGCCTCAGGCTTCCTGATCCTCCCTTCCCCAATGTGAGACCACCTGCTGATATGATGACAGTTTTAAAGACGACCCAGTCACCTCCTGCCCGAGTGGTTTCCCTACGTCCCTTCCTCCTCCTCCCTATCCTTTTTCTCTCTCCCCTCTGTACTGGGCGCACATGTTCGCTATCCCGATTTTGCGTGCGATGACCCGCCGCGGTTTTCCCGAGAGCTGAACGCGTTCTGTGCCACACAGACTTCCCTAAAAATATTACTACGAGAAACTCCGGCTGTGCGACCGTTCAGCTCCCATGGTAATCACGGGTAATACTTAATATCTGTCAGATCTTCGTACTCATGCGCTTAGAAGTTATTATGACACTATTTGTTATACTTGTTCTTATATAAAGAGAGTCATTAAAATTCAACTTGATTGAATTAGGACTAGTCTCACAAGGAACTTGCAGGAGCAAACAACCCATTTTGCTTTGAAAAGTGTGCCAAAACCATTTCAGCGGCGTTTGGAAGAGAGGCTGAAGAAAGTGAACATATGACGATGCTGTTTATGCCTCACGAAAAACTGGCCAGTAGTATTCGTTACTGCGGAGAAGCAAAAGCGGTTTTGCGTTTCGAAACCGCCAGTCATCTGACCCAGTTCCTGTTACGCACGCATCGGGTCAAAGTTATTCCCCCGCGTGTATAGCTGAGCAGAAACAGGACTCTTCGCATGCAAATGAGTTGCAAACATGTGCATTTTAAGCACACCACTCCTCCCTTTTCTTTTACGTTTATTTTTTTATCAAGGATTCCGGTTACAGCAACATCCGGGGAAAAACACGCACACATGCAAGAAACTCGGCTCCGCAAAGACAACGTCCTAAGAGCGCAAACTGACACAAGAAGAGACTTCTGCGCGTGATTTTCTGCATTGTACAAAACACAACGCGCATGGTATGAGGGCATAAAGGTTTCATAAGCGCTTTGTTCAGCAATCTGCGTCACTCGTAAAATAGAGAACAGCGCATCCGAGTGACACCATTCCAGACACGGCCTCCATAAGTTGTAACAAGGGCCAATGGAGACATGCAAATCGCAGTGTTCCAACAAGTGCGCAGAAACGCAGATTTAAAATACGAAATATTTATGCGCGTTATCGTGAGCGCTGTCGAAGAGGCTTTCGTGTTTTCGGATTCTTCTTTATTTATGACACACTTTCTCACGTAGCCAAGGAACAGAGAAAAAAAACGAGAAAAGGAACGATATAGGTCAAGTAAAGGTCCATCTTATTCCGAAGGACACTGCTTGTCCTGTCCGGCTCTTCGTAACACGCCTAACAAAAGACACAACGAAGTCACTGCTTGCAACCGTGTAACGCTGTCTTCCAAACCTACATTTCGGCAAGCGGGCACCTCGAGGGAAGTAATGGCTGTCCTGTGCGACGCATCATTTTCTTGCGACCAGAAATAACGACACAGAAGACGATGCGGCTTATGTAAGCGGACAATGCTATTGTCAACAAAGCGAGAGCCTTCGTCAAGTCGGCGAAAGCGAGACTCCGAAATTGGTTCCTTGGCATCCCCCCACCCCTTTTTTTTCTCTCTCTCATTTCTGTAAGTGCCGGGTCATTCTACCAGCTCATGGCGTTGAGCGTTGCTGCCGTGTCTGAGGCACTGGCGTCACAGACGGAAAGCGATCGACGCTGTGTCGGTTCACCGTGAACAAAAGGTTTTCCGACAAATTGCGCTAGGGGAAGACGTGGCGCTAGTGTCGGGCGCAGGAAGTATGGCCGCTCTGCCAGCATGGCAATGATGGCTAGTGGTAAAAGGATTTGTGTGAACTTTTCCATTCTGGCTTGAAAGGGCTTTGTGACTGGGGTATTGATCACATTCAACAAATTATTGTTTATTGTTTATTGTTTATCGTTTATTGTTATTGCATGTACAAAAAAACGGGCCTACATATTATATACACTATCAGGAGGTCCCAGAGCAAGAAACTGCCAGGGGAACCTCCTATCATTAGTGGATACATAAGAGTATTAGAGCAGCAAGAAGAGGGCGAACAAACAAACAAAACAAAAAAAAGGGGGGGGGGGGAGGGGGAACACGTCAAAAAATACAATTCGTAGGGAACAAGTTATAATAAATAGAAAACAATTAGATATGTATTAAAACAGCGCTATACAATAATATCACAATAAATAATCAAAAGCAGGAATGTCTAGTAATGCGTAACTAAAAATTTCGCTCTTCTACATATCAATGAACAATCCAAATACAAATTATTTTACAGAAATATGAAGCCTAACAATACAATAATAGAAGTAATGTAAAGAAAATGTAATTATGAAAAATGTATGTATGACAAATGAAAAGATGGTTCTGCTATATAAATCCAACAATTTGCAATGATTATGCATGAGCGTGAGAACTTATTACGTTCGTGGATTTGGGAAAAGAACGGTGATTTTAAATTCAGAAACGTAAATCGTGTTAAGTAACGTCATAAGAAGGTCACAAGCACGAGAATTAGCGAAGTGTTATGCCCGTCATTCGCATGGCAGCTGAACAGTCGCAGCGCCAGCTGGGCTTCCCTGTAGCAATTTTACTAGGAAACACTAAGACCAAGATGGCAAAAAAAGTCAACAGATAGCACCGGAGAAGTTACGCACGCAAAAATTATCGGCAATTGTTTGTGCCACGCATCCAGGAATTACACTAATTAAGGCACTAGCTGGTTAGCCACGCACCAATATAGCTTTAAGCGAAGCTTTAAGCGAAGCGAAGTTTAGCTCACCACGGTATCGCGTACGTCGGTCGGTTTGTCGGTCCGGTCACTATCTCGCGGCATATGTTTGTGGGTGATGCATTAGCCCCGGCCTTCATAACCACTGCAGGCTGACCGATAAAAACTCGGAGGACGCCTTTAAAAGTTGAACGCGATAGCATTCAAAGATCCCGGACTTCTCACGCTTCCCGGCAACCGCAGCTTATGTAATGTTTACCTGCAAACGCTGGCGGCGAACGATATGCACAAAGGCGTGCTTTCTGGTAGAAACGCGGCCTCTTTCGTGGGTCAATCCCGGAGGTAGTGCATAGCCGTGCCAAAAAAATTACATCATTTTCAGGTTTCTGTTATTGTTTCACACTTTTAATATTTCAGAAATGTCTGAGAAGACTTAACATAAAAGCCATGGCGCTGTCGGTATTTTGTTTCATGGCATTCTTCTGTGGGTTGTCGTTCTCAAAATTCGAGGAATAACTTTGTCAAGAATGTAAGACAAGGTATGAGCAACTTTAGTGATAGAATGATGTGGCAATATAACCCGCATATACCGCATGCCATAGAGCATGGCGTGTCATATACATATTATCATCATCATTACCGTCAGCCTATATTTATGTCCACTGCAGGACGAAGGCGATCTCCAATTACCCCTGTCTTGCGCTAGTTGATTCCCATTTGAGCCTGTAAACTTCCTAACTTCATCGCTCCACCTAGTTTTCTGCCGTCCGCGACTGCACTTCTCTTCTCTTGGTACCCATTCTGTAACTCTAATGGTCCACCGGTGATCCATCCTACGCATTACATGGCCTGCCCAGCTCCATTTTTTCCGCTTAATGTCACTTAGAATATCGGCAATCCCCGTTTGCTCTCTGCTATATTTGCATATACCTAATTACCCTCATTTGAATATACCTAAATATAACGTTTCTCTGAGGGACAACACCACTGACACCGGATTTTCTGTTACACGGGGCCCTTAACGTAGTCGCGTTAAAATTGCGTGAGTGAGCGCAGCTCCGTTCTGCGTGATCAAGCAAGATAGAACGACGTGAAACCTGTAAATATAATGTTGGCTCCTGGATTCCTCTAAAGCACACAGACCTTTTACTGGAATAGCGCATGCTATTTAAAAGCATCTATAATTTGCTTACTTTATGCTAGCCCATGCTTGGAAACTTTGTATGTGCAATCGGATGCTCCCGACCATGTAGCACGGACTATTCAGCAGCAAAATAGGGCCATGGAGCACACCACTACTCCATCTCACAAGTGGTTTGTAGCACTGCCGAGGTTACGCGAGGCGCTCATAGGTAATATCCTTGCGTTGCGGAATATAGTTCCGGGCGTAACTCTCCGATTATTGCCAGGACGAGAGAGGTTTCTGTTTGCTTGTTTGTTTGTTACATCGATACGCAACAGCGATGCGTGACATGTCAGGGCCTTTGCGTATGTACGTTGTATGCCTCGAATTACTGTGGCGGTGAGCAGACTACGCGACGCGGATGAACACACCTCGAGGGGCATTTGTCCTTTTTATTGGCTGAGGAGTCCAACAGCTTGTGAGATGTAGTGTGCGTTCTGCATTTTAGAGCGCAGTAGTTAAACGCCCGTTCTTTCGTTGAGTGTCGGCGTCCATCGACGTCACCGAGCGAATGAGCACCGCGAAGGATGAAAACGCGAACGCGGAGCGCAGCGGGAATGAAAGACGGCGATAGCGAAGAGAGCGCGAGGAAGAAAACAGAGGAGGAGGGCGCAGCGGTACCAAGAGGCGGGAAGCGGAGGAGGAGGGTGTGGTGAAAGCGTGAGCGGAAAAGCGTAGTGCCGCGGCAAGACGTGTTCTGCGTAGAAGATCGCTACGAGATGGCGCCAGAGTAGCGCGCGTAGTCTGTTCACCGATCGGCATCATTGATAAGGCAGTCTGTTCACCGATCATCGATAAGGCATGCCGCGAGTGCGTCCACCTATACCATATATAGAAACAAAGCGCTGCATTAGCGGAGGTCTCTCTGCGGCGGCTGCTGTGAATCGCGCCCACCCGTCAACCACGCGCTGCCTCAAGCGATCTCCCGACTAGCGAGGCAGTCGCACCACACTTCGCTACGTTTGCAGTGTGCCGCACGAGACAGATTGTTCGCGCCAACCACGCTACTCACAGCGTTCCATTCCTAACATAAACCGCCTACCTTAACCGTAATACAAAATATTGATAAGCATACTTCTTTTACGTATAGAGTTGCGCTCAAATTTTTCATTAAAGAGTATAGTAATCGTCGGCGATTTTTTTTTCAAGCCGTAAAGTAGTAAATAAAACCTGAAAGGGAAAATCGTCATCCACCCGAATCTAGCACGAAGCTGCAAAGGATACCCGTACGGATTTCTCAGTCTGATGACAATTTTTTTTTCATGATACTTCGCCCACCTTGCGGGATTCCGTAGAACTGATTTTCTAAATATAACCTGTCAGTATAACGTCGGCCCATAGGTCACTGCAGAGCAAACGGACCTCTTACTGGAATAGCACGTGGTATTCAACGACTTTCTTGATTTTCAATACTTCATATATTAGGCATTTCCCATTCTTGTGCCAGTGGTCAGGTCCCGCTGTTCATGTGCAATACGGTGTATTCCACTTTCACACGATGGACACAGAAGGCTTAAATGCGTTTACATAAAATTTTGCACTTCTCTCAGCGCACACCTCCATTATTCTTTCGAGAAACGTCAAACATAACGGTCGACCTCGGAACATTTCTGCATCGAGGTCTGACATTCACCATTCGCCTGAACTTCTATTTGCCTTTCAGCATAGCCTGTGAACGGTGTATACTGTATAAACATGGATTGCGTTACACTGAATTCGGTACCTGGGTGGTGCATAAACATGAACGTTGGTTGAGTTTGTATTGGGAGGGGAGGGGGATTCTGATAAAGACAATCGTACTCAATACGAATCACGATATATATATATATATATATATATATATATATATATATATATATATATATATGTGTGTGTGTGTGTGTGTGTGTGTGTGTGTGTGTGTGTGTGTGTGTGTGTGTGTGTGTGTGTGTGTGTGTGTGTGTGTGTGTGTGTGTGTGTGTGTGTGTGTGTGTGTGTGTGTGTGTGTGTGTGTGTGTGTGTGTGTGTGTGTGTGTGTGTGTGTGTGGTGTGTGTGTGTGTGTGTGTGTGTGTGTGTGTGTGTGTGTGTGTGTGTGTGTGTGTGTGTGGTGTGTGTGTGTGTGTGTGTGTGTGTGTGTGTGTGTGTATCATTTAATTAACCGCATTACGAACACTTCGCTTCATATAAACTGCACCTTGGGTGTCGGATTTGTGAAATTATCACGCATCATGTGTCTTTTTCCATACAATTTAATGTTAACGTTTCAAGAAACATTTGGCCTAAAGTTGAAGCCAACAAGAGCGTCTTCGTTTTATTTTGCAACTAGTGGCAATAAATTTTTGTAGAGTGTAAAACAACCCTTCTCTAGTTTTAGCTCTATTTGAGTGGACGTAAGGAAGGCGAGGTATTCTTTAGAGGTAATGCACTGCGCGTGTTTGTTTTCTCCTCATATCAAGTACGACAACGGTAAAGTAACTTTTACAGGAGAAGCAATTCAGGTTTTTAAAGGGATATTAGGCATCGACACTAAATCACTATAGGTTTGAGAAGCACAACTTCCGATCCCTATTTTCCTTCATTTCACGGAAAAAAGGTTCATTGTTAGTAAAGAACCGGAATGTCAAACTTTTTTTTTATTTCGTATTTAATCCTCAGCGCCGGTACGTCAGTGTAACGCCGACGATATCGGTGTTTTTTTTTTTTTTTTTTTTTTTTAATGGTGGCAGTGGTTCAGAACGCACAATTAATGGCTGAGTTTCTTCGTTTGGTCTGTATGGTGCATGATGAACTGAACGTGACGGCACTTCATTTTAGTTCAAATGTGTTTTTTTCGAAACTTTCATTATTTGCTGCGCTATCAGTGTTTATTATTATTCCACAAGCCGCAATATAAAATCAAGACACTTTCAAGGATATTTTTGTGTCGTATAGTGCGCTCACTTCAACTCTCTTTGACCAAGGCGGGCAAGAGATCCAATTATTATTTAGATTTTATCATTGTTTGTCGGATTGTTTTGAGCCAGCCTGCCTTTTGATGCGTGCTTTCTGACAAAGCGACGAGCAGTACCCGGCTTCACCGATGATGCCAAACTCTCCGACGCGAGAGATTGCAATCTGTGTCACACTTTCACTTTGACCCGGCGCCTGATCGTCTGCCGATGTCGGCCCAACATAGTCCGTATAGCAGCGGGCGCTACGCCAAATTAGATTCTAGGCGGCGCCGCGCTGTCTCGGGCGTCCCTGTGCAAAAAAGGAAATCCATATAACAACCGGCGGCCGTCCCGTAAGGAAGCCGCAAGCTTCTCCTTCCACCGCACTTCCTCAACGGAACCGGCTCAGAGCGTGCGTCCAGAAAAAAGGAACCAGCAATACTGGAAAGAGAGGGATAAAAAAAAGAAAGGCCAGTACGATACCCATTCGCTGTGAATGAAAAACAACAACAAAATGGCAAAAAAGAAACAACCTGCTAAGTACTAAGCGAAGGCACGGACACCAACATGGAGAAGCGCTCGAGCAGACGATCGGGCGCGAGAACGAAACGTAACAGCTCGATAGGCGCCCGCCGGTTACGTCACTGCCCGGGCTCGACCAATGGGAAAGAGGGAGCGACGCGGTGGCACCAAGTCTCGTCGCGTTCGCCGCACCCTGCCTCCGTAGTGTGAGCTCCTTTTCTCCCATAGAGCGCGCGCGCCGGCGCGCGGGAAAGCGCAGACCGCGAGAGCCCCAAAACCACGCGCAAGCGCGGGAAAGGAGGTCACTGGGGATGGCGCGGGATAAAAAAAAAGGAAAAGCGCGCGCGCGCGCTCGGGGCAGGGACGACGCCTGTCAAAAGGCGAGCAGCATCTTGGCGCGCTCACACTTCCGCGTTCCCTGAGGCGAGCGGAGCGGCGCGCGCGCGCGCGTGATACCCAAGTTGAAAAGCGCGGGAAAAGAAAAAAAAAAGAGCGGGTGGCGCTGTATTACTAGCCAGTTGCTCGCTGGCGCGGTTGTAGTAACCCTCTTCGAGTCGCTCCCAGGCTTCTTGCGAGAGCTTTTTCTACTCTTTTTCACTTCCGCCTACAACTTGTTCCTCTTCCTCCCCAACCCCTGCTGCCCTTTGCGGGATCGAACCCAGAGCATCGTAGGAGACCGAGCATGCCTGAACAGAGCAACGACTACAGGGTTGTCGTGTTTGGAGCCGGCGGTGTCGGGAAAAGCTCCCTGGTGCTACGCTTTGTCAAAGGAACGTTCCGGGAAAGCTACATCCCCACCATAGAGGACACCTACAGACAGGTAAGCTGCATTCCGCACCGCTTTCTGCAAGCACTGCTAGGTTGATGGACCAGCGGGGTTGAATGACCCCCCCCCAAAAAAAAAATCACAATAAAAAAAGACTGTGTCGGTGAGAGGCGCCTATTGTGGACCACTACGAATCCATTTTGATCCCCTAGGGTTATTTAGCGTGCTCCGAAATAAAAATACGCAAGTGTCTTTGCGTTTCGTCCCCATCGAAATGAGGCTTCTGCGGCGGGAAATCAAATCCACGACCTCGTACCCGACAGCTGTATGCCATAGCCACCGAAGTACTGGGATGGGTCACTGCTAGGCTGACACGGTCCAAGGTTGCAGTGGCCGATACGGCACTCATAATTCTCGAATTATTAGTACCGAAAATGAAAAAAAAAATTCTGCTTGTTTTCGCCCCAAAAAAAAGGTTTATCGATGTTTAAATGTGTATGTTTCTGTAGCGCCACAACAATTATATTTTTTCTATCCGACTATTTTAAACTTCCCTGATGCTAAACTCGAGGAGCAAGTCGTTACCATGATTTTTTTTTTTTCAAATCGCTATCGTGTATAATGTGATACAGGGACTGTTTACAATTTTAGCCGCATTATTCCTCGTGCAGGTGCGCAGTTGTAATCAGCACGAATAATTGAAATCTATCAGAGTAGTGTTCGTCAAATATGAAGGTAGCTATCACGCGCTTGGGTGCCTTTCGAGGTCGCCTCTGTGAAGAAAGTGCGAAGATCATGTTGCCGGGTCAGACGTGCACCATGCAATATCTCTACAAACATTCGGTGTCTAAAGCGTCCTGTTGCTAAACGCGAGGCCATGAGTTCGATTATCCGTTCCGCCTAAATGCGAGCGCAATGCAGTGAAATCGAAATCGTACACGACTCCACGTTTCGTAACGTCCGTGTTGCTTTCAGGCGTTAAACCTTACGGCTAAGCCGTCCGTGAACTTAAAAGGGTCAAGAATAAATTGCAAGAAAGACTTATGTAATGAGCTTTTCAACGCTGCTAAGGAGACTGTGAGTTTCGTTTTTTCTTTTTTTTTTAGCCAGCGTTTAATTTTTTATTTTTTTATTTTCAGCGCATTTGTACACCATGAACTCTTTCCTTTCTTCCCAGAATGTATCAGTTCTTAGTGAGCACCTGCGTATGTCCTCTGTATAGCCAGTCTCCCTATCTCCATATTTTTTTTTTTTCGCTCTTCCAAATTACCAATAAAATCTCCGTAGTTCAGGTTTCAACCACAAATCGGCCCCAACACCATTAGCGTAACGCCACCAGGCCACTTCTGCAGCCCTAGTCGTCGGGAGCGACCACGACCGCTTCCGCGCTCCGAACCAGGGTCGACAACCTAGACCCCGCGGTCAAGGGGCCGCCGCCATGGAGTTCATTGTCCGACGAGCCGGGCGGGGCCGGCGCGCAACCTGTCTCACCTTCGGCGCGCTCGATTTCTCTCGCAACGTTTGCTGTAGGGAAAGACCCGTTCACATTTCTCGAGCGGTTGTGTCCGACAACGAAGTTAAGGGTAACTGAAGAGATAACTCGTTTTCCTAAGTGGTACTGTAGCCGGTTCAGTTTATGTAATCGCAAGTGCTACCGCCCGGTTTCCCCGCCCTCTTCCCCTTCATCCCGTATGACCTCCTTTCTCACAGCGATCCCTCCTCTAGCTTCCGCTGGCGAAGCCGCCTCGCTGGCGGAAGTGGCGCCATCGGTGGGATAAAGCAGAAACGACGGTGCTCGAACAGCACGTACCCCCCCCCCCCCCCCAACCTTGTTTCACTTCCATTTAATCCCCATCCGCTATTTGTTTCTTTTGTTTTCTCGAACTAACATGAAAATCAACGTTCGAGTGTTGCGGATTTATCGTGCTCTGATGATGCATATGGGTTAATTGCAGGGGTCATGAGGGAGGTGAGCTACAAGTTGGAATCGGCTTGCACAAGACAGGGGTAATTAGAGATCGCAGGGAGAGGTCTTCGTCCTGCAGTGGACATAAATATAGGCTGATGATGATGATGCATATAGTGCCACAGGCTATGAATGAGTTACATGTATCATATGAGCTATATGATGCATCGTTGGTCCGCCCTTCTTTATAGCTGTACTTCCCATTTCTTTCTTTTTTTACATTCTTTACTCACTGGAATTAGTTTTCAGCGACCGGAAGAGCTGACCCTTTAGTGGCCTATTTTCTCATGATCCCATAACTGAATAAAAAAATGATAAAAAAAAACGGAGCTCGTTGCTTTGAGGATTACATGTGCTCCCCGGGGCTGCATTCTAAGTATTGCTCCTTTGCGTTCCTTGGTGGACGACTTCACCCATATCTAGTGCACACTGATTGCGACTCCCTCACCCTCTCCCTTTTTCCCTTTGTAGGGTAGCAAATCGAACGCGCGTCTGGTTGACCTCTTCACGGTTTCTTCTTTCTCTGTTCCTCTTCTGTCTCTCAGAGCCACTGATTTATACCGTGACGTGTGCACTCTTAGGCAGAAAGGTCTACATATAATAGAACCTCGTTATAGCGAAGTCGTGGAGGAGAAACGTCCGCACCATATCAGTAATTTCGCTATAGCCGTAGTTTCACCATTCTGCCTTTTTTCCAACTACGATAACATTTTTCTAAGCACAGCAGGTTGATCACCATTTGAAAGAGCAGAAATTTGCACTTTATTGAAACGCAGATTCACAGACTGCAATCATTGCACGTAGGAATGCTGCTATAGCCGTTTCTCTGTTAGCAAAGGATGGTGTCTAGCTTAGTATAAGAACGCAAGACAACTAGTGCACGTACAAATTCTAGAAGTTATTGAAACAGTGTGCCGAATCCATTGAAAGGGCGTCAGGGCGACCATTGTTTGCCCCGTCATCGTCAGGAAGTTATAGCTCTTGGTGCCATTTTCTGTAGTAAATAAACGTATTTTTTAATCTGGTTTTTCAATATAGCAGTCTTCATTACATCAGTGAAAAAATATACGGGCGCCTATGATAGTGTAATTGGGATCGCCGTTTTCCTTCAATACAGTATAGTTCACTATACGCGTGTGCGCTATAACCAGGCTTGACTGCACCGCTTCTTTTTTTTTTTTTTCTTTTTTTTCGAATGAATGTGTTAGAAATCGCCTGTGACAGATGGGAGTAGCATTGAGAGCTGGAAGAAGCGGGCGTTACTTGCGCAAGAAATCGCAATGTCCATGTAGTTAATAAAAATATTCACGCAGTACCTTCTTTAATTAATGATTTTACGGCACATGTCGCAATTCCGAAATTGAAGCTGAGCTGTAGTGACGTAAGGTTTGCATAGCAGAAATTGCAAGCCTATAGCACCCCTTTCGAGATATCCAGCTTTATAGTGGGCCACGAAATGCACTGCTGTTCCAGGGCACAGTTTACCAAAAGCCTTAGTCAAGCAGTTCGGAAAGTATCTTGAATGTAACGGCGATACATTATTTTAGCAGATTTTGGAGGCAGGTATATCGAGAAAGACGCTAGTCCGAAGATTTCTGTGAAGCAAACATGCTTTCACTTCTGCTGTGAAAGGGGGTCACAAGTAACGTAATGCAACAAACAAGGTGCAAAAAAAAGGGGGGACAAGAAAAACACTTCACAAACAGAAAGCCACACGTATAGGAATGTTGAGGCATCGTTATGCATAAGATTACTTCGTAAATAATGTGAAGACTGCGTAGCGGGGCAAAATCACAGTTGTTAAGCACGAGATAATACGATACCTATACGATACACGCGCACGTAAACTAGCTGAGCAAAATTATACAAACCTAGGCACAAACCGCGTGCAAAACGCGTCCCGAAAAGTTTCGTGTTGAGATATCGATGCAATGTCATCAGGAATCGAGACGGTGCCGACGAGATGAGCGTCGCTCGCGGTTAATCTCAACGTGGTCGTCTGCTGTGCGCAGGTGATCAGCTGCAACAAGAACGTGTGCACGCTCCAGATCACGGACACGACGGGCAGCCACCAGTTTCCCGCCATGCAGAGGCTCAACATCTCCAGGGGGCACGCGTTCATCCTCGTCTACTCCATCACCTCGGCCCAGAGCCTGGAGGAGCTCAGGCCCATCTTCGAAGTCATACGAGAGGTGATCACCTCCTTGCAGACGACGCGCAGAAAATAACGCCATCGGTATAGTAGAGCGCGGTCAGCACGTCACTGCCGCTACGTATAGTTGCAATCCTTGGAGCGTTAAAAGTTCAAGTCTATGGGAAAAAGTGGACATCTATAAACGAGTAAAGCTTTCGTATAATTACGATAGTAAATAAGTATACGGCAGCCTCACTCAACGGTGTCGGCGTCGTGTGCTGTTATATTACGCGATAGCCACGGAGTTTCCCACAAAATTTACGAGAGGGATCCCTGGCGCTATAGTGTCAACTGGAGGTGCAAGCTAGGTGCACCAACCAATGATGCTTGGATTTCCCAAAACTTTGTCCTTTTGGCTTATCATGGCTTCGCAAAGAGATAGGAGCCCCGGCCCCGAGCTAAAAAGAGGAAGCTTTAGGTCGGGGCTCCTATCTAATTACATGGGAAAGGAGAAATCGTTTTTATCGGCTATCACTGCACCAAATTTGATGAAGTTTGCTGCATTTAAAAGAAGAAAGTAAAATGTAGTGACTGTTGGTAGCCAATTTTCGGTTTACGCCGTCAATTTTTCAATAAGAATTGTTGAAAGTCGCACATGTTCATACAACGAAACTATCAAGTTTGCAACTCTGTCAGTCAACAATGAAAGACGACATTAGAATTATGGAAATTGCATCTAATAGTACGTCTAAAGCGGACAAACTTGATGTAATATACGTGGCTCTTAAGTACACCACTAAAGATGTGAGTAGGACTTTAGCAAAACCTTCGTAAACATTGTAACAAATATGCGTAAGATATAAATTAATATATCCAATTTGTCCACATTGGAAGTTCTGGCGGAGGCAATTTACAAAACTGCGATACCCATTCTTGGTACACCGTTATGGATTCGTAAACTTCGTGCTTCTAATCTTTTTTTTTTCAAACGTAACAATTTTTTTTAATTTTTTTAAGAACTTCAGGTCTTAAATCGAAATTCCGCATCCAAAAGTCACTAGCGTTAAGCTTTCTCTCTAAAATGCAACATTGACATCGGCCCAGTGGTTATCTCAGTAAAGCGTTTCTGAGTTTTACACGTATTTGAATAGGTGGGATCACAGTTGGGCTAGCTACCTCTCAATAAGCCCCGCAATTTTGTAGTTTAGCTTAAATTGTGTGGCGAGACGCGTTCATTCTCCTCCTCTGCGCGCAGGTGAAAAGCGGCGAGACGGAGGGCATCCCGATCATGCTGGTTGGCAACAAGTTCGACGAGGCCGAGTCACGCGAGGTGCCGCCCGAGACCGGCCAGGAGCAGGCCAAGCGATGGTCTTGCGGATTCCTCGAGACGTCGGCCAAGACCAACCACAACGTGCGCGAGTTGTTCCAGGAGCTGCTCAACATGGAGAAGCGCCGCTCCGTGTCGCTCCAGCTGGACACCAAGAAGACCAAGTCGCAGCTTCGCAAGGAGAAACTCAAGGGCAAGTGTCTCGTCATGTGAGGAAACAACCCCCCGACGATCCACAGCAGAGAGAGAGACGTCGAAGCTCCGCCGATGCAGTGAAGAGGAGGACCACGTCGGCAGCTGGAAGGTCGCAGCGGCGACTCGATGTACCACGTAGAGCCACGCGAATACACAAACACACACGAACATACACGCACACAAACACGCGCGCCTAACGAACATTCGGTGGGGGTTCGGGCATACGGACACGACGAAACCGCAGGCACGTACTACCTACATGGTCGCGTTTGCTTGCGCGTCAACCTAGTGTGTCGTCTGTCGGTGTCGCCGCCGTCAGCAGAGAATACCTGACGCGTTACGTTCACTTGGGAAACACCTGCAACTCTTCTTACCAGCGGGCTGGAAATCTAGGGACATTACTCGGGCCGACTACTGACGAGCAGCCAATCATGATGACGCCGGGCGACGCGACGCGTCGTGACACGTGGCAAAACGTTCCATGAGGGTGGCGCTTCAAAGCCAACCACTCACGCAACCTCGCAAGGTTTTGACGCATTTCTCTTCTTCCCGCCTTTTTCTAGCTTCGTCGTTCATGGGCTCACTTTTGAAAAAATATGCGCGAGCTTCTATTAGCATCGTGGCTCAAAGGACCTGAGGTTTGTATGAGTCTCTTCTACAATTTCGTAGCTGGCCATTTTCAAGTGAGTTTGGAAGGACCGTATTAATAATTGGCAGTGGGCAGAACGTCTATTACACCTTCTAGCGTGAACTTGTACCTACAGGGATTTCTGAAACCTTTCTAATTTTAATTTCGCTGCACCTGACAAAAGAATGTTCTGGCCAGAATATAGAATCTCCATAAACAGCTTCTAGATTTATTTCGTTAAACCTCATGTCGAATTATGTCTGTAGACTTGAATTTCTGCAAACTGCTAGTCCGAGAATTTTCATCCAATGATCTGACCAACGTCTCTTTAAATACTTTCATCTATCCCCAGTTTGTATACATGATACAGACAAAAGAACAAGTCTAAAATAATGCGGGGCAGTCTATCTACAGACAATCTAAATTCATTCTTACGAGGTACATCGACTCCTTGTATCAAGGGTGAGACATTTCACTGCTTCCCCCAATGGTCGACCGCTAGAAGGTTTCATGTATAGGCACCAACGTTCCGAGGATAACTGACATTGGCTCGTATCGGTGCGGACTGAAAGTACATTGAATATTATTACGTCAACCTCAGGGCCAGTAGCGATTAACAGCGCACCGGCGTTCTTAGAACGACGGTTTTCTTTCTCTTGTTGTTCTCGAGGCTGCAGGTCATGCTGTCTACAGTGAAGTTCTATCTGACAGTGCCACTTTTTGTTTCGTTCTGAAACCGAAAGATTGTATTTCGAGGAGAGTCGCACATTCGCATTTTTCTTGTCCCCGATTGGTTCCTACAGCGAAGGTCAAAACGTCAGCCAAGACAACCAGATTATGGAACCCAGCTGCCAATTTCCCTGCAAGAAGTATTCCAGCTAACACTGACAGAGTTGTTGACGCTTCCTTGCGATCATTTCTTTCGTGTTTCATTTCTGGTTGTGGTTGTGTAAACTGCAGAGCGTGCAAACCTGCTCTCTGACAGCTCTGAGCCATCTCTGGTATGAGGGACTACATGCGAGCGCTCCTCTGCGTTTGCTGTTTCAGGATATCACCCAGTGACCCATGGTTTCAAGTGTTCGCGAGTGTTTGTGGGTGCCATATCACCTACTGGTGTGAGAAAATTTCAGCATCGTATTTTCGAAAGAAGGCTCGTCATGGGCTTGAAATAATTTACCATGCCACCATCAGTTTGCCACTATCTCAAATCTGAGCCAGACATTTCATATGGTTAGTGCTTGAGAACACATAGAAGAAGATCGTGCAAAGTGAAACTTGAGGTTCATACAACTGACACTCGCCTTTCCGCGCCGGACACAAACACTTTTCGCACGTCATACGCTGGTTTGAATACGGTTGTCTTGAATCTCGCCCTCAAAGTTTTACCCGGAACCGACTCTTTCAACAGCCGTTTCTTCGAGGCTGTTCGTGAACCAACATCAACAGACACACACAGACAAGAAACTCTTTTTCTTCGTTTCCTTTTCACACTTTTGGTACTTGGTACTTGTGCTAACCTGGCCGTGCTAAGGGCCAGGACGTACTCACCGATTTCTAAGAAAACACAAACAGCGAGCCATGAGGTGCTCGTCTTGCCTGATGTACCGCTACGCGATACCATATCCGAAACGTCTGTACTTAAGGTTTGTGTTCAACGGTGTGTGTACCTTGTTGACAAGATGACAACTATTGTTACTGTTGAGATATATCGTTTGTTCGCTGTGAGTTATCGCGAGAATGCGAGGAGGGTCTATCGTTACGCGGTGCCTCGGTAAATAAGTGATAGAGGAAGGAAGGCAAGGAGAACGGGAAAGTGCTATTGGGTGCCTCGCTAGTGACGTCACAAACGAAGTTCTGAAAGAGCTGCTTCAAAAAAAAAAAACGTTTCGTTGCTGCTTCTCCGAGTAGCAGCTATGTCCTAAGCTCGAGTCCAGCTCTTCTGAAGAGTCACAGTGACTGTGACAATGACACGAAAATGCTGTTAGATTAACTGCTTGTTCGCATCAATCCTATCACTTCAAGAAAAGCTCTCAAGGGTCTTTAGTGTTCACAACGTGTCACACTCAAAGAGAACAACTGTCTATTATTGCACGGTTAAGCTCAACTCGGATTACGAATTCGGGGCTGCTAAGTTACCTTTATTTATGAAGCCACCTGAAAAAGCATCACATTGTGCATATTTGGGGCAAGGAATGGCAGTAATCTTTAAGGTATGACACGCACTTTATATGTGCGCCACTTGAAATCTGCACTATGTCCCAGAATAGCGCAGACACCCATAAACGTCTCTTGGGCGTCGAGGTGCCTGACTCGGTCAGGCTCCTGTCGTTCTAAGCGTACAAACGTAGCGAAAAGCAGCACTCCGGAGTAGTGACGTCACTACGAAGGCTTCCACTTAGGAAACCATATCCAGCAAACACATTCGCTCTGAAGACGGTGAAATAATAATGAAACGCCGTGTGTTATTTACAGTTTACCTGCATCGTCTGCTATAGCGAATACGGTCGATGCACATCAAAGGTGTATTCTTTCCCGTTCGCCTATACCTCGGGTGTGATACAGCACGCATTTCCGCTCGCAGATGGCTCGTATATTTTTTCCTGTGCTTTTTCTTACTACATAGCTTTTACCGCATAGCCCCGGAGAAATTTATAGACGACATATATTTTCTCATTTTGTTACGTTGAAATGACTATATTTACGGAGCGTTACGAGTAGGGTCGCGCAAAGCAGACTTCGAACCATTTTGGCATGTTTGAACAATAAATGTGGCGACTGCGTCTTTTTTTTTTTTCTTGCCTCCCGAAGCCTCCGTGAGCGTTCGGTCCACGAACTCGTTAGTATCCTGCGCATGGGTTGTATTTGGTGGGTACGTCTTACAGATGGCTTACTTGAACGACACCTTCTGATCAGTCACTGTCACTATCTTCTTCCATTTCTCCTTTTTCTTTCTGTTTTCCCCCTCGAAATGAGCAAGTGTGGTTGATCTGGACGCGTGCTAGCTGACTGTTCACACGAGCGGAGGAAAAATGGTGGACCTAAAGGCGCAAGACCACAAGAATCCCAGAGATGATTATGTGGCCTTTCTATAACTTCACAGAGACGTATCACCGCAGAGCGTTAAGAGGGCGCTGCAGTAGAAAGTGCGTTGCATGAGGCACCAAACGACGTAAGTATATGACTTTCCCGCGCTTCGAAAAACTGCAGACGCTGAGCTTCATGGTTAAAGATGGCGCTCCATGTCAGAAACGGGACAAGGAAAACTACTAAGCTTCCTCAAAAAAAGGATGCGGCAAGTCAAGTCTCCCATCACGACATGCGTCTCAGTGCTTGAGCTGGTGGCTGTTTTAGGCAGAAACGCGTAGAAAACAATCTGCCTAAAGTAGAAGTGTACGTGTTCGCAAGTGGCGTTGCAGCAGAACCGGCTGACTTTTCTCTGAAAGCAGACGAAGAGCTCAGTTACCGAGACTGCGTCTGTCGTTGCAAACGATACTCCTGCATGGAGAGTGCGTAGCTGCGGAACAGAACAAATGGACGAATAGCGACGAGACTGCAGGAGCACGATAAAATGGCGGCGCCCTTTCGTCCGTGCAGACGGAATGGAACCGGCGTTCCGGCGCCGTCGACGATACTCTGCGCGGCAACCGCGTCGCTTCTAAGCACGCGCTATGGCCAAGAAACCGACTACAACGTTTCTATCGTGGTGCCGAACGATGGGTGCTGACAAATGGCGATTGGTCATTGAGTTTTGTGAGGCGAGTAAGACAAAAAGAAAAAGATGAATGCGAGGGCGAGTGGTGCGTATGCAACATTTATTTTTTCGGTGTGAAGACTAGGTTGCCAGACGAGATGGACACACACTACTGATGTGTACTTACATATCGTCGAGGCGAACTGGACAGGCTTTAGTGGCCCCGCGTCTAACAGCGTTCATTCTTGCTTGATGAACCTGGCGTATATATTATGTATTATACACATGAAACACCTGTACCGTGTATGTGCGGAAATGTTACTGCAACCTATGTATGTATATAATGCAAAAACACGAGCGAGCACGTTCGAACCCCTTCTCCCAGCGGGCACATCTATTACCAGAAGAGTGGACCAGGTTACAGCCGCAATCATTCTGGTTACTTCTTCTTTCGATATTATAATTATTCGAGAAACAAAAACAAATACGAATCAAGAAAACGACGGTAGGCCGGGGTTCCTTTTGCAATTTAACTTTAAATTCTTGTTAAGGACGCACAATTTTCGCCGAGATGAGAATAGAAGGAAAGAATGATGGCATACCCTTTGGTCCCTGAAACTCGAATCAGAGGTTTATATTGTAGCGATGAAACTGGGGAGATCAGCAAGAAATTGTTGGCGTAAATGACCGAGTGCTAACGATGAGGTTGAATGCGGGTGTTGCAACAACGTGACCTGCACAGGAGCTGGAGCAAGTGCGCGCTTGTGTCGGGTTATTCGCCATCGTCATAGATGTTGCTTGAAAACTTCACTATGCGAAATAAAAACATGAGGTCGTTTCACCTACGACACCGGAATGAAGAATAGGCATTTTAGACGCGTATTCGCGCCTAAAACGCGTAGCGAACAAACATAAGTTAAGCGGAGTAATGACTGGACAACGTGGTTCTGGTCGACCAAAAACTTACAGTGCACTCTTGGCACGTCGGTACGCTTCGACCGCCATGA
The DNA here is from genome assembly GCF_013339745.2 of Dermacentor silvarum. Classification (NCBI taxonomy): domain Eukaryota; kingdom Metazoa; phylum Arthropoda; class Arachnida; order Ixodida; family Ixodidae; genus Dermacentor; species Dermacentor silvarum. The sequence goes on along the minus strand of NC_051164.1, from coordinate 15,066,430 downwards.
CTTTCTCACGTGAAACCGACTAAGGCGGTGACTTTGCCGTCATGCGAAGGCAGCTGCGCCAAACGACCAGTCAACTCGGTAAGCGAAAAGAAGCTTAGAGTACCTAAACAATCTTAACCAGGCGAAAGGCAAAGCACAGTGTTGCTGAGTTTGTGTGGTTGCCCGGCCACCGTCGAGGATAATAATGACCACAGAAGGATAAAAACCCGTCAGCCCCTTCTTTTTTTTTTCTTTATTCGTTAGCTAAAGCTTTCCGGAGAAAGTCCACGGTGCCATAAGGTGTGCAAGACGGTGAGACAGCCGTGCACACCTTTGTAAGCTCATCGCGCGGCTAGAGCCTGTGCCCCACCTGTGCCCGAACCTTCTTTCTGAGACTACAGCCACGCACCACTTTTACGTGTTCTCGCCCCGTTGCTTCCTTGAAAAAGAAACCACCTGTACCACGTCCCAGAGTGAAACAGTGTTCATCGCGCTCACGCTGTGCGAAGTGCGCAGCTCGTTTTATTATGTGGAGTTCAACTGATAGCAGACGACAACGTAGCAGACGACGTATATACTATATATAGCCAGCGCTGTTGACTGCAGACGACCGACGCTAGAGGGTGACTTGGGCTGAGGCATTTGGCGTGGCTAGAAGGGCTTGACGACAGCAGGAGCTCGTTCAAGTGCCGGTTCACGTGAAAGGAAAAGCAAGACGAAAGGTTCAGAATGACGCGGGTGGTTTATCCAGATCTGAGTTTCTAAAGCCCGTTTTGTTCGTGCTGGAAAGAAAACAGAGGTGAATAGGAAAGGAAGTGGCAAACACTGGGAACCGGAGCGCTTAGTTCGCGCCGTGGAGCCCACACATCGAAGAATAATAAAATGAGACCATAGTGGCCACGATACTTTCGACTACTGAGAGGTCTGGGTGCTCGAAAGACGAAAGTGACCAAGAAAAAAAAGGGGGGATGTCGTGAGTGCAAAATAGGGCTGTGTATTGCTCGAGAAAACAAAAAATGCTCATCTGGTCTTGTCATATATAAGCAAGCAGCAATCGGGCGCGAGCGCCTTGTCTTCTCGGCAGTGGACCAAGACGCAGCGTCGTCTGCGGGAAACGTCTTCGTCCTGCTCTTAACGCCTACTTTCTAGCAAGCAACTGCTCAGCCGCAGAAGAAAGAGAAAAAAAGAGAGAGAAACGACGCCATTTTTTAAGTGGGCGCAAATTCGCAGATGACAACAGCGTGCGTTGCTTGTGCGCATTATATAGCTTACGGTGCATCAAATTAACGTGCAGGGCTCTGCTTTCGTCAACAGCGCGCACAATACATTTCTTTGTTGGAATGAAAGACAAAGTAATGCAAAAGAAGCCAAGCGAAGCGCCCCTGCAAAATGGAGGTCGGTAGCAGTGTTCTCGATGCGAAGTTTTCTGCACCCTTCAAGGGAACCGTGCACTAGTTTTCACGTCGACGTGTCATTTCGCTTTTTGCCTTAAGTGTGTCGTTTCTCGTGATGGTTCCTATACTGTACCACTTAATTTTTGTTCGGCATCGTCCCAGATACTCCGACGCGCATTCCAAGAGACACCGGCGCCGTATTCGCTCATCTTCGACGCTTTAGTGACGCAAGGGCCAGATCGAGTTGGTGAGCGCGGCTGCCTTTTGTCTTGATATACTCGTGCTTCTTTTTTTCGGAAGCCACACAGTACGAGAAGTCTCGACCGTCCCCACCCTTACTGTTGCGGTCAAACTTGTATCGGCTTTTACTGTCTCAGTTAGTGGCTTCAACTGTGCGTCAAAAGACGACGGACGTTCACGCTATGCTTCCCACGTGCGGCTACCATTTTTGCGCAAGTTAGGCTTAACATTCGAACGCCTGTGGGCTGCTCGTTCCGTTGCGGACTCTCGAATCTGTGACTCTCCCCAAAGGAATGTGAGCAGCGTTGTGGCAAACGTGGCAAGGATCGCCGAAGCATGACCCAACTATTATACGACTTTCTTCAAGCAACGACTATGGGGGCGTACTTCGAGGCTTACCGTTTGCCGCTGTATTGCAGGCGTACTTCCACGAAGCGTCGATCGATGATAGGATGCGGGATGTTGACACTTTTCGTATATTATCCAGTCACGTGACCATACAGCGCCACGAAAAGGACACAAGCAGAGCTGAGCTTCGGTCATATCACGACAGGTGGTTCGCAAATCGAAGCAGCGGTAGCGTTCGCTGCATAGCGTGTGTCGCGTGCACGTTTTTTCTTTATTTTATTTTTCACCTTGGCACAATAATCATGAGGATAGCTACTCGCCCGCAAACTAATACACGGTGTCGCGTCGAGTTCAGAGTCGCATTGGCGACTGTAGCTGGTCGACGAAGCACACGAAGAACATGTTTGGAGATTGGTGTAACGGGGATGACGTCACGTCTTGTAACATGACCACAAAAAAAGATGGCAAGCGCCAAGTCGTTATCGCACCTTCGCGATTTCCCTTCAATGTCATCGTTTTATCCTTCTCCGAACGCGCATAGATGACTGAAGTAGAGCTCTCAAGAGTCCGAGTGCATTTTCTTCTCGCAAGAGGTCGTCATTAAGCACAATAATCCATTGTCTAGCTGCACAGTTTTTTGTCCAACCACCATGTGTAAACATTCATTCGATAAGAGTTCCGCCGATATGCGCAGTATTTTTATGCCATCTCAAATCCAGTACCTACGCGCGTCGAAGGTTGTACCGATGCAACATCCCATCTCGCGGTTGCAGCTGTTCCGAGATTGAGCTGCTTGTCGAGCAAGTGACGGCAGAAAACTGAGCCTTATTCGTCACCTCAATAGCTACGTCACAAGCAGAAATATCCGGTACTTTTATCTACCGTAGAAATCTAGCGCACCCTAAGCCATGCCAATGCAAATTAGCAGCCACTCACAACAAAATGAATTTTTTTTTTTTTTTTGATAGCGGGGGACGTTCTTAATATTGCCGTTTCATGCTCAGCATTTTCACCTCCTGCATTTGCGCATCAAGTGATAGCTCAATGTGATTTAAGATGACTCGCCAAAGGTCAAATTCATTCACGCTTTCAGTAAAAAGGCTGGCACAAAAAAAAATTAAAAGAAATAATCGAGAGCATCGGTGCTGCTCTGGAGCGTTGCCCTTTCGATTTTTTTTTTTTTTTTTTTTGCGCTATTCATACTCTAAAGCGTCATTCATCTAATGAGGTTTGCGTGATCCTGTTGTTTTATTTTGACGTTTCTTTCACCCATATTTACACTGGAGAATTATGAAAGTGGCGTTTGCTGTCTCAATATCGGCTTTATTCCGAGTCTATGTTGGATAACGTCTCTGCGTCTTGCAATGTGAAGTTTGTGCGAAACAAATGCTTCTCAGTTCAGACAAGCCAAGTGTCGCAACGTCACACCGCGTTGCACATGGTCACCGTCATAGTTGTAAACATGTCAAGTATGGTGGCGATTTTAATCAATGCATCGAGCGTGACATCGGTGTTCGACTCTTTGAAAGGAGAGGGCCACACTTGGCAACAGGCCGCATGACAGAGATGTGGAAATGTCGCTAACTTCTTGGCGATGCACACACATGTGTTCGTGCTGTTTCATTGTGGCTGTCGTAGGGGGTCTCCACGAAGCAGTCAGCCAAAATAAATTTTGACATTCGGGCATTGGTTTACTTATAGTCGTGCGCATGTATCGCTGAGACAGCTTTTGTTTGTTCATTGCCGAATGCCACAGTTGTATCATTATTCATACACACATATCACGCTAATTATGTATGATCAGAAGCTCAAGCCTGAAGCTAGGAGTATAGTCCGTAAATATAAGCAGCTATCTCGCGCAAGCAAAAAAGAAAGACTGCCGCCAAATGTATTCGTGTTCGAGAAGACTCGCATTCTCATGATGCTACATGATTGATGCGCTTCTTTTTTCTTCTTTGTTGAACGATGTCGTACGTCGGTCCCATCGATGAAATCTTTGCGAGTGAGCGGAATTTTTTTTTTTTTTTGCTTCATCTGATGAAGCCTATAAAAAAACTAGAACCAAAACATTTCTCTCTCGACTGTGTCATCCTCTATCCTCCATCCGCAATTTCGCCAAAGTATGTACAGTTCCGAAAAAAAAATCTATTTATGAACGGATATGTTCACGATGGGCTTAAAGACGTCTCTGCTTCAAACAGAGTTGCGTCGCCAGCGTAATGAGTAGTTCAACCTTTCGACAAGTCGAGACGCTCCGAAGAGATAACGACGCAGGTGGAGTCATCACCCTCTCTCGACATCGCTGGCGATCAGGGCGCCACGCTGTTTCCCGCGGCGAATACTGGAGCCCTGGCGCGCTCCGCGGAGCTGAGTTCAACTGAGTTGCGCTCGATGATGGGCGCCGGTGCATGCGTTTCGAATTTTCACTTTTAAGATTCTATAAGGTGCTCCCTCTTCAAAGAGTAAAAGCGTCTCCCACTGACTTACCTCAAGCATAAGCAAACATCCAGATAAACTGGCATTCAGCACTTAAATGAAGGGCAGATTGCGCCAAAATTAAGCGTGTATCGGGCCAGCACTGAATAGCCGGCTTGAATGTATAGTTACTATTGACACGTATAGCTGGGGTCCATTTTGCAAAGGGCACGCAAACATGTGTAAAAACATTTTCACGCGAACGTTCTGGCGCGCATTCCTCACTGGCTAATGCACTGAAGCTTGTTGTGATTCGAAATTCATTTTTTCCAGCACAGTCGATCGACAAGCAGGCTCCATAATTGGAGCTTCATTAGCCGCAGAATCGTGTTGAGGTATTTCGTGACGTCGAGAAAAACATTGACTTGATTGGCGGTAAAAAAAAAAGGAAACGAAAGAAACAAGCAGTAACAGTACCGTGGAAGACATCTGACAAATTATTGTGGTTGCTAAATACGAGACTACAGGTCAACGTTCCATTATAACAGCGCTGACCAACAAGTGGTGGTGCTTATGACAAGCCACAGTATCGCTCGGAGGAATCCAGGTGGCGCTCAAATCAATGGCGATGCGGAACGTCTATTATTTTCTTGTCGCTGGTGTTTCACCAGACAAAAAGGGTTTTATCCTGTCCCACGTACGGTGTGTATTAATGCCGTGCTGAATGAACACCTGAATATGTACAGTGCTGTAAAACACAAGATTTTGCCTGTTGTATCAAGCAGTTGCACAAACAATTATCGTCTGTACATAAAAAATACCAGTGCGGTGCCATTCGTTTCTATAGTGAACTGTTCTTCCTTTTGTTGTTGCTGTTGCTCCTGAATAAAAGCTGAATAAAATAAATTTCAGTTACAACGAGCGTCTGCGTTGTCGCTACTTTTCTTGTACGCATGCCAAGTTCAACAACGCAAGGAAAATGGGTAGTGTATGCTGCCATTTATTTTAGTGACTTGCTCTTCGGACGAGACGAACACAACAAATGGTGGAAAACTAGTACACGATTTCACAAACTATTAGCAAATGTTACTGTAGAAAGAGAAATCATGGCAGTCTTCCACATATTGAGGAGAGAATGCCTGCAGTGGCACTACGTAACCTGCCTTGACATACACGGAATTTGATATGTTGTTGCCACCGATGTGAAATGGACTTCCCGTAATACAGGCTTAGACCATAGGGATGCACTGTGCACAACAATGAATTTTATGTTGGAGTTCTTTTTTCCCGCATAGAGTGTATTCATATGTTTTGAGCCTATCTTATAACATGCTTTTTGTCTCAGGTAAGGTCTATGCATCAGGGGGGTGGTCGTCACTAGACCAAGCCCAGCGAGCCACTCACGCCAGTGGAGCCCTAGACTAAGGGCCCCAACCACGGGACCTCAAATTTCGTTTTATACAATAATGTTTCTCTGTGCATCAGGGCCAATGACCAAAATGGCTTGTCAAATTATTCGGCAGTCATATGCTGCTCAACGGCAACTGCCTTCTCACACACGAGTACCCTGCATGACGCTTTAGCTCGGAGCCAACTCTGATTTTCCTATTAAAACATATATCCTAGCACAGAAATGCTCACATACAAATAGCATAAATAAAAACAACCTTTGTTGCAAGTCAGTCAGTCAGTCAATGAACTTTATTAAAAAATTGTCCCGAAGAGCCGATTCCCCTCAAGGGAGAAGGTACAGGAAGGGTCGTTTTAATTCAAAAGAAACAATGAAATGAAAGAAGAAATTGTAGAAAAAATGGAGGACGCTTAAGCTTCGCCTTTAAGAGTGGAACGCGATAGCGTTATACGGCCCCGTTCGCATCGCATTTTTTTTCTTTCTGAGTAGGCTTCACTGCAGCACAGAGCGTGGGAAAGCCAGCTTACAGAGACCAAACTTATACCGATGCCCTTAAAGTGGGCTTTACTTTTAAACACAAATGCATTGCTGAGAAGACATTTTTCCAGGGGCAATATAAGCCGTCTTATATCAAAATGTGAAGTCCCTAGGACCTTGTTTCATTATTTTTTTAATTGTTTGCTGTTACCCCGAGGCGTGCGCGTGTCCAAAACGCATTACGCAGGCTAAGTCCCAGTTTGACATGCCGAGAACGCGAGCGCCATCTGGATGGTGTTTTAGCAAGTAACCTACCCGGGCGTGCCGCTGTTGTATGGTAGAAATTCTGGAAAAGGGGTTTGTGTTTGAGTTTCCTCGTAACAGAATTATGTTTTCTCGTACATTCAAATTACAATCCGACGCTATCATGTCTGCAGGTTGTGGTTAAGTCGTACTTTACGATTTGCTGACGGATATTACTTTGAGAAATTCAATTTTGTTTCCTAACAGCTTGCGCCACGCAGAGGGACTGCGCGGTCGGGGTGGTTCGAAATGATTTTGGTGTCGGGGCAATGCCACCGACGCCGAATTTGCTGCGACACGGGGCCCTTAACGCTGTCGCGTTAATAAAGCTGTCAGTACGGCAGGGTAGTGTCGCGGCTCGGGGTAGCGTTGAGGCCCGGAATCCTCTAGGCACAGGAATGAGTACGCCCGGGAGTAGGAGCGAAAGAAAAGGGTTTATTTTGCATTATTTACACTGGCTCCAGATATGGAAGCCCACTCCATGTAAGAGCACTTTAAATGTGTGAGCGCGCACATGTCAGCACGCCAGAACGCCCTCAATGCATCAAAGGTGTCCGCTTTTACAGCAGTTCATTTCCCTGGGTGACTAGACTAGGGAAACTGACGACTGTGTCTCGGCCAATCGCAATCGTCGAATCGTTCGCAAAATTCGGCCCGTGAAGACGCACCGTTCCGCCGGACTCCGCCTCCAATGTTGCGCGATCGCCCCCGCATACGAGGCAACCACGTGATAATTTGGGAACCTTCAGTCGACACAGTCCACACGGAAGTCCTCGGCTTTGACCCCTTGCATCAATTATTGGTCTCTCCGTGACGGTCAGCTTGTCAGGAGAGTGGCCTTCGCGGTAGTTACCGCTTCCACGAAGGGCGGCGGTTGTTGTCGCCTCGAAATGAGCTCCTTTGTTTGTGCGTCGCAGTCGGTGTCGGGCCCCGTCGCCGTTCGGCCGGGTGCCTCGTGGGACGCATCACCGTTTTGAGACGTAACAGTAACCTTGCTAGAAAGCTTGAGGGAAAAAGTATAGTATGTGAGGGAATAGTTTAAATTATACAATGATTAGAGATAACTTATGTTAGGGACATTTTTTTATTGACCCTTTTCGCGGCGATCCCGTGGGCGCTGCCATGTCTGATGACGTGGTGACGCGTCCATTGCTTGCCTCAACTGCCTCCGTTGCCTCCTTGTTTACAATGGAAGTGTATGACGCCGGCGCGGCTTAGAAAACCTATGTTTTCGGAGATATCGTAGACGGTGACAAGTTGGACGACACGAAGCTTTGATCACAGCTTCAGAGAACCTGCAAAAGCGCTTTCGGAGCTGATTAAGCTATGTCCAAATGGCGCAAGCAGCGTATATGGTGCTTGTTCTAAAAGCGGAGTTAAATATATATTCCAAGCTATCCAATCTTTCCGATTATGAATTCAGTCAGTATTAGTGCGTTTTGCTTTTTGTTCTTTATTCGGCAAATATTTCGAAGCAGTGGCTTGTCAGTTTCTGACTCAGTGAAGTTCCTCGGTGTGGCCACTATGATTATTTTCTGCCTAATCGCTCGCGGGTGTGCTCAGTTCCGATAGATTTGTTCTTGCTGCGCACAAGGGTTGAAATGTAGCTGTTTTGTACATTGTAATACCTTAATTGTAGCAAATATATATTACAGCTAGTAACTCGCTTACTCTTGTGGACCGTCACGAAACATTCAGCTTCGACCATTCGTGCGCCATAGGCGTAGTCCGTCATTTATTGTGCGTATACCGTGCGGATATATTCAAGTGTGCGCTCATTCACTTATTCTTGATACGTCGGCGATAGAGTGGGTGTAAGTTTTCCTGCAATTTGGGACATATGTGTATAGATAACGTGCGCGAAACTTACTATGACAGGAAGCGGCGCTACTCTCTTTGACATTGTTTAACGAGTGGTACTCACTCTTGCCGACGTTCTGGGGATGAAGCCCTTTCTTTGAAGGTTAGCGATACAAGGCTGGCGGATGAGCAAATTTCTGTATTCTCGAGGAAAGCCGTAGATCGCGAAGTGCTGGTAACAGGTTCGGACAGTTGCAGCAGTGGTCCGCGAACTTGGCCACACAGATTCATTTTATTCCTTAACATGCCAGTCACTATTTTTGCAGCCAACTGCTGCACACGTCTTCAATCCACATGATTCAATCTAGCATGATTGGAGCACAGTGTGTTAGCGAAAACTCAGTTGCATTTCCGACAGCTGATCGCACAGAAGCAAGGTAGAAGCGGTAATGGTTTCGTAGTCGTGCGCGGTCGCTGAGGAGAGGCATGGCGCGCCGCCGTGAGCGCCATCTCGTTTCTCTAAAACAAACTGCTCCGCGAAAAGGGTCAATAGAAAAACGTGTGCTTTTTGAAACGAGAGCAAACTAGAAGGTAATAAACTTTAATCAATTCAAATTGGGATTTTGTAAAATAATAAACCAGTAAGTTAACTTAAATTTTAATTTTGTAAAATAATGAATTATAAATCAGTCATTTAACTAGGTATTCTCTTTGTGTCAGAAAGCAACTCGCATACGGCCATGCATACGTTCCTGTGGCTGTGAGGCTTGGGCTGGACACAGGAAGACTCACATAGTAGGGAACGGTTTAATGCTGGCTTAACGTTACACACACATCACATCAAGTGAGCACTACAGCGGCAATGGCTTCACTGACTCGCCCATGGCGGCAAACTAAAAAAGGATGAGGCTGCCGGAAACGGAAGTAGTCAAGGTAGGTGACGATGTCGGCGCGGCTAGTTGCTGCGCAGGACACGTTGCGCCATCTGTAGCCGCCCACACCAACTAGGCCAAGCACACATCACTCACATTCCACCCCCGTCCAGGTGACCAAGTCCCTTGGTCTAACTTAGCGTCTACAGTCACTCAAGCTCGGCTGCCTGCCGCCCTGCCGATCGACCCTCACTTTCCTGTCGAGTCCTCGATCTATGCAGATGACATCGCCCTGTGGGTCCGAGGACGACCGCAGCACCTTCGCAGCGCACGCAAGGCCCTGCAGAGAGCCTTGGACACTGCAGCGGCCTACCTGAGCAGCATCGGCCTGGACATCTCGGCCAAGAAGACGGAGGCCATGCTGCTCCACCCGCGAGCAGCCGCTCGCCGCCAAGCTGCCCGGCTGCACCTGCAGGACGTCGCCATCCCCTGGAGCACGGCAGTCGCATACCTGGGGCTACGCATTGACCACCGGCTCACCTGGCTGGGGGCGCAAATAGAAATACGCCACCTGGCTGCCTGCTGCCAGGGCCCTGTACGCGCAGGTACTCCGGGTCCGCAAGGCCGTCTCGCAGCTCCTCGCCCGCGGACAAGGCTGCAGAACCAGGTGGGCCTTGCAACTCTTCGATGCAGCAGCCACCTCACGCCTGCGGTACGCCCTCCCACTGGTGGCGCTACCACCACCCCGCCTGAAGAAGCTGGAGCTGCAACACCGGGCAGCAGTTCGGCTCTGCCTAGGTGTTCCGCGCAACTCGCAGGTCGCTGCCACCCTGGCCGAGGCTGGAGCGTGGCCCTTGCCGCTGCTGCTCCTACAGCAGGGCCTGCGGCACATCGACCGACTCCACCATGCTGCAGACGGCGGTGGCCTGCTGACCCGCTTGCGCTCACGGCCTTCCTCGCAGATGGGGCGGCTGTGCTGCCGTACGAGGAGGTGATCGGGAACCCCCCACCCAACACAGTGCAGCTGCCCCCACCCCAGAGACCTCCTATCGCCATCACCACGGAGCTACCAGGCATCACCAAGCGGCGATCACCGACCTGCGCATTGCAGCAGACGGCGGCCTCACTCCTCCACGAGGACCTTGAGGGCCACCTGCAGGTGTTCGTCGATGGCTCCGTGGTCCCCGACACAGGCTCGTCGACGGCGGCGTGCATCATACCTGCCCTGCAGAAGAGTAGGCAGTGTCGCCTTCCAGCCCATGCGAGCTCCACAGCAGCGGAGGTAGCAGGCCTCCACCTTGCTGTCGACCTGCTCACAGAGGAACCCCCAGAGACTCCAGCAGCAATCTTCTGCGACTCCAGGGCAGCCCTCTTGAGCCTGCAGAGGCCGGAGAGGGCGAGCCTGGGGGTCGCCCTCCTCTCAACGCGACTGGCAGCACTACAGGATGCAGGTTGCCCGGTGTCCCTGCACTGGATTCCTGCTCATGTAGGCATCCCGGGCAACGAGGAGGCTGATGCCCTAGCCAAGAGTGCCCACCACGGTGACGTCCCCTTGAGTGCGGCAGTCACAGCCGCGGACTTCACGAGGCTCCGGATTCAGCGGCACCTCCAGGTGTCCCATCCTGACAACCGCGTGTCCTTGGGACACCCTCCATGGCAGCTACCGCAACGCGGCCTTGCACGGAGGGAGAGTTCGCTGCTACTCCGGCTGAGAATCGGCTGTTGCTGGACAGCCGCACGACGCCATCGGCTTGGCATCATCGCCTCACCTACCTGCGCCTCCTGTGGTGAGCCAGAGACACTGGAGCACCTCCTGCTGGCCTGCCCGGCACACAACCAACCCCGTGGACTGCTCCTGCAGGAGTTTCGCCGCCTTGGACTTCCCACCACACGACAGGAGGACATCCTCTTCCCCCGTCGAAACCACCTCCCGGCCCTGCTCAGCGTAGTTGAGTACCTGGACTCGTCAGGGCTCTCAACAACTCTCTATCACCGCCAGCACACATGGATGACCTTGCGGCCATCCATGGGTGCTGGCTCCTTTCTTTGCAGGCCCTCCGGCCCTGCCCCACCACCCATCCTTGGACTGGCTGACCACACCAGGCCAGCTGCGAGCTGTCAAGGCCCTACCCTCCGGATGGCGTGACCCCGTTCCTGCCCGCCGGTCTGCTTCGCCCCTGCCATGGCGACACCAACACCTTCCTTTATACCCTCCTTCTCCTCCCACTCTCCCCTCCCCGTTGGCGCTGAGCCGTGCTCCCTCAAGGGCTGCAGAAGATAGTGCCAACCTTTCCTTTCCAAATGAACCACTTAGTAGTAGTCACTCAAGCACGAAGTCTCGCAAGTGACGGGGAAGGTGGCGCACACGCTGTTGGCGCTGAGGCTGTGTCTGGTCGATGGTAGTTTCATCGTCAGGGACTGTAGTGGAGGATGTCTCCCCGGCCTTAAAGGCTGGACGAAAGGTGTGCAACAGGTGATGACGGAGGCATATACAACTTGATTTGCGAAATATGCACAGTTCTTGGCTCGTTAAGCAGGCGAGCTGTCACTCCTGACACACGCAAAGCCTTGAATGTGGATGCAGTCAACTGCTCAGTGAGACGGTATATCCCTCTGAAGCGCGGGGCCATTTTCGCGTGGGGCGCTGGCGCTTGACGTTTGACCCATACTAGGTCACCTACTGTGAAGTTATGAGAGCGATGGGCACTATCATAGTGGCGTTTGAGGTAGGCTTGAGCTGCTTCTGAATTGGCAGATGCCTCTGAATGTTGCGCTGTTACGTCGAGGACGCGCTCAACAAGGCCAGTTTGTTGGAGCGACCGTTGTTGCTTGAGAGGAACCTTAGGCACGTAGCTGAAGAGCAACTGGAAGGGCGAAAAGCTTGTGCCTAGTTCACCGAAGTGTTGACGGCAAAGGCTGCTTCATGGAGCTTTGCAGGCCATGTTAAAGGTTGCAAAGCACATATTTTTCGTAACACTGTAAGTAATGTCCCGTATTGCTACGTTCAACGAGGCTCTTCCCTTCCGGTCGGTAGGCTGTTGAAAAGTGCAGCTCAACGTTATGTAGACGCATGAACCGCTTGAACTCTGTCGACTCGAAGGCTGACTAATGGTCAGAGAGGCAGTGGTCAGGTGCACCATAGCAGTAAAATACTTTATGCAAAGTATGAATAACTTCGCGTGCCGAGGTTGACGAAACGGCTGCTGGAGCAATAAAGCGAGTCGCAAAATCAATCACGTTGAGTACGTGATGAGTTGCTGGGAGGCATATATAGTTATGTGGTCGATAGCAATGCTTGAGAATGGAACATCTGAAGTGGGCATTTTGCCAAGAAAACCAACACTTCTTGAGGTTGGACGGTTATACTGCTGGCAGCACTGGCAGAATGACACGTAGCTCTTGACTGCTTTTTCCGTATCTGGCCACCAGTAGCGGTCTTGCACTTTGTGTAAAGTCCGCTTAACGTCGAAGTGACCTGCACCATCATGTAGTGCCTGGAGAATGGCGGGGCGCAATGACAATGACGCTACAACAGCATAGGTTCCTGCCGGTGTCCGATGATATAGGACGTTGTCATAGAACTCGGCCGGGGCATCTCCATCAGCAAGGCTTTGAAGAATTGCGCTGCATTCAGGGTCTTTTTCTTGAGCGGTAGCCAGTGTTTGGGCGGAGTGTGTGACTGCACACGAAAGTCGAGACAAATGGTCAGCTACAACATTCTGAAGTCCAGGCAAATGTCTGACAGAGAAGTCAAATTCAACCAAGTCCATGAGCATGGACGTAAATCTACGAGATGGTTTCACACACTTGGTCAAGCAAGCAACAGTCCAGTTATCTGTAACTAGGACGAACTTCATTCCGATTAGATACTGACGAAATTTCACTGTTATCGCCCAATGTACTGCGATGCCTTCCCACACGTTACTGTGAAGCTTGCGTTCGTCTAGTGTCAGGGATCGGCTAGCATAGGCAATAACACGTTCTTTGCCGTCCTGAAATTGTGACAACACTGCTCCTATGGCTTCAGTGGTTACTGTTGTTGCTGCAGATTGATTGAAATGAACAAGTAGTGGTGGCTCTGTGAGGGCTGAGCGAATAGTCTGGAAGGCACTTTCACATTCTGGGGACCACAGTAATGTGGACGACTTGACAAGGGCTTGAAGAGGGGCTACCACTTTAGCGAAACCCTTGATGAATCGACGGTAAAAGCTGGCTGTCTGTATCCAGGAAAGGACTTCCTTTTGGTTTCGAGGAGTTGCGATACGGCACATGGCAGCTGCTCTTTCTGTATCCGGGCTATCTAGTTCACTGTATCCGGGCGATGGCCTTCGCTTGATATGATCAACCCAAGAAATTTGATGGAAGCGAGACCGAAGGAACATTTGTCACGTGAGGCCTTAAGTCCACTGGCATGCAGCAACTGGACGGCTTCTTGCATAAGGTCTGCGAATGTGGCGAATGACTCTGCGTAGATAAGGATGTCATCGAGATATACTCGTATGCCGCTTTTGTCCGGGCGAGGCTGAAGGTCTTGGAATACCAATTGCATGGCTCTCTAGCCGGTGCTCTCTAGCTCGCGTCGGGCCAATTCTTCTCGGATAAGGTCGACTCCGAGCCGCGACATGGTCGTCGAGTCAAGCTCCTCCCAAATAATTCCGGGCATGATGCACCGAGAAAGGAGGCTGGGCGCACGGGAGACTAGGCGAGTGAGCGCTAAGCCTAGTTGTCAACTAGGGCTAGTTGTCAACATTCACGGCACTCTTCGTATGACGGCCGTGCTTTTCTTCTGATGCGGAGTAAACACAGACGAGCGGTAAAATGGCAGGAGTATCTTCAGGCGTGAGTCTTCGGCGGCTTGGGTGCGTGAGTACAATGACGAATGCGGTTGAAAGGCGTACGGACCGGCGTTCGACGCTGGAGTTGATCAAAAGGCATTCTTGCGCTGCCGTGGCTGAGTGGCTTGGCAGAGGTTTGGGGTCGACTGCGCCAGATGTGAGGCTTGGGCTGGACACAGGAAGACTCACATAGTAGGGAACGGTTTAATGCTGGCCTAACGTTACACACACCAACTGAGCACTACAGCGGCAATGGCTTCACTGACTCACCTATGGCGGCAAACAAAAGAAAGGATGAGGCTGCCGGAAACGGAAGCCGGCAAGGTAGGCGACGATGTCGGCGCGGCTACTTGCTGGATGGATGGATGGATGAGGCTGAACCCTTTAAACCGGGCGGTGGCATACGCCACCTAACCATGACTACTAACATATTTTGTACTTTGTGGTGGGTGAAATTTCACCCCTGCCTTGATTTTATCCACCAATCAGATAACCTCTGTTTGGTTATTTCTACCCGCTTAAAGTCTATTTTGCCTTCACTGTCCCTAAACCCCAAATGCTTTGAAAAAATCAGCCCCGTTACCTTGCACTGTAGGGTTAAGACCTTTACAGAAAAGTATGAGGTGTTCAGGCTGTTTCCTCTTCTTCTCCACACGCACAGCACAACGTGTCTATACCTTGGTACTTGACTCGGTACATCTTAGTCCACAATACTCCCGTCCTGGTTTCAAACAACAAGAGCTTCCCCTAGAATTATCGTAGATATTTTCTTTGGCAATTTCTTGCTTGAAAGTTCGGTATGTTCCCAGTGCTGATTTCGTCTGCATCCCTGTTTTCCACAGACCCCTCTCTGTTTCCTTAACCTTTTTCTTAACCGCTGTTTCCTGGTTTGCACCCCTCCTGCAGTCCAAATATTTGATTGACAGTTTTCTGGTCAGCTTCCTCCATTTTGTAACAACATTCCTCATGTACAAATAACTGAAAACTCTCCTTGCCCCCCGCTTTTCTGCCATTTCTCTCAATCGCTCCTCAAATTCTATCTGGCTGCTGGCTTCCCTGCCCTCGAATGACGTCCATCCCATGTCACCCTGTACCCCCTGATTTGGTGTATTTCCGCGTGCTCCCAGAGCACACCTACCCCTCACTGCTTAACTTCCAATCTTGCTCGAACCTCTGATCTCATGCACCGGACCGCATTGCCGAAAGTCAAACTAGGGACCATCACCCCTTTCCAAATACCTCTCACCACTTCGTACCTATTGTAATTCCACAGTGCCCTATTTTTCAGCACAGCTGCATTTCTGCTACCTTTAGCCGTCACATAATTTTCATGTTCCGTTAGGTGCTCAGCCCCATTGTTTATCCACACTCCAAGATATTTGTACTTATCCACCACCTCCAGCGTAACCTCCTGTATCCTATGCTCGCTGCCCTGATTATCATTAAAAGTCATGACTGCCGATTTTTCTTTACTAAACTTCAAACCAAAGCTATCTCCCTCTTTACCGCAGATGTCCATTAATCTCTGCAAGTCTTCCTTGCTGTCAGCCATAAGTACAATGTCATCTACATACATCAGTCCTGGTAATGACTGTTTAATCCATTCTCCTTGCTTGAAATAGGAAAGGTTGAAGCCAAGTCCGCTCCTCTCTAATTTTTTCTCTAATCCTTGTAAATACAGCATGAACAACAGAGGTGACAGAGGGCACCCCTGTCTAAGCCCCTGCTGTATCTCTATAGGCCCAGATACCTTGTTTTCCCATTTTATAAGCACCTTGTTACTTTTATATATATCTTTTAAAAGATTTCTTACTCCATCTTCCACATCTAGAGTGTCCAGTATGTCCCACAAATCCTTTTGGATTACACTGTCATAGGCTCCCTTGATATCCAGAAATGCCAGCCATAGGGGCCTGTGTTCCTTTTCTGCTATTTCAATACACTGTGTCAATGAGAACAGATTATCTTCTAACCTTCTTTGTTTCCGGAACCCATTTTGTAGTTCCCCCAGCACCTCCTCGCTCTCCACCCATGCCTGCAGTCTGTCCTTTATAATCTGCATCACCACCCTGTAAACCACTGACGTCACTGTTATGGGACGGTAGTTGTTTATGTCGGCTTTGTCCCCCTTTCCCTTATATATCATGCTCAGTCTCCACCCGTCGGGGGCTTTACCGTCCATTATCATTTTGCTCACTGCCTCTCTTAATGCTTTTGGGCCCAATGTCTTTATCAACATAATTGGGATGCCATCAGGACCTGTCGACGTGCTACTAGGAACCCTCTTCTCTGCCCTTTCCCACTCGCTTTGTGCCAGTGGAGCCACTGCACTGACTAGTCCATCCTCACCTGATTGAGCACATGCTATGTTTCGTTCTTTAAATTTTTCTGCCATCATTGTTCTTATATGTTCCATTGCCTCATCTCCCTCTAGTCGAACACCTTGAGCTGTAACCATAAACCTCTGCTCTAGGCTAGTCTTATTACTCAAGGAGTTGAGATGTTTCCAAAATTTCTTCGCTGCTTTTCTATCCTTTTTAACACGAAGGTGTTTTATTCCGGGGTCCACCAAGACTTCACTGACGTATTTCCGTCACGGAAATACGTCATAGAACATAATACAAAGAAAGAAACCAGAAGAAAAAGTTCCACAAACATGCAAAATTTGGGAATCGAACCCACGACCTCTCGGTCCGCGACCTCTCGGTCCGCGACGATAGATCGCCGAGCGTTTAACCCATTGCGCCACAAACGCATTCGCAGAGAGCTACACAGACGCGCCTTATATATCTAACACTCCTCCGTGTACCCGCGCTCTTGCTCGGGGCGGTGCCGCCGCCTATGAGCAGAAAAGAGAAGTACTGCATTATGACACTAAAGCCCGGGATACATGGAGCGAACTTTCTCGACGAACTTCACGCGTCAAGTAACGACGCGGCGACACGACGCAGGATGTTTGCTGTGTTGCAATACATGCGGCGAACGCCGCCGCGCGTTGGCCGCCGTGTTGGCGGCGGTCCCGGCCGCCCGCTTCGAACTGAATTTGGCGTTGTCCTTGTAGAATTCACATAGTTGGAAGCAAATGACTGCGTAAACGGCTTTCGCTTAGTCTCAGGCCGCTTCGACGACAGAGTATTATGGATAACCTTGAGTAGTTTTCGAGATCGCTTCTCGTTTCGAACGCGTCTAAGCCTAGCGAAAGAAATATCCGATGCCAACGCCATCTATCGGGGAAGTCGGGAGATAGGCATGACGACAGCATGTGGCCTCTGAGATCAGAAGATTTCTGTTGAAGGTTGTTGTAGAGAGCTTGCACTGCTTGTCTGTTTCCTCGCAGATCAGCGGATATGGGATGTACAAATACAACGCGATTCCTGAGAGATCATACTAGGAACTACTCAATCGGTGCAGAGACATGCAGACACGGCAACACCAACGCGATTGCAGACGACGCGAAAAGGCGCGCGCGCGCGAAACACCAGCATGCATTGCGACCGGAACTAGTGCCTCCTGATTGGCTGTCGTCCACCGCTGCGCGCTAGACGCTTCCGGCGGCGGCGTTCGCCCGACGAAAATGTTTGGACAGGCAGATCGGCTGCGGACGGCAAATTTCTTGACGCCGGCCGTCGGACGTTCGCCGCCCGACGAAGTTCTTCGCTCGGACGCCGGTTATTCGCTCCATGTATTCCGGCCTTAACGCGCACCGACAGTGAACGCTTCGGTGGTCTCAGTACTACGACGCCTCGATGCCAGCATTCGAAGGGACGCTGGCATCAAGAAGCACTACCAACGCCACCTAGGTGGCGTTCACCGTACTCAGCACAGCGGAGCGTGGCCTCCGCAATTAGCTCTGAAAATGTTTCTGAAGTTGATCGCGGAGGCTGCAATTACGACGCGCTCTACGCGCTGATTTGACTCGGTGACGATTCAGTTACGTGCTTTGTCTTGCGCGTTGTATTAGTGTGTCAGTTACGTGCTTCGTCTTTCGCGTTGTGCTAGCGTGTGCAGCGTAGTGCAGCTTCCATATGCACGACGGTTGCTCATGGTCATCGACGTTGGTAGTCGTGATGGAGGAGACGTGCCACCAGGCGTCAGCGTGGGTGCATCAACGCCTAAGGGCGCTTTAGCCACAAAACACCAATAGACATTATATATCAATGTGCAATAAACATTACACTACTTCTGTGAAGACACGTTTCACTTTCGTGTTCTATACCGATTCCTATATAAGAGGGATCAACCACATTTTTTGTTTACTTCTGACAACCATTGGCTCCCCTTTCTTCTGATCTTCTCATTGATCAAATGGGATGCTTCCCTTGTACAGTTTAAAAAGTTATTCCATTTTCTGCCTACATCAGCTTCTGGTTCACCCCTCTGCTTTTAATATCTGTGTTCCCTGGATGCTTCCTGACGTTTCTCTATGGCCTTCTTAACCTCCTCATCCCACCAGCCCTTGGGTTTACGTCTTCTGTTCCCTTTTGTCCTGACTCGTACCTTAGTAAGCTCTAGCTCAAATAGTCCTGTTAAATTTGTATATGTCCATTCTGTTTTTGTATCCTCTGAAATTACTTCCTCAATTTGCTGGGTTGCTATTTCAAGCTGTTTTTCCGAGTAAAATATCCCACCTGGTTGTTAATCTTGCCTCCTACCTACTTTCATTTCCCTTCTAAAACTCACCTTAATACGTTTGTGATCACTACCTAGACTTCTGGAGCCACATTCATCTATGCTCATTACATTTAGCCTATCGTGCATCCTATGTGACATTAGTGCATAATCTATCATCGACTGCAGGCTCCCTACCTCCCATGTTATGTGCCCTTCACACTTCTCAGTACTGTTGCATACAACTAAGTCATGCATTTCACACATATCCAGCATCATGTTGCCTGTTGAGTCTGTGTACCCGTCCATGTCTTCTATGTGTGCGTTCATATCTCCTAGTATAATAATCTCGCACCCATCTCCTAGCTCATTAATGCCACTTGATATGCATTCCAGCATTTTTTTGTTTTCCTCTTTGGCATTTGCTCCTGTCCACAGGTGTACAAAGCCAAGGAGTGTCTGTTCTCCTGCAACTTTCCCCTTTAGCCATAAATGCTCCTTGCATTCCTGTTTGACCCTTTGCCAGTTCATACTTTTATGAATGAATGCACCAATTCCACCCCCTTTTCTGCTGCCCTCTGTTCTGTTGCAATATTCCCATGCATAGTCAGGATTACAGGGAGGTTGCTCCATGTCCCTAAGATGTGTCTCCACAAACCCGTATACCATCAGCTTTTCTTGCCTTAGTTGCTCGTCTATCTCCTCCCACTTCAGCCTATTCCTGCCACCTTGCATGTTAATGTACTCTATGTCAGAATGACCTTGCCCCTGGTGCTTACGTCTATTTCTTCTCCTACCGATTCTACGTTTCTTGAATCTTGGGGCCTCTCTGGGTCCGTCTTCGTCTACACTGGTGGCCTTAGGGCTCTGGGTCCCCCAAAAAAAGCCGTAGCTTGGCGCCCTATCCTACTACCTACGCCCCCGCCCGTGGCACCACTGTAGTGAATGCCATCCTGTGCAAAAGGGTGGGAGCCAGACTCGTACACTTCCCGGTTTGCGCCATCTGTAGCGTTGCGCCATCTGTAGCCGCCCAGACCAACTAGGCCAAGCACAGATCACTCACATGGCTAAAACGCAATGTAGTTGCCCCAAAGGAGAAAATGTTTTCAGTGTTTATAGCAATGCCTAATTTCCGGAATGGAATTTCGAAGTATTTTTTTCTCTGGATTGCGAATCGACGACAGGTTAATAAAAGTTATCAATGGTTTCAGGTTCTTTGCAGCCATCTTTGTTTATTCTAACTACTTCTTCTTCTCCTCCTCCCAACCTTCCCTCTTCTTCTACCTTATACTTCCCCTCTTTTAATGGGGTGATAAGGAAGGACGTTGCTTACAGCTGCAAGCTCCAATGCCCAACAGTCTTGAGTACGCCTTGCTGCACACATGTTTTCACGACCTGGAACGGATCAAGAATTTTTACATCGGCTTCTGGTAGCCCTTTTCGGACAAGCACAAAGTCGTTATCAGGTATATGTCCACGATGTACTTTGTCGAAGTGACGTTTCATTGCTTCGCGATACCTGCTGCGCTCCTCGACGCTTTTTGGTCGTTCCGTTAACTGAAGTTTGTCTGAAAAGCCAAGTACTTGTCGGCGGACAGTTTTGGAACTTCACCATAGGTGGTGAAATTAGGGCTAAATCCGAGGCTTGTGGTATATGTCCTGTTAGGGTGTGCAACGGCTGCTTCTATACAGCACTTCCATCTTCCTTGGAAATTTGCATACACTGACCTAAACTGCTTTATGTCACGGATAACTCTCTCCGTCAATCCATCGGCTTGGGGGTGACATGGAGAGCAGCTCCGCAGAACAACCCTGCGACTGTCTACCCACAGCTAAAGCTTGTTGCTCGTGAATGCACGTCTATTGTCAATGGCTACGGCCTTCAACTTCGAAAAAATTGCTCGGTCGAGAGCAATTTTTTCGAAGTTGAAGGTCAAGAGCAATTTTTTCGAAGCTGAAGGTTCCCGGTTTTGAATTTTGCGGCCCATTCGAGGGCCGCAAAATTCAAAACCGGCAGCAGTGGGAGACCCTGCATGCTGCTCAGCTCAGACCAGCAAGACCAGGTCTTGGCCGTCCAGCTAGCCGAGGCAGCCGCTGAGACCCAGGGGATCTAGGCCGTCTGCTAGGCGGAGAGAGGCTGCGTCCGCCCTCGTGAATTGTTGGCACCAATACAAGTTGAATCTCTCTCTCGGTCAAGAAAGGCAATAACAATATTTGTATCTCCTTTTCCAGTGCGTGCAGCTACCATTCTTGAGCACTGGTCGATTGCCACTAGAAATGACTGTTTGGCGTACACCTTCGCTCTTCTTTTTCAACTCAGCAAAGTCCACATGCACTGCTTCGAAAGGTGCGTCCGAGTGAAACGGTAACGCGTGCTCTTCCGGTCGTGGGCGGTACTTTGCCTTATAATTGATCTGCCACAAGTGGCATGACTGAACATAGTAGTCTATATCTCTTTTCGTATCCTTCCACGTGAACCTCTGTAGAAGCTTATTATAGGTTCGCCAGAAACCATCATGACCGCCAGAGTCGGGAGTGTCGTGGTACAACATGTAGAGCACTTGTGGAACGAGGGTCTCAGGCACAAGGAACCTTCCATCGGTAAACTGTAGACCTTCGCATCCTTCCTACAGTTTCGTCAGGCTTATAGCACTTCATGTGGAAATTCGACCGCCAGTCTGGATAACGCATCTGTATCCGTCAACCCGCTGCCTGCACGGTGGATAACCTCAAAATCGTACTTCTGCAGTTCGTTTACCCAGCGCGCCCGCTTTCCTCTTGGCTCCGACAGACGGAGGAGATAGGTCAGAGCCTGATGGTCCGTATATAGTTTGAATTTTCTCCCGTCTATGCGCGATCTAAAGTATCGCACTGCCATGAGGACGGCAAGGGCCTCCTTCTCCGTCGTAGAGTATAGTTGAGCTGAGAAGAATTAAACAGGGCGGTAGTGCCCTACGACTCGAAGCTGTCGAATTTAGTGGAGAACTGCAGTCCCCCTGATGCAGCACTGCCCCTGTACCATAATGAAATGCACCATGGTTTCTTCTCCAGCGGCAGGCTGAAGTCACGTAGAGTTATAACCTCCAAACAAAAGCCGGAATTAACGTCGGCAAGAGTGAGTATACCGCTCGTTACACAATGACGAAGGAAGTAGCGCCGCTTCCTGGCACAGTAAGTTTCTTACATGTTATCTACACGCATCAACCCCCAACTCACCCTCATACTTACGCCAACTCTATCGCCCACGTATATACGAGTCGTAGAATAAGTGAATGGGCGCACTCTTTGCCTCAATGCGCCGAAGCGTGCACCGGCGACAAACTACACCGACAGCACATAAATGTTCTAAGTTGAACGGTTCGTGACGGTCCACAGAGTAAGGGAGCGACAAGTTATTTATTTTCATACTCTCAGGGCCTGAGGGCATTACGGAGAGGAGTGTTCTAACAATAAATTGATAATCGCAACTTTAAAAGCGGCAGGGTCTTCGGTTGCAGAGACGAAGGCGGGAAGGTGGTTCCAGTCACAGCTTGTTAGCGGCAAAAAAAAAAAAAAAAGCATGGCAAGTGTTAGTGCGGCATAACGGAATTTTAACCTTGAGTTTATGATCGATCCGCGAGGACACGTAATCTGGGGGGGGGAGGAAAATATCATTTTTAAGTGTTGGGTTAGTGTAAAAAATTTTTGTGAAAGAGGTTTTGGCGGAAGCACTTGCGGCGTGACTTAAGTGTCGGTAGACCTAAATTAGCTTTCATTGATGAAACGCTGGCGTAGCCAGAGTAATTAGAAAGTACATATCGGGCAGCGCGGTTCTGAACGGATTTAAGGGCAGTGATTAATGCGGAGCTAGATGGATCCCAAATTGAGCGAGCATATTCTAATTTTGATCTAACTAGAGCTGTGTACAATTTAATCTTTAAATTGGAGGGAACGGACGAAAAATTTCGGCGTAGAACTCCAGGCATGCGATTAACGTTATTAATTACATGTTCAGCGTGCATATTCCATGATAGGTTGTGAGTTGCATGTACGCCAAGGCTATATCTCTAGCTAATGACTAAGCGTTACTAGTTAACGGGGGTTAAAGCAGCGTTATTAAGGGTATAAGCAAAGTTGTCATTAGCTTTATTGTGATGCATTACTCTCATGACCTTACATTTAGAAGTATTTGGTTTCATAAGCCACTTGTCAAACCAATTTGAAATGGCGTCATGTCGGATTGCAAGATAGAAACGTCCTGTGGGTTATTTAATTACACGATAAAGTACGCAATCGTCAGCAAAGAGCTTAATGCTAGAGTTAATGCCGACAGGCAAGTCATTAAATAAGAAATAGTAATGGGTCCGAAACCGATCCCTGTGGTACACCTGAAGTAACAACAACAGTAGGAAAGTCATAATCATTAGCGTGAACCAGTAGCGCACCCAGGATCTCTTCCAGGGGTGGGGGGTGGGGGATACCATCTAAACAGCACCTGATTCCAATTGCTTCACGGGAAATTGTAAAAAAATACGCTTTTTGCGAGTGTGCAGACGATTGCGCGTCTTACATCTTAGTTGCAGTACTCAAATGCGCAAGGGAAGAAAAGGGGGGTAAACAAAAGGGCGGGTTAAGTCGGCCTCAGGAGGGGGGGGGGGGGGTTACAACCCCCCCCCCTCCTGAGCCCCCCCCCCCCCCGGTCGGTGCGCCACTGGCGTGAACGTACTGTAAGCGGTTGCATGGTAAGCAAGCATTGAATCCAGTCAATGATATTAAGATCTATATTCAGCTGGCTCATTTTTAGAAGGAGGAGATTGTGGGATCAGTGTAGAAGGCTTTAGCGTAGTCTAAAAAGATGCAATCGGTAATCAAATTTTTGTCGAAAGCTCCAAAAAGGTCGTAGAGAGTAAATGTGTTTCACAAGAGAAGTATACTTCCTGAAACCGTGTTGACAAGGCGAAAAAACATGTTTGATTCAAGGAAAAATACCAAATTTGAATAAATGATATGTTCGAGAAGTTTACAGGGTGCACTGGTTAAAGTCATTAGAGAGTTTTAGAATAGGGGCCCCAAACGTTTTGGGGCCCCAAAGAAATAGCGTCAACACCACTGCGCATGCGCGAGACGCTAACTGCGTTTGGGTTTTGCGTCGGGCACGCTATTTCGCCGATTTAGCGGGAGCCCCAAAAGCAGCCCCAAAAGATTTGCGTCAACAAACATGGCGGCACCCATCGAAGCGGCGGCTCTCCGAGTACCAAACTCGGCTTGATTCGTGGTAACGCGTGAAGTTCCTAAGCTAGGAGACGTGTCTGCGGTTATCGCTTTCTCTCAACTAACGTGTGTAATGAAGATTTATTCATTAGACGCCGCTGATTCTGAATTCGATTGTCGATTCCATGGCTCGTAGGCCTAACGTGGATTAGCTTAGCTGGTGAAGGCACGTCAAGTTGGTTACTCAAAATTAGGCGCAATAAATCGCTTGCTGCTAACAGAATAACATCTTAATTGCAATTAAACGCAAAACCACGAAAGTCAAAATTACTCTTCCTATCATAAAATGGTATAGTTTATTTTAATATTTAGAATAGTTTTTCTTTGAAACCGCAGTGGCGCTGCAAGCGCAAGACGCTATTCGCAAACGCAAAGCCCTATTCTAAAACTCATCACTCTTGCATGCCCCAACGCTAACACCCGCAAAGCTCTTTGGGGCCCTAAACTATTGGGGCCCCTATTCTAAAACTCTCTATTGGTCTATAGTTTAGGGGAGAATGGGTGTTACCTGATCTGTGAAGTGGAACCACCTTACCCGCCTTCCAATCACCTGGCAAAGTAGAGGTCTGTAAATACTGCGAATAGAGTTCGGCCAGTATAATGGAACAGTAAAATTTTGTATTTTTTAATAACTTTTAATTTATATTGGCATTACCTGCAGAGCTATAGACAGCTTTAAATTTAATATCAGACGGCCCACCCCAGTTGAATCTAAAGATATGAAATCCATTGAAAAAAAAAAAAGAGTCGGCGATTGTTGGCAGAGCCAAGGCTGTTACGCCACAAAAGCAAGAAGCACCAAAAAAAAAAAACATAATTTATCATATTGCAGCTGTCACCATTAGGAACAGCATCTCCATTGCTATCGAGCAAGTGAATCGTGTTAGATCTGCTGTCACGAACTACATTCCAAAACTGCCGAGGGTTATCTTTAAGCAGAGTCGGCATGGTACAATTGTAGAACACGTCTTTTGCCTGCGCAGTGGTGTTTTTGTACTCGTGATCAGCGCAGTTGTAGGCGTGCCATCGTTCGGGAGTCATCGCAACTTTCCCTCAGCGGAATATTCCTTTCTTTTTGTTTAACGAGCGTTTCAGTTGCGCGTTAAACCAAGGAGCTTTGGAAAAAGAAACAATGCGTTTTTTAGGAATGTAGCGATCGATCAAGTAGCCAACTTTTTTTTTTTTTTAAGAGAGACCAATTTCCTTGACTGTAAAAGCTCGGCATAAAGTCAGTGATTAATTCAGCAATTTCGTTATTGATGGCAGAGAAATTCGTGTTTTTATAAACTTTAACAAAATTTGGCCTGCTTCTTGTGAGGCGTACAGGCCTGAATACTGCAGTGGATAAAGCAGTGATCGCAATTAGGCCAGGCAAAAAAAAAAAAACGATGTGTGAAACGAGTTCTGGAGTTGTCTTAAGCAGCAAATCTAGTACATTAGCAGAATGCTGTGAGCAACGGGTAAGCTGAAGGACAAGTTGCCTAAGGTTGAAATCCAGAAATATATTTAAAAATGACAAACATTGCATCGAGTTTGTCGCAAGGCTTGGCGGGTCAGTAGTCCAGTTAATCGCAGTTAAATTAAAGTCCCCGAAAGGAAATATAGGGCAGTTGGGAAATTGCTCAGTTAGCTTATTTACGACATCATGTATAGTTCCTGACAAAACGTTGTAGCTAATGTTGGCGGTCTGTAACATACGCTGAAGATAAACCTTTTATGCCTTATAAATATACATGCACTAATAAATTCTAAATTACTGTCAACCATAATCACATAGAAACAACGGTATCCCGGACAGCTATTAATACACCACTGCCTGGACGGCCAGTACGGTCAGAGCGATAAAATTTGTACTATGATTCGCAATGCAGTATTTCATGGTCGATGATTGCCGAGGTAAGCGGCACGTTTCAGTTAATAGTACAACATTCGCGGAACATGTGTCAATAATAGATGATAAACCGATCGCGTTTGTTACACAGACTACGTACATTAGGGACATCTGACTGGGTGGTTGCGTTCGTGCTAGCTACCCTGATACCTACACGTGAACTGCCTGGCATTGGAAGCAAGGACGCAGAAAGCATGGTCAATGCGCACTTCGCGAGTGTCAAGTTCGCACACACGGTCAGTAACATGGCAGTACACATAATACGTCTGTGCTACAAGCTATTACCAAGTACGGAAGATCCACGTTCCAAGCCTTGTGCGCGGCAAGAACAAATCTACCGCAACTGAATACAACCGCGAGCGATTAGGCAGAAAATAGACAATAATCGAACGCACTGAGAAACATTACTGAGTAACCTGACAAGCTGCTGCTTCAAAGTGAGTTGTAAATAAAGAACGTACAGCAATAAACACTGATGCTGATTTAATTCAGAAGCGGAAAGTTTGGACAGCTCGAAATACATTTCTAGCCCCACTTCCTTTTGGACAAGGCGTATAATGAGCTCCGAACGCGCTTACGTGCCCTCTGAAGCTCTGGCCTATAAAGCTTCGTGTCGTCCACCCAGTCAACGCCTACGATATCCGCCGAAACAGATAATTGTCACACCGGCGTCATGCATCGTAAGCAAGCAGGTAGCTGAGGCAAGCAACGGACGCCTCACCGCGTGATCAAACATGGCGCCACCCACGATAGCACTTCGATCTACGATCGAAGAATGCATGCATCACCAGCGATCACCAGCTAGCCCGCTAGCAAACAAGTACGGAGAAACGTTGCATCGAGGCACCCTAAACCACCGCTACTAGGTAATCTAGTAACGTTGCCGTAAACTATATGTTATACTCGTGCCATCTCTACTTGTACTGTATAACTACAATACTGGCTCCCTTCGCCGCGTGTGTTATGCGGGGAAGCCGGATGCCGGGAGACGCGAGAGCGTCCCAAGGACTCTCATAGACGGTGGCGCCTGATTTCCCTCTAGAAACTCTATGGTGCACTCGGCTCTGTGTCATCATCCATGCCACGGAGCACTGTGCAAGTCAGACTACAAAGACACCTCAAGGTCGCTGGAATATGCAAATAATGCTTGAAATTTAAACAGCGTACGTGCTCTTCTAAAACGAGATTATACCATTAATTAATTTGTGACAGCGCAATGTTGATCACCAGGCGAGTCACAACGGTGTCTATCCTAGCTGGCTCTCCAAGAAAAATGCAGATCCTAATAAGATCCTACTTTCCAGTATGTTCTCGTGCATACAAGCTACGCAGCGGCGTTTATACAGAATTTTAAATAAAGAGACACGGCCTCACCAGATCATAGAGGCCACGGGGACACTAAAGTGAAGCACTGAATCAGTCTAGATTGATAAAGTATTGTTTAAAAACATTAAGATGTCACAGTTCCATTACTTGAATTTCCCGCTAAACCTGCAGGTACGTGTTTGTGTGTGTGTGTGCGTGCGTGCATGTGTTCATGACCATATAAATCCAACAGGCAAATGAAGCCAAGAGAAAATACTGCTGAAAACGGAAATGAAAGTGGACCAAAAAATAAGGCGCACAAAAAAGGTCACAGTTTCGCCCTAAGGGCGAAGCAATGAATGCGATAGCAACACAGCAATGTCATACGATGTAAGGTGAGCGGCTTTGGTAGCAATATAAATTGTAGTAAACATGAGCTGATTATTAAGTAAGCAGGTGTGCTGCGGCGTAAGTAGACCGACATGAAGAGAGACTCGATGACCACGAGAAGGCGCGTGTGAAACGGTGGTGTTGATGAGAAGCGCTTCCCGTGGGCAGCGCGTGCGAAGGGACACACCTGTAGCGCTGCACTGCCGATCCGGGCAGCATTACATGTGTAGCGTGCGTTGGAAAATGTGGCCCGACTATTACTAACTGAATGAACAAGCGTGGTGTGAGCGCGCACAAACAAACATGAATAGATCACACTGAATGACTGCAGACAACGACTGTCAGAACGCTGGCAGCAAGCCCATACGCTGCAGCGGGCGAAGGTACGTGCGGTCTATCGCTGCAACAGAAACTGAGCGGCGAATGCACAGTGCATAAAGGTCAGAGCCGTGTGGAGATAAGAGACGGTGCGGTCGAGCGACGAGCGCGGTTGTTGGCAGAGTAGAAGTGCCCCCCCCCCCCCCCCCGCTCCCTCCGGCGCTGGCTTCCCGCTTCCTTGCTTGCGCGTGGGAGAGATAAGAGACTGTGCGGACAAGCGACGAGCGCGGTTGTTGGCAGAGAAGTGCCCCCCCCCCCCCCCCTGCTCCTTCCGGCGCTGGCTTTCCGCTTCCTTGCTTGCGCGTGGGAGATTCAGTGCGTTCGCTCTCCGTGATAGCGCGCGTCCCCGCACGCTTCCGCTGGGGCATACGGCGCGCGGCGAAGATTTTATCTATACGGAACCTCACGGCGACGGCGACGACGACGGCAGAAATCCGGTTGAAGTGTCCATATAATTGCTATCGCAATAAAATAACGTGCACAACCGCGTGCGTTGCATTATCAATTGTGCTACAGCAACAGCCATCAATCTTACCACTATCCTGGATACTAGATCTAGATCCAGCGTACGAGATCTAGCCCTGCGAGTGTTAGCCAGCACTGCAGTCAGGGTCATGGCCCCGGGCTACTGTACCCGGGCGGCGTATTTCTATTTGCGCCCACGTACAGCGCTCGACCGCTGGCGCCACGCTGCGCCGCTCGCGCGTACCGCGTTTCTAGGTGGCTGCTTTCGCCGAGGGCGCTCGAACGCAATCATATGGTTCGCATGAATGCAGGCCGTGAAAGCGTGTCTGTATGGCTTAGGCGTGACAATATTTTCAGAGCGGTTAGTGCAGGCGGTCTTGGCCTGGTTCACCTTTATGTTAGACAATTAGTGTCTCGTTTCATCTTTTTTCGGGACTGTTCTCACCCATTACTTCGGGAATTCTTGCAAGTTAATCTCGTCAACGTTTTACCCAATTTAGTAATTTAGGACAAATTTTGCTTCACATCCATATTTTCACGGATTCATGCGTGAAGTGTGCCTCTCAGTGCGTCTTCTTGCAGTGAGGTTCTCAAATGAGTACTTATTCTCTATCTCAAGGGAAAATCTGTATAAAGATCTAATTGATATACTTTTTAAACCTCCATTATACCGATCGCTGTACATCGGCTTACCTGGAGATGACGTCCATACACGGGTCTGTAAAATGCCTATTCCTCCTCACACTAAAACATTCTTCTTCAAAGTGCACACTGAAACGTTACCTGTTAAAACCTGGTTAAATAGTAAAGGAATCTTTGTATCTTCGATAAACTGTCGTCTCTGTAATGTACCGGAAACCATAGAACACTGTTTTATTGATTGCAAGGATGCCATATTGTTTTGGGACGTTCTCCAAAGGACTTTAAAAAAGGATCTTGATATAAATGCTTATACAATACGATATCTGATACCACCTCAATGTGACGATGTGCCTTTTGATATGCTCCTGCTTATGGCGTTGCACAGTTTATGGAAAACTCGCATGCTAGGCCGGAATGCAGAAGTCACATTTCATTCGGGTGATTTCACAGCTGAAAGACTTTTATGATCAGAGAGACTCCCAACCAGACTGGTATCCGTTGTTGATCAAGTGTATCCTTTTGTCTCCCTTTTACAGAACTCTTACTGTAATAATTGTACGATGAAGTGTTTCTTTTGTGCTTGTAGACGCGGCTAAGACTGTTTTGGCCGCTATGGAAATATCTTACGTATTCGTAATAAATACCATGAAAGGACAAAAAAAAAGTGCCTGTATGGCTGAGTGGTTACGGCGCTCGCTCCACGATTATTTATGCGTACGCGGGTTCGAT
This sequence comes from Dermacentor silvarum, assembly GCF_013339745.2. Lineage (NCBI taxonomy): Eukaryota > Metazoa > Arthropoda > Arachnida > Ixodida > Ixodidae > Dermacentor > Dermacentor silvarum. The sequence continues at coordinate 15,036,698 of NC_051164.1, read as the reverse complement.
TCCCGCTTTGGCTAATTTTTTTTAATATTACGCTTTTTCTTTTTTTCCCCTCTCTGTTTGCCAGCGCGGTCAGTTGAACCCCGGTGCCACGGCGGAAGCCGTGGTGCCGGGCGCCGACGCGAAGCGGCGGTCGTTGGGGTGTTGCGGAGCGCAGCGTAGCAACACCCCAAATAAAAAAATACTGCTCCAGTCAGGTAGACTGCTCCCTCCCTGATAGTGAGATATTTGGATCATCAAAACAGTGATGCGTTTATTTAGGAATACCACCGATCCCCTAACAGCAGGCTAGTCACCACCAGCCCAGCCACGGCCACTCGATGAAACGCACGAGGTGCGGCCTGCCACGTCACGCGGCGAAGTATGGGCGGAGCTGTGAAGCGAAAGTTGACATTTGCCGCCGCTTTTTTAGGGGTGGCGCTACTGCTGCGGGACTGCTCTCCCTCCGGGAAGGCGCCGCGGAAGAGATTTCGCGTCTTGCTTGCACGCCTTTAGTCCGCACACGTGGTAGTATATAAACGTGTCGAGGTCCTTGTGTTGCATGTGGCACTATACCGCGCAACTGTTGTGTGCCGCTGTGTGTTACTAACGCAAAAAAAGAACCATTAATCCGGTACCCTGAGTTTCCGAGTGACGTAGAACGCCGTAAAGCATGGCTGAAAAAACATTTCACGACAGGGACAAGGGGCAAAGGAAGCATGTTGGAGCCGAGGGACACGTTTTTAATTGGCGTGTCCGCTTCCCTTCACCGACGGCCACACCGAGGAACTGTGTAAGGTGTTTCTAAGCAAATTGCTACAGCCGCTACTGGCGAACTGCCTACAAGCTTCCGTCACGGAAGGTAGTACGATCTTAAAGCTGTTGAACGAGGCGCTTTTCCATGGCTTCACATCGTGTGAATAAAGAAAATACAGCCTCCCTCGATCTTTTTTTCTTTCTTTTCACCATTGCAATTGCTCTATTCACACTGAACAACTTTTCTTTTCACGGCATCGTCTTCACATAAATATGCTACATATCGGCAATGTGGTTAATGTACGATCTGTTATAAACTGCTATCTACCCAATTTTTCTAAAAAGGTGAAACTAACGAAATCTAGCATAAAATAGTTATACAAACCTGTCAATATGCACGCATTTGTAAGAAGTTTCATATTACAGGGTTCTTTTTCCTATTTTTTTTTTCTTAACATAGCAAGTGCTCTATTCACGCTGAACAACTTTTTTTCACTGCATCGTCTTTACATACCCGCCGTGGTTGCTCAGTGGCTATGGTGTTGGGCTGCTGAGCACGAGGTCGCGGGATCAAATCCCGGCCACGGCGGCCGCATTCGATGGGGGCGAAATGCGAAAACACCCGTGTACTTAGATTTAGGTGCACGTTAAAGAACCCCAGGTGGACCAAATTTCCGGAGTACGGCACGCCGTATGATACGGCACGCCGTATCAGGCACTACGGCGTGCCTCATAATCAGAACTGGTTTTGGCACGTAAAACCCCATAATTAAAATTATTATCGTCTTTACATAAATATGCCACACGCCGGTAATGTGGCTGAATGTACGATACGTTGTAAACTGTTACCTATACCCCATTATTTTAGACAGGTGAAACTAAAGAAATCTAGCAGAAAATAGTTATACTACAAAGTTATGTCATTATGCACGCATTTGTAAGAAGTTTCACATAACGTTTTTTTTTTCTTTTTTTTAACCAGCAAACAAGACGTCAAGCGAGGCAAGTAAATAAGCACACTCAACAAAAGCGCCTACTGTATCAGCAGTACTGCCTCACGATAAAGAACTCGCCAGTTCTCTTGAACGATGGTCATAAGGCTCGAAACCAGCGGCAGAAGTGTGCTGTCCTGGCCTATGTGAGCCTATTAGCGGCCCAATACCGACTCCTGGGTATATTGATATCCTTGCAGGCAGCGTTGATATTTTATTTTATATTTTGGAAACAAAAAGCACAACTCTCGCGTCAATAAAATGTAAACGCGAAGCGCGGCCGCTGCACGAAGCATGTGGACGGCGCCTAAAAAACACTCCCACCCGCGCGCCTGATGATGATGATGATGATGATGATGATGATTTATTGGCATCCCCTTTGAAACGGGGTGGCGACAAATAGTCACCTAGCCTGCTTGATTTAATCAGGTATACTACACATGTTCTTTATCTAGCATTTTTGTATACCCCTCTCATTATCTTTCTTTTTCAAAACTTTAGCTTGTACCGCTGCCTATGATTTTAAGAGATCAGGTCGTATCCATCTTTTCCCTGCTTTTTTTCCACCAGTACTCTAATCGTCTCTTGCTGATCTCTACGGCTGATCTGTTTATGTTTCCTTCCACTTTAAACCCAAGCGCTTCTGGGAGTTGCACGTTACCTACGGTTCTCGCTGGGTGGATCCCGTCGCATTCCATTAGGATGTGCTGAGTGGTCTCTGGATCTTTACTGCAGCATACACATGTCTCATCTAGTTCCGAATATTTGTTCCGATATGTTTTCGTCCTTAGGCAACCAGCTCGAGCCTCAAATAGCAAGGCACTGCCCTTTGTGGTATCGTACAGATTTTCCCTTCTAATTTCTTTCTTCTCATTCTTGTAAATCTCCATTGTCCTTTTGTTTCCATTCTTTGCATCCAATTCACGGTCTCTATTTCTCTCACTTTCTTTCTGATGACCCCTGGTTGTCTATTTACAGTTTCGATTATCCTGTACTTGGTTGCCAACTTCCTTGACCTCTTCCTCCATTCTGTGTCCACGCTTTTCATGTAGAGATACTTGTGCACTTTAGCCGCCCATTTATTTTCATCCATGTTCCTGAGCCTTTCTTCAAAACTAATTTTGCTTTGTGCTTCTCTGACTTCAATAGAGGCCCAACCCATGTCTCCATGCACTGCCTCATTTGTCGTATTACCGTGTGCTCCCAAAGCCAACCGGCCTACTGATCTTTGGTTAACTTCCAAACCCGCCAATATATCCGATGTTAGCGCTGGCACCATTACTCCTTTCCAGATTCCACGCACCACCTCATACTTATTGTGGCCCCACAGTACTCTGTGTTTCATTAATGCTGCATTACGCTTCCCCTTTATTTTCAGATTATCTTGGTGGTTGCTTGAGTAATTCTTTCCTTCGTTTATGTGTACGCCGAGGTACTTATATTGCTTCACTATGGGTATTACTTGCTGTTGACTGTTGAATTGACACCACGAAGTTACTCGTGTGTTCATTAAAGATCATAATCCCTGATTTCTCTGTGCTACACTTAAGGCCTAGATTTGTCGCTGCGTTCCCACAGATATTCGCAAGTATCTGTAAATCTTTTTTATTGTCCGCTAGTAGCACAATGTCGTCTGCGTACATCAATCCAGGGACCTTCTGTTGCACCATTTGTCCATTACGCATGTAGGATAAATCAAAACCTAATTCGCTGTTTTCCAGTCGTCTTTCTATGCCCTTGACGTAAAGCGTGAACAACAATGGTGACAGAGGGCATCCTTGCTTCAATCCTTGGTGAATTCCCACCATTTCATTTCCTTTTCGGCCTTCCCATGCCACTTGTACTTGGTTGTCTCGATATATCTCCCTCAGCAGCTCCACGAAATCGTCATCTATGCCTTCGTATTGAAGAATATCCCACAACAATTCCCTGTCTACGTTGTCATAAGCTCCTTTAATATCTAGAAATGCTACCCATAAAGGTCTTTTCTGAGCTACTGAAATCTCTATGCACTGAGTTAGTACAAACATATTGTCTTCTAGGCGTCTGCCTGGCCTGTCCCGGAGCAGTGGCGCCGCTGCGGTGGCGCGGAGAACTAGTCGCCTCACACCAGTTTCGGGCGACGTGACAGGCCGCACCTCGTGCGTTTCATCGAGCGGCCGTGGCCCAGCGTGTTCTCCGTCAACGCCTCCTCCTCCGTTCGGGAGGAGGCGTTGACGGAGAACACGCTGGGCCACGGCCGCTCGATGAAACGCACTCCTCCTCCGTTCTGCTCAGTGGCTATGGTGTTGGGCTGCTGAGCACGAGGTCGCGGGATCGAATCCCGGCCACGGCGGCCGCATTTCGATGGGGGCGAAATGCGAAAACACCCGTGTACTTAGATTTAGGTGCACGTTAAAGAACCCCAGGTGGTCCAAATTTCCGGAGTCCCCCACTACGGCGTGCCTCATAATCAGAACTGGTTTTGGCACGTAAAACCCCATAATTTAATTTTTTTATCTCCTCCGTTCCAACGGCGGCGGCTAGAAACATGGTACGCGCGAGCGGCGCAGCGTGGCGCCAGAGGTCGAGCGCTGTACGTGGGCGCAAATAGAAATACGCCCCCGGGCGGATGCAACACATCCTTTTTCTGCCCGATGGCACATCGCGTAACCTGCCAACACGTAAAATGCTCGAACACATGAAAAGTTCTGAAAACTCCAGTCTCTGGCTTTTTTTTTTTTTTTAAGAATGCAATATTCTCCAGTTTTTACCAATGTGCAGTTCTCGAGCACACGCCGTCAGAGTGCACAGAGCACACGCCGACTTCACAACGACTTGGTGCAAGAACTGCAATGCGACGCCACCGCCAGTCTCGGTTTTGTCTTTTCAGGCTTACCATGCCTCCTGCAGCGGCAAGGACGACTTCGCAGAAGGGTAATTAATTTACTGAAGCACCTCAACCAATTTCTCTATATATGTTCCTTTTAGAAGTTCGACAGTCTCCAAATTGCAAAACTGTCGTACCAATACAAATATTCCAAAAAACAGTTCTTTATATGGGGTGATCAATTTGAAGTTTTATGAGATATTTAAAAATCGCCTGTTGCAGATAACATACCATTCTAGTCCTTGAGCTGAATTATTCAGAAATATTTCAAAATTTTTTTCTATAAAATGATTTGATTACTTGCATGAGAAATCAAAATGCATATTCAATTAACAAAAATCACCAATTAACTTAGAAATTAATTACATTGAGGCCCATATTGCAATTTACAATGCCAGTGTGCTTGCAAGGCATATTCACTTGGAATGAATTTCCAAAGTGACACCAGTTTAGAGATATGCGCCATCAAACTCACCGTAAACATCCACTGTTGATCGATTTACTTTTTTTTTTTAATAAACCGCTCTTCTACGCATTGAAGCACTAAAGTAGCCATGGCATGCCCATGCATTTCGTCCTACACTTCAGGAAACCTCTAGAAAGTGCTGCGATCCTGGAAATTCATTTCAAGTAAATACATCTTCCACTAGCTACAAATCGTAATATGGGCCGTAAAGTAATCAAGTTAGTGAGTGAATTTTTGTTAATTATGAATATGTCTGTCATTTCTTGCGATAATAATGTCCACCTCTCAATAATCAGCTCAATCACAAGAATTACGCTATCTGCCAAAGGCAATTTCTAAAAATTCTATAGGGCTTAAAAATGATCACCCCGTGTATCAAATTCAATACTGAACATCTAGCTGCTCCGCCAGAGTGGCAGTGTCAAAGGAACAGAGGCAAACAAATTTAATGCCTCTTATTTTACTCCAAAACTTAAGAATACTGAAGTTGGACCATACAAATGTGCTAACGTACAGTCATATTTAAATACGAAGGCTTTCTACAATGTTCTTTCGGTTCCTCAAGCACGCATAAAATTGAGGTTGCATCTATATTAAAAATCGCAATGTGCCCACAAACTCGTGCACCTCCAAGCAGCAGTGCATGCCACAGAGTAAAAGAAATGGGACAGGAGGCTGCATAATGAAGTTTGTCTTTATTTATGGAAATCCAACAGTGTCATTTGTTTTTCTTCTAAACGACCGAACAGAATCGGTCCGAGGTTGTGTTGTCATGCACATCTTTTTTTTTTTTTAATGCTGGCTCTTTGTCACCTTGTTTCTCAAGACGTTAAGTCGCTGCAGAAGATTGTTTTTCCCCCATTTTCTGTAAAAAATTAAGCAGGCGATGATGGGACATGCGACACTGGTACAGGCTTTGGGCAACCTGTCGGCCTGCAGCAAACAACCATTGGTGGGGGAGGGAGCAACTTTTTGAAACCGACAGTACAGAGAGAGATGCAAAATGGTCGCCTGCTAGCTTTGGACGGTTGCCTCAACCTGCGAGTGTGTCGCACCGAGCTCGAGCCCACTCGACGTTTTCGGTCAACTTCTTCCCAAGTCGACACGACAAGTGTCTCTGCTGGTTCTATAAAATTACAAGCAACGATTCTGACAGATTGCCCCATGAGCACAGCAGTGATGGATGCAAATCACATCCTGTAGTGTACCAAGCAACCAGACAAGAAGAAGAGTGGTGAAAAAAAATGCAATACTTTGTCTTCTGTCTGGAAAACCAAGTTCAGTCATGGTGTGACATTACATATGAGGCATGGAGGTGTTCCTCTTCCCCCCTGTCGATCAAATTCACCGCGTGCTGGCTAATTAACGCACATACACAAGTTTGCAGATGACCCCTCGGACACGTAAACAAAGGCGCCAACAACGAGACAACTCACGAGAACTGATTGCTCTTGTAGCGGGCCACCCCCACCCTCACCCCACCACCACCTGTGGGGAGGCCGCGATGCTCATCCTAGAGAAAGAACGCACAAATACTCTTTACTAGTACAAACAACACAGGCCTTGGCAATTCACAGCTGAGGCAGTAAAAACAACATTCAAGAAGAAAGCACACACCTGCTTAACTCTGTCGTCGCCACGCATTTTTTTTTTTTTTGCTTTGTTTTCGTGCTCCCATTGGCGCATGAAGCAAACTGCAACTGACCAATGGTGCTGCTCCTGCTCTCCCCCCCCTTTGCACTCGCCTAGAGTTTTGTATGTACAGAGCCTCCCGCTCTTAAACAGAACAAACGCTCGCACACTTACGGCGCAAGGTTCTATAGTTGAAATGTGTACAGGCGTACATGGGTAGCTTACATCTAGGGGAAAACACATGGACACGCATTCACGAAACTTCTCTACAGAATGCTTTTACACTAGCTGGCCTACAGGCACCTGCCACTCAAGTTAGCAATTGCGATGACGACGAGATGATCGACACGGCGATGGCCAACAGCAGACAGCAGCTACCCAAGAGAAGTTTTGTGAATATGGACCTTAGTTAGTATCCACGGCAACCTAATGCTTCTTCTCAACCGAATAAACAAGTGGCCAATACGGTGCCCAATGTGGACATCTACCAAGGACAGGTTGGTCTACAGGATTTTGTTTGAAATTCAAGCTCCCACGAGTGCTGATGCCGTGTTTCCCCTTGGATGGACGCCCTGCACATCATCATAACACTGTATTCTTTTTTTTTTCTTTTTCACAATATTTTCATTTCACCTTCGTCAGCTGCTAGGAAGACACCCACTGTCCACATTTCTGCTGCACAGCAGAGTTCTGCTTTGCTCTATACGAGGAACGTGCAATGCGACAAGAACTTTACAAGAAGAAAGGGGTTCACCCAAACAGAGTTTCACGCAATGAACCTGCCTATGAGGACATGTTTCACTACGTTGAAAATCACGTTTCTCCAGAACTGTGAAAATATATTTAAAAAAAAGAAGATTGTGCAAGCTTTCTCGCCTGCGGGGATTAGAAAGTACACAGAGAAAGAAAAATCAATGTCCCAACACCATCGCCCGCCCGCATGGACCCAGACACGTCGAAATGTAGAGTACTGACGCCGTTAACATCCTCTATTGCGAGCGTCAAAAACGCACCCCCAGCATCTTTGCATGTCCTACACTGCTCAATTCAAACCTGGTCACAAGACATGCTCAACCTATCGCCATGACAACCACTAGAACACTGAAACAATGTTACAAGGTAATCTGCTGGGTTGGGCTGGCTCGCAGATTCCCTGCGGGGTCCCGCTATATTCCCTCCTAAGCAAAACACAGGGGACGCAAAAGGCACAAAGCACTCAAACCGTTGTACGTTTCACAATTTACCGCATCCTTAGTATAGTTTTGCACCAACAGAAAGAGCAATGCACGACAAGGCAAGCATTCAGTGCATAGTGCACCATGGTTCCCAAGACTTTGCAAAGGCCGCATGTCATTAAGTGGCCTTCTGTTCTTTCTAGCCGGAACAAAACACCCTTGATATTTATTGAACTTATGTTTCAAGCATCAATGTCATCAGCGTTGTTACAGAACAAGGTTTAGGCCGAATGACAGAAAACTGCAGTTAACAACATTGGCCTGCAAGCAAGTTTTGGACATGGTAACGAGGTACTCTGCTGTGGCCCCACACTGTTCTAATTATCCGAGGGAAATCCGGCCACTCCAAGCCATTCATTGGGCTTATACTAGCTAAATTGTTTTGCCCGCAGAGCCACCAGAGACAGATGTGCAACCTGCTGGGCATCAAACACACAGCAAGACATGGATCCCAAGCACTTACATGCGCATGCATTCATGCCTGTTAGTCAAGCCTCGCTGCACATGTGACAAAACAAAAAAATAGCCACTACCCAGAACACAAAACAGAAGGCTCTGCAACTTATTGATGAAATAGGGCAACCTAGTTCTGCTATGGTACCACTATGCCACTATCTCCCTGATTATCTATAAGTTACAAGTAACAACTAGAACTTGTAGAATTTAAAGGGGCCCTATGGCACTTTTTAACAAAGCTTCGAAATGCCCTGGATACGGTAACACATCACCTCTCAAATCTCTGCCTCAAAAAAGTTCTTCCAATGCATTCGGCAAGGTAAAATTGTGAAATGCCTCCATGGAGCAGCACAGGTTTTGATGTCTTTTTGGTACTCCTAACACACAACGAGCTGTGCTTCACAGTTGGCATAAGTCTCCACAAAAGAAAATTCTTCTTTCTGCATGCATGCCTACAGCTGGGCCTTTTGACATGTTTTGTTATCCACTCTTTTTTTTTTTAGATGTTTTGTTATCCACTCTTTTATAGTAAAGTTTGCTTTCTCCTTTGCTTTGGCCATCCCTGCTCCTGAAGGGCATTCTAAATATATTTTCACGTCTCATCTTTAGAATGTCTTGAGCTCACCCTTTTCAAGTCACCTTGCATGACGTCGAGCATACATAATCATTTCAGCCCCATGCAAACCAATGGCAGCATGGTTGTCTGATTCATCAGTGCTTTCATGTGGCAATTAGTTGTGGAATGCCCTTCCAGATATCATTTCTTACAAGAAAATATCAACAAGAAAAAAAACTGTCAACACCTATTAAGACATACCAAGGGGCAACACTAACAGCTCGTCTTTCCAGTGTTGCTGATGTGCTTTGTAGACTTTTGCTTCTTTGCCGATGGATACATAGTACAGTAGGTACACAATTGTTTGCTGCTGTATCCTTTTGCTTCACTTATCCTTTACTTGTTTCAAATATATAGCATATTGGGTTTATTTCTGCAAGTCTTCTCATTGTTTTTGTCACTAAAATATTTTCACTATCAGAATTTGTCATAACATGCAAAAGGCTTTCCCTGGCCTAGTGCTTCAGAGGAATGTCTGCAACGTACATTTAAATAAATAAATGATAGCTCAAAGCTCATTATACCCTTGAAAAGGGGATCAACGTTAAGGATAAGCAACCACAAGAATGAGCAACCTTACGATTAGAATTTCCACCTGCTGTGCGCAGAGGCATAGTTCATTTGGCTCAGTTGTCCAGGGCAACGACCAAGCGACCAGGTAGGTTTTTTTTCGTTCATCAAGTTTTAAGTGTTGCAGGGCCCCTTTAATAAAGGAAAGTACAGAACAGTGGTTTTCCTCAGAAACAGTACTACGTGAATGCCTCCTCGATTAGCAAAACAAGGCTACGTAGCAGGAACATGATGCTTGAGCTCCTCAAACAGTGCTTGTTGGTGTCAAAACATGCAGGGCAGTGGGTCAACAAAAAGAGAATTTGCATCAGACAAAAGAGATTACATTTACGCAGCATTGCGTTCATCACATGCACACACATCTATGCCTATGGTTACACATTACGAACACGTACGCACGCATTCATGCAACATACAAACCATACATGCACGCTAATAGGTACAGCAGTCAAACACATACTGCTTAGTGGCATCGCAAGGGAGTGCTTCAATATGCATGATGGCAACACCAATCATACATGACAGTAAAGAGTCGATAGAAACCAGTTGAAAGCCCACTGAAAAAACTGCCAGTGCACACGTAAATTTGATGTTGCAGCAAAGCCCTTGCATTTTACAGCCAGGATTGAGATTAAGGCTTCTCTTAAATGCCTGGTATTATCGACAAACTCAGCGAGACTAGTAAAGCAACATTCCACCAGCATCTCGCTGCACCAGCAAGCAATAGCGAGCCGGTTGGTGCAAATCATCATTACAACTCATCTTCAGTACAACAGGTCACCAACTAATGTGAAAAACACACAGCTTGACGTTTCGGGATCTGTCCAGATCCCGAAACATCGAGCTTCATGTTTTCGACATTGGTCAGTGACCTGTTGTACTAATGATGTTTTTACCGGACCAAACAGTGCTCCATCGAACTCTTGATTACAGTAGTATACATCTCACCTGATGGATTTGAAAGTGGGCCAGCACAGCATGCAATATCTGCTACGGGAGATGGAACATAATGGACTTTTACATCCCCTTCCGCATCTGTCACACTAGTCCAAGCTCAATTTAACAAAACCATATTCGACATGAGAATACCTTCATCATATCCAATACTTGTTATAAGCACGTTTTCTCTACATAGCGATGTTGACAAGAAATATTTCCGATTTACTCTGTTACATCCAATAACTTGCTATATCCATGCTCGCTATATTCCGGTTCATTATATCTGATAATGAGTTATAGTGGGGTTTTTAGTGCACAGCCAAGATGTGACACAATGGTCACACTACGTCGCTGCACCACACAAGGGCTCTACTGCTCATCAGGAAAAGCAGTCGCGCAATATCCTCGCCACAGTGTAAAGAACGTCATTCAGGTAAACTGGGGTGCATGACAGCCGCAACAACCCTTTAAAGGTGCGTTTCGGAAATGCCGAATTAGAGGCTGTCCCCCAACACCACAATACTGTCGCAGAAGCGCAACTCATCCCGGCCAAATACCATAGAACCCTTCTCACGTGGCGAGGCTACTGGACAGCAACATGGTGACAACAGACGGATTCGAGAGAAGGAGATAAAATGTTTGAGGAACTCCAGTGCTCTCCACAAGATGGAGTCTCCTAATATCACAGTACAGCTTTGTCAGTATGGGGCAGTCAAGATACACGAGAACATCAACGTGTGCAGTCTATCATGGTTATACAGATGCAGGGATGGTGCCCAATGCTAAATAGGCACACGGTGCAGATACTTGGCGAGGTTAACGGGCAGAGAGGAGTGCAGCTGGGTGGACTGGTGAAAGTTGGTGTCAATCTACAACGGAGCTTGCTATCAGAATGTCACGGCATTTCTAATCGCAGCATTCGGGAGCACATAAAGAGAGGAACTGTATTACTTTGTGCATGTTCACTATATGGTCATGTCTATTCATGCATTAGAACAAACCCTATTTATAATTATTATTATTTTTTTCATTGTAGCCTCTAAAGCTAGAGGAGGCACGTAGGATCGAATTGTGCTCAGGTAGTCAAGTGTTTGCCGAAAGACTTTCTGGCAACATAAAATTGTATAAATAAAAAATGAATGTAGCTGCCCATTTAAAAGCTATGGCTGTTGAACGCAATAATTACGGTAACTAATAAAAATTGTTATTATGACTAAAAAGTGCAGACATAGTATTTCTGGGGTGGTATTCTTGAGCGATCACTCTTGAGGATACGATCAATGTCGGAAGATTGTGCACGACTCGGCACTATCTGACTAATAGTGTCAAGTCAGTGGTAGTGTCGGTATATCTTACTGATATAAATCCTATCAGTCAGATATACAGACGCGTCGAATGCCGAGTCACGTGACATCTCATGAAAGTGATTATACCCTCAAAAGCGATTGCCCAAGAATACTGCACCTGCTTAATATCCCTTCAATGGAGCTGAATTTGTGTCTAAAATGTTAACGACTGAACGATTTTCTACCCGTCGACCTCGCTGATCAAACCAAAGCAGGGCTGCGTAATATAGTTTTTTTTTTATCACTATTCATGCGGTGAAAATTTGTAATCTCTTCTGACAGCTCAGTGTATACCTTAAGGGTGGTCCAATCACAATATAGATTTATATATATATATTTCCTTTTCTTCCAGAATTTTCACAGCAAGAGACCACAAAAACATCAGCATGCATACTTTGATTGCTGCCTAGGGATTGGCACTTTCTAGACATTTGCACATGCACACAACATACCGCACATGCATAACTTGTACATCATTCACTAGTTCAGGCATGGCACCAAGAAGTATGTTTCATGTTGTGGAGCATTCTCTGAATGGCCAAACGTACCCTACAGAGCTAACCCAATAAAACAACAACACTGCTTGCTTGAAGTAAGAATGGACATTACAGGAAAGTTGCTTTGGGAAAGTAGCAACACTTAGCGGTCAACCAATTTCTATAGCCACCAGGTCTAACTCACTCAAGGTTCATTTTTTTTATCCCACTGGCTAAAATTTAACGCCGAGATAAAGAGCTTGGCATCATATCATGCTGGTTCAGTTGTTTTCAAAGTGGTGAGCCGGAGAACAAGTCTGACCACAAAGGTGTTGCACAACCTTACTTTTTTTTCCCTCAGGGTTACCATTTAGATAGCCAGCTTGCAACAGAAGTCGCAGAGCTCTTTCGTGCAGCCCACATCAAATGTTTTCCCGCCAGTGGAACTTGACATCAGTAACTAGGTTTTGTAGAGGGACGCGTGTGTTCTCCCCACTCGGGAAATTCTCAATGCGATAGAAACTATAGAAATCCTACTGCAATGTTCAGCAACAAGCTGCGAACTTCCGACACTTCACCACTAAACATGAAACACAGATTGCACATGCGATTTCCCTCGACAAAAGTGGTGCCACAGCAGGTACACACAATTTCCATGCACAATATTGTCCTGTGTGACAAGGTTACAGTATTTTTTTTTTTTGCACACTTAGCTTACGCACTAGCATTTGATAGTTTATAAACAATGCATACACGGTGCTGAGGCTTCGAAGTGCCAAGGGCATCTCCAAACACAAGACTGCCCCACAGATGGCAGAAAAGAATTTGCAGGTGAATGGCAGGCACGCTACCAAGGCTGCCAGCAATGCACCACCATTTCCCTCAGAACGCGTTTCTACGCACTTGTATCAGTTTCTACATAGTCTTCCGATGGGCAGAAGAGAATTCCGGCACTAAGTAATTAAGACATGACAATGGGGTTCAAGCTCACAGACTAAATTTCATGTTACAGACTGTGATGCAGAAGTTTCTTCTCTCTACACCTGCACAATACACTCCACCCGTTGAGCTGACCAGCGCCAAAGCTCAACTGTAACACAGCGTGCACAGAGAGATGGAGAACACGTTGTCAGTGCTGCTGTGCTGCCTCATAGCTGGCCTCTAGTTAATAACCAAGATGGATCAGCAATAGTCTGTGCCTGCAGTCCAGCGTCACAAGTTCCACGCAGCATTACAAAAGCTAGCGGAATGCGGACAAACGGAGTTTCAACAAGTGGATAAGCGGATAACTTGCAACTTGCATTATAGTTGAAGACTGCTTAATAATGTAGTGGCAAATACACAACTGCCCAATTGTGGAATGCGGACAACAAAATCCGTGTCTGAATTTGCTGCAGAAAGCAACACTGCCTCGTTTGATGTATAAGAAAGCAGCTTTCTGTGGTATTAACAACTCTCAACAGTGTTTGCCACCCAGTGTAAAATTTTTGACAAGAAGGTATAACCAAAAGGCTCTTACTTTCAAATAGCTTTTTTTTTTTTCTAAAAACCAACAAAATACAATCGCACTTATTTATGTCATTCCATATTCTAGGCTATGCAGCAACACAAAGTGTGTCATGACAGACAACGGCTGGTAGTGGATAAGCAGTTTGAAGGTAGCAGTTTTAATGGCTCACGCACGTTGCCTTTTGGGAAGCTGAGTCTTCCAAAGGCCAATGATGCTCACCTAAAGAGCATTCAAACTGATTGCATGTCAACAAGCCTTTAACATGCCAAAACGTCGGGCTAAACAGTGCCTGACACTGAAGAAATGAGTTCTTGACCTTGCTGCCAGCTTTATCACAGACTTTGCATCTTCTGTGCCATTTTCATTTGGATTGGAACAGGACTTGAAGTGGATACTCTCTGGTGAGGGTGGCATGATATCCGTTTAGGTAAAGAACTGGAACACACCATAATTCGCAAAGACATCAAAGACAACTGCTTGCAAATGCCAGTCGTGTGCCACAGCTCTTGCAGCAAAGCATGTTACCAAAGATGTGCACACCCAGAGGAAAGTCCGATGGACGCCACAAAACGATCAATGTAATATTCACAGATTTTTTTCTGTTCCAACTGAACGATGCAGAGCTTTTACGAAACTAGTGACGCTGGCACAAACACTGGTCACCTCAAATAGCAGGTCCTGATCAGTCTGAAAGTGCAGCAGGCTGTCAACAGTGGCATGACTTGTTTCGATCTCCCTGTGGCTACATCTGTTACTACTTGGGCTCAAAACACATCACAAAATGTGGGAAGGCACAAAAAAAGAAAACAAAGGGAAAAGCAAAGACCATCGAAAGCAAATCAATAGTGCAGGTCATGCCCTGTAGTCTGCGATCACTACAATGAATCAGGAATATGGCAAGACTGCCCAAAAGGAAATTCAATTAAAAAAGAACTGCTTGCAAGGTGCACTGTTGTCGTTTAATGGGCATGCGGCCAGTACCAATAAGCATAGAATGTGTCTGGAAGCATCAGCTCAAAAAAGAAAAATGGATTCCCTAACATTTTTTCTTCAACTTCACCCTTCATTTATTCATTACAGACCGGCTAGAGAATCTTAAACGAGGCATCAATTATCAAGCAGCTCCTAAATAACCAGAGGACATGAAGCCCTAATCTTAGGTCGAAATACACTGCGTAATTCAGGTTTACTAAGCCAACAGCTAAACCTTCACTTTCAATTATGCGAATTATTGGGGCCCTGTCATACTTGTGTGAGAAGCAGCTTTTTTTCATACAGCAGTGTAAAAAAAAGTTGTTAAAGGTGAATACAATAATTTCAAGTCCTGCCATCACTGTAGTTTCTGACCCTAAGGTGTAGTGATTTCCTGCAGATGACTCGTGTAATTTCTTCACCAAGAATCTCATGCAAGTGCATTCAAATTCACCGCCAAAATAAAGACTCAACAGAAATGGAATCTTGTGGATTGGGCATCAAGCAGGGCAGAGCACATTTCGGATGGCAAGACTCGTGAGAATAAAAAAAAATAATTATAAGTGCAAAATGCTAGAACAAATAGCAAGATTGGCAATGTAAAGCAGTTTAAGGCGCATGCGACAAGGTTGTCATCTCAAGTCCCAACAAGGCTGTCAACTGTGTCACCACCCAACAGCTGTCACCACATCTCGACAGACTTCCTCTCTCAAAACGCAATATGAGCAAGGCCTATGCAAGCCCAACATGGGACCAATATTAGCTATATGTATGCCCAATGTTGCTTAGTAAAAAGCCAGCACAATCCAACATATAGTCTGACAAGGCCCAATGCTGGCCCGTGAATAGGCCAGCATTGGATTGCCCCGTATTATTGCCCAATTTAATCTATCAACACCAATTATGGCCTAATGATGTGCCAGAATTGCATTACATGCTGCTAATGTTTAGCACTGGATTACTGTACTCCAAATTTATGTAACTCAACAGAGTCCACTAAAGGCCAAAGATAGGGCCATCATGAGATGTGTATAGTCAATGTGTCCATAAAATGGCTGAGATATCCCCCGTTATTACAGCATGGTCAATGCTAGCTTAATGTTAGATCATCTATGCCCTCATGGAAGGCCAACACACTAGTACAACATTGGGCTTACTTGGCCCAGCTATCTGCTATGCTAGGGCTGCCTTGTTCATCCCCTCCAAGAGCTTCGGATGGCAGTGCTTTTCAAACACCAGAACACAAAAAAGCCTCTCCAACGCCAACTCCAGCAGTTGCATCTTTGCTGGGTTCTGTGACACAGCTCCCATTGCATCCATCAGTGAACACTTCTGCCACGCCTACAGAAACTACCGAGGCTACACGATCAGCGCTCTGTTTGTTGCCAAGGGACAGTTTGCACAACACATCGACAATGATAAAAAAAGCTGAGTCACTGACCCAATTCAATCATGCCATTACCTGACCAGACTACCGGTATTCTGTCAGACGCTTGATTGAAAATCAACACTGCAGCTGTCCGACTCCTCGTAATTCCTTAAGAACAAGCTTTAGTTTGAGGCCAACTCCAATTGCTTCCATCTAAACATACAAAGTGTGGAAATGCAATTACTGAAAAGATCGAAATTTGTTGCATTTAAGGGGGTCAAACAGTCAATTCGGACAAAAGACAAACTGCAGCATATTTACCTTTAGAGCCTGATATGGACTATCAACGAAAATAGGTATATTAAAGAAACAAGAAAGCACCACACTAACAACACTAACTCCACACACACACAAAAAAAAATGTAACGCAACTCTCTAAAGTGCTTCAATTACAGTGTCTGAAGTGGACAAATGTAGCGACATTCATTTAAAGCTAAGGCATGAAGTTGTTGCAGCATCTACACAAGTTTTGCAAAGTCCTATGCACCTTTAGCCAGGTTGGTTAGTTTTTGGCTACTTCTTTTATTAGAATTTCGTGGCCAATCCTGGATTTGAGCAACCCCGTTCGTAGTAAAGAACCTGCTTGCAGAATATCTTGCGTCTATTACACACGCCCACAAAGGCACCACTTCTCTGCAGCACAAATTTCAAGCAAAATCGCATTGCAGAGGAAAATGCACATCGTGACCAACTCAGGAACAAACTTGAAGCAGCAACGAAAGGTGAACCTAAGCTAGATAAGCGAATGTATGAGAATTGCACCAGGATGCTTACTGATCGGCAGATTGCAATGAGCAATCGAAGGGCTCACGGCACCAATTTTGTGAAAAAAAAAAAAAAGTCACAGAAACATGCCTTAGCACAATATGAAAGAATGCGACTCGGTGACATCGCAGCAAATTTTTAGTCTGCAACGACCTCAACAAATTTTCAAAATGGCGACAATGCCTCTCTCTGAGAACACTTCCCCGCGATGTCTGGGTACCGCTACCATTCGTAAACAACGAGACACCATTGCAAAATGTTCACGCCTTCACATATCAAAAGCACTGCCCGCTCACAAGAAATCTTCACAACTTTTGCACTCTTTCTTCAGCCACCCCATTGCCAGCCTGTTTTTCACCGAGGAAAGAAGTATCATGACAGACAAATCAGAGAGAGAGGATGCTTATTCTTCCAATCTGTCCTTTTCACTTTTTTTCTTCTTTTTCTCCAAGGCTGTTCGATGTACAAACCCTACTGAGACCTTTTGCATGCATTCCAATATTTACTCCCGTTTTTCCATGCTCTTGCGGAAATGATGCGGAATCAACAGGCAATTAGCACAAACAGGAATTGTATGGCATTACTTTAACGCACACAGAAAACGTTTCGGTTAAGAGCGCGCTGCTAAAATGACATGCCGTGTGAACGACACGTCACCCTGCATTCTCCCTGACTTGCCGCTCAACACATACGGCCCGCATAATGGGTGACCCAGTGTCTTCACCACAAGACTGGAAGGACTCTACTACAAGTCACGTGATGGACATCGCTTTCGGTAAAGAACATAAACCAAGAAACAGGCAGCGGCAGCATGTAATTGTGGGCACAATGTGAAAAAACAAACAAATGTTAACTATGTGCCAACTGTGACGAAAATTCAAACGTTCAGAAAGCTGACAGGCAAAGTCTCTGCAACCAACTTGCTATGTCTGAACTGATACAGAAGAAGCGAAATGCTTGTGCCTGAAAAAAAAAAAAAGAGAATAGAAAAGACAAGACTTCACTGGGAACAGCATCCGGAAGCATGCAGACTCTAAATCATGAGCATGATCAAATACCACAAGAGGAACCCGAAAATAGCTATGTGTATACACAAGCCTGTATATACTACCCAAACGCCAAGTTGACCCACACTTCGCAGAACGCCTTAAGCGCGGACAGACTTCGGCCGCTCTAGCACCTTTGCGAGAGAAACACCCACAAGGTGTGAAGCCTTGCAAAACGCACGCTCCACGTCTGAAACCTTCAGGCTATACTCGAGGCCTAGACACACGGTCACACGAATGACGACGCAATGCCATCGGCAAAACATCTCATCAGTGGTGCGAAAATATATCAGAAGATATTAGGGGTGCCGCTAAGCTATGTGTTGGTCGGCTAATAACGTCTCCCAGTTTGAAAGCTCCTCGCAGCGACAGAGCGCTGTTCCGAGAGGTTCATTCTCGCTGCTTATGTTGCGCCAGCTCTTAAAAAAAGGAGGGCGGAAAAAAAAAAAGTTTTTTAACTCTGGACAGTAATGACACTGCAGTCTACAGCTCCACAAGCAGTTGAGCACTTCCGCAACGATCCAATTCTCTTTCTTTCTCTGGTACTTCCATGGCTAATGAAAGTCCCGGCCAAACCATTCCATCACCAAAACTGTCATGTTGCACCAAGCCCTCTCCAACAACACTGCCGACATCCAAAGACAAAAACTTCATTGCGCCAGACGATCAACAACAATGACTTTTGACTCTCTGCTCCTCCAACAATGCAATCAACTCTGAACAAACTCCAACAAAACCGGTCAGCCTCTGGCATGAAGCTGCCGATGCAAACAACAACCGTCATGTGACCACACATCACAGACCTTACTTAACACACACACCAGAGGCAGCTCTCGATGCACAAGCACGACTAATACCCTTGTTAGACAGGCGAATTTAGAGTCATTTCCAGCAAGTGTCATTCGGGGGCTGTCACACGAAAGTGCAGAATTTACTTGACAGCCGAGTACATTTGACGAACCTGCTTCACTCATCTACCTTTTTTGATGTGTGTAGCCTCGACAACAGCATTAATAAGGTAAACAACAACAGAAGAAAATTAAAAGTTTGGTATTTTTTGTATACCATTTCAACTGCACTCGCTTCAGTCAACAAAAAGAACCATCTTACACATGCAATGCTCAATTTTGGTGGGCACCGTTATCGTGTTCGTGCTTTGCATGCTCAGCAAATTAGAAGATTGCCCAGGCATATGATGGTATCGATGTCTGAGGAGTTTCTTCGGATGCCATTTTCATGAGAAATACAAAAGAAAGAAGCATTATGGACCCCATTTCCAAACACTAACAATTATTACGAGTGCTTTTCCAGGCACCCAATCACTCCTGCCATCAATTTCGAATGACACTTTGTTTAACTGTGCAGCATCAAGCTGCCAAGTGATAAGCAGTGAGGCAAACTGCCCTCACTCACAGTGGCCCTAAACTTGCCAGCCTGACCCAGGAATAAATCGCTCGTAAATATGCAGCCAGGTGCCGAGTGCCGAGACATCGAAGTACACTGTCACCGCAAAAGCGTTTCGAATCGGGAGCGCTTTAGGCACACGTGCGTCGAACGAGTGGCTGTGTCAGTGACGTGTGTGCATTAAGAAGGGCTGTGATGCTCGGCCGCCATGCCTTCCTTTGAAAAAACTTTGCCTACACTCCTCTTTCACATCTCTCACTCGGGTATCACCGGGCAAACTGACTGGCACATGTCCTGATGGCTCGTCACATCTCCAGAGCTGAAAGGAGTACCAACACGACATTACTGACTCGACATTTCTCGGCGTTAGGTGAACCGTCGAAACCCTGTAAACCAACAAAAAGTACTCCTCGCTATGACTGAGACACACGAGTTCAACCAGAAGAAATGTGCGCAGCACTCGCGTTTATTTATGTTTTACGAGCAACATCATCACACCTAGCCTCATAGTTACGCAACGTCAGCAAGTTTTCCTCAGTGACATGACCTCACGGTAGCATCGGTGGTGCCAGCTCTGGCATGTTGGGGCCTACCTACTTTAGTGCTAATTTAAAATACCTAAAGTGTTTCCCAACCTTTCTGTTTACCGAGTGCTATCCTTTGATGTGGGGAAATTTCAAAATACAGCTTTGAAAACATCTGTCAGTACTCCTTCAAGGCATTAGCATGTGTGTGCGCAGTACACCCTTCACGATCGTCCCAAGATCACATGGCTGCCCTGAGACAGTGATTCTCAAATGCTAGTCTGCTGACCCTCTGTTCTCTTCAAAGACATTTCTGAATGCAGTGCAAGGACCTGGTTCTCCATTTAAAAGGAATATTGCGAAGCTGACAATGACAGCTTATGACAAGTTATGAATTTGTTTGCACCTTTTACACAACCTCTGCTCGTTTGAGAGTGGTCATGTGAAGAAGAAAAAAAGGTTACATTACTTCTATTCTACCCAATATAATCACCTAACAAAATAAAGTGATACAAGATACTTTAGGTGAATACCACGCATTAGCAGAACACAATTTCTTGCATAATCAACAATTCTGAAGTCTTACTGGATAAATGAATTTCCTTTCATGCAGATCACTGAGTTAATGTTTTTAAATAACGTAAAACATTGCTTCTGTACTGCATGTTTTTTGTTCTTTTATTGAAGTTATTTAACATTTTTGTATCGTGTCTGGCTTCTCTACTACATCTTGAACAAAACTTTAGGTTCTTTGTGCATGTACCAACATATAATGTATGATGAAATCGTTTCACAATCCTGTAAAAGATACTTTCCAGTTTACACAGCCTCTCTAGTCATGTAATGCAGCACTACTCTCCCAAGCAGTGAGGATTATAACTAAACAAATCCTATGGACCGCTTTCCAGCATTCAGCCATCAGTTTTCAAAGGTGCACACAGGGTCTCCAGCGCAAGCATGTCGAGAAACACTACCACACGGCGCAAACCACAGATCTTTCATGCTTGCCGCCAGCACAGAATCATAGAATACCCATGTCAACAAACGTTTCCAAAGGGGCAATGCTCGCCGAGAACAGAATCTCGAGAGCACTGGACGCAACACTGACAAATCTGTGCCAAAGCCAGTCAGCACTGGAGTAGTGACGAGCCACCAAATAATCCTCTCTCCTAAACCTTCAATTCTCCACACTTTCTCTTTCTCTCACTCTCTCTCTCACTCGGAGCCCTTGCAAACTCTGACTTGCCAATGCTCCCCCCAGAGCCAGGTTTCTCTCTTCGCCATTAAAACTCATTCACTCACATTTTCCCAGCTGTGCTATGTCCGAGCAGTGCCTCCGAAGGCATAAGACTGCGCAGCAGCGCAACATCACCGGGACATCAGCTGCGCAGGCTCAATTATCACGGAAAGCAGGAACATGCTATCGCTCAGGACACGACTCACACAGGGAGCATTGGCAAGGGGGAACAGTGAGAAACAAGGAAAAAAAAAAAAGTACAAAACAATAGATGATGACAGTCTTAGAAACATGATAACGATATAAAAAAAAAGAAAAACGGCGAGCTAAGACGGAGTTTTCTCCAGTGTCGTCAGTGGTATCCGCCGCCGACAGTGAACTGCAGGGCCGCCTCGCGAACCAACAGGCGTCGAAGCTCGCCGACTTCGACGGCACCATGTGGCCTTTTGTGATGATGCTGACCGTTGTCTCCCGGTGCCAGGTAGCCCTCGACGACGACGACACCGGCCGCAAAACAAGTGCTGCCTGACATACGACGTCGAATTACCTCCAGGAACGGCCGAATGGTCGGCGCAGGTGGGACCATTCGGTGACTCCGACAGGGGCCTTTGGTAACGCAGACTGGCCTCCCAAACAACACACACACGCACACACCGACCAGCCCTTCACGATACCGACTGGTCACAGTCAACCACAGTCTTCCTCCATGCAACCCCCACCACCCGTCTCTCTTTTTCCCCTCCCCCCTTCTGTCTTCTCGAAAAAAGTTCTTGTCGCCTAAGTCTTCCAAGCTCATCTCATATTTTTTTTCGTCGTCGGCATCATTTTGTCAAAAGTCCTCGTCGTCGTTGCAGCTGTCCACCACAGGGTGCACTAAAAACAAACGTCGAGAAGCCGCGCCATGGGACGGGACCACCTCCGCCGCGCGGCTTAGCGGTTGCACCCCGTCGCGGAGAGAAGAAGCCGCAACAGTCGCGCACACCCTCCTCCTCTCTTCTCTGGTCAGCCAGTTGGTTGGTCGGTGCGCCGCGCCGATGCTGAAAGACCACGGGGCGGCTTTCCCCCAAGGGCGGTGCGGCATGTCGGGGAGCACGATGGTGTCGTCGCTGCACCAGATGACCCTGGGGTGCCACCGGAGCGAAGGGTGGGCGGTGGCTGTCTGGGCGGGTGGTCAGGCGACAGCTCTCACTTGCCACCCTCGGCGGCCGACTTCTCCGTCAGCTCCTTCATCTTCTCGACGTAGTCCGAAAAGGAGTCCCTAAAGCGCGACCACGACTTCTCTGGAATGGTGATGGCCGCCCGGAAGTTGTTCTTCACCTGCGACCGCAAACACGATTGGATGTATAGCTATGAAGGAACGACCAGCTTGGGAACGCTGTTAAGTTCAACTCAATTCAGTCATTACCATGTAAAGAAGAACACAGGCAGAACGACTGCTGATAAAAGCTCCACATGTTCACTACACCACAGAAATTCCGACAAAACTCACTAGAGGGAGCTCTGGTGCTCGAGAACCACACTGCATCCGAAAGTGACATTATTTAAAGTCTCTTGGGCGGCTCACGTGTAGTTGTAATGCCGATACCACGATGTCTGAGACCTTTGCAGTAGTTTCCGAAGTTTACTTTCCAGCCAACTAGAGTGTTTCAATCTCTTATGCAGAATACGGTCATATCCCCGCTGGTAGTAATATATATCACAAGCTCTCGAATAAAAAATGGCGGCTGCGCTTGCAGTTTCGAAATGACAGGCGATCGGAACAAGGCACTGTTTTGAAAGAGCTGTATGACGCCGCATGGACATTTCTAACAGAAATTTGCAGCATGTGATATAAATGACACTGAAAATCTCGTTTTCAGACTAAAGTGCTGCTGAATTGTAACTGCTAACGCCAGCTTCAGTGCGGTCACTTTCTGAGTGTTTTCAAGGCGCAGTCCATATATAACGAACTACTGATACAACAAGCACTTTTCGCGGAACTATTGAGTTCGTTATAAATGGGTTTGACTGTACTGAAGCAATCTTTGCAAATCTGCAGAGCTGCAGTAACTGTATAACTTTCTTATTAGCAGTCTTTAAATAACACCTAGGCAGACGACACATGCATCTTGCGGTTACCAGTTAGCAGATGTGACGCAAATCCCACAATGTTGCCTCTGAGATTTTTCAGCGTGCTGCGGGCAGTGCCTAATCTTGAAGGTCATGCCGTGGAGCCACATACTCCAAGTCACGCGTCGCTTCCAGCAAACAGTTATGGGAGTGATTTTTTTTTTTACCGTATACACTCGTGCAAGGGACGCACTTTTTTTCCGCGATTTTGATGGGGTGCGGCCCTTCCACGGAAGTGTGAAATTTGTGTTCAATTTTTGATCCATGTATGGAAAAACCTATTTAATCCTGCCCTGTATACCTAACGATGGGATATCTGGCGTCTAGCTGCGGACATCCTCGCTAGATGTCTTCATCGGTATCGCTGCTCAGGCTCGGCTCATCGCCGCTGCTCGGCTCATCGCCGCTGCTCGGGTCATCCGCACGTTCATATAACCAATCGTCCTCAGTGCCGTCCATGGCATTGGAAATCCCGGTGACCTTAAAACTCTTTACAATAATGTCCATGGACACCGCACGCCACGCGTTTAAAAACTCGCGAAATGCGCTGTACGCGAGACGTGACAATGCTGCCGTTTGCTGGCAAGCTTTTTTTTTTTTTTTTCAAAATTTGGACTGCCAAGTTGGGGGGAACGGCCCTTACACGAGCGCGGCCCTTAGTCGAGTGTATATGGTAAGTTTCAGTATTGAAAATGTCTGTTTTTGCAAGTTTTCAGTGACACATCCACTCGTACTTCAAACGTTTAATTTTGCATGCAGGCTGGTACCTCTACGATATCTGTAACTAAGCTTTTTACACGGCCCTGCAATTTCTTAGCAGTTACATAAACAGATGCTCCGAAACAACACTGGAGCTACGAGAGACACAATGGTGGAGGTCTCCAGATCAATCTTCACCATTTGGGGCTCTTTTATGGGCACCGTTAAATCAGTTAAATCAGCGTGGAATCACCGCAAGTCAGGGATTGGAGACTGTCCTGCAGTGGACACAAAAATAGGCTGATGATGATGATGATGATGATGAACGGGCAGCGTTACACCTAAGCACCACCACTGCCGACCGATGCATGGGGCGCACTTTGTGAAGCAAGGCTAGCCGTAGCCTAGTGAAATTTTGGTAGTCAACTTTCGTTTCTCAGCACCTCCACATTGCGGAACAAATAAACTTTCGCAAAAGCAATGTTTTTTCAACTGTATTAACCACGTCATTATTCTTAACTTGAAAACCATGTGTTTTCTGTTATATTCTGCTTATAAGGGTGGCTTGTTGGGTGAGTTGGTACATGGCACTTGGTAAGGGTGTGCCAGCAAATGGAAAGGATAACTAGAAAAAATTGTGAGGCAAGACACAGAGAAACACCCTTCCACCCTTCCTCTGTGTCTTGCCTCACAATTTGTTCTGGTTATCCTTACCATTTGCTGGCATACCCTCATCATATGTTCAACTTGCCATGCTGTTGTTCATCTAAACTCATTGTCTACATAACTTGTGTAATCACGTTTCTACAGATTGATAGGTTATGCATTAAGATTACCTCAGTGCAAGGCCTTCATGTTATCATCTTTAATGGGATATACACTAGCAAAAACTTAGGAAATAATCCTATCTATTCCACATGTCGCCTGCAGCCGTAGAGCTAGGATAGCTCTGCACTTACGCCGTAAGGTCCCTAGACCCCACAATTAGTCTGCCGTGGTCTGCAAGGCGTTTAAGAAATGTGGTATGCTAAGTGCCACAGACGGTACAGGATCCGATATGGGTGGTTGATAGTGAGAGGGAGGCCACAGGCTTTGACAATGACCGATGCCCGCTACGGCGTGTCGCTATTTTGCTTCAATGCTTATCCCACTAACGTCGACCGTCATCCTGAGATGGTTTCTGCTAGAACTGCCTTTTACCAAGTGAGAGTAATCGCCATTACAATCGAAGATGTTGCATTTTTCATTTTTAGTCATGAAAATCAGGTGCATGTTAGAATCGAGTAAATACAGCAACTAAAAGGTCATACAGTCGAACCTCAATATAACGAAGTTGTACTTGCAGCGAGAAACTTCGTTAAATCGCAAATTTAGTTAATTCAATGTTTTAATATTTCAGCATTATAAGCAACTTCACAAATTCCCAGAATATTCCTGGTGGATAGTATCTTGTCAGTAAGCACTTATAAACAAATCGCAAGAAGGTTAGGCCATAATAGCACGGTTATGAGCCCTGCCAGCGCGAGTGGTGCACATTGCGCCAAGAGCAACGCATTGACGTGGCTCACGGCGTCTGCGATTTGCATGTGTTGCATCACGCGGAGCTATAAATGTTGGATGCCATGGCTGACCACGCTTATTGCCCGCAGACAGCGCCCACAAATTGAAAACAAAAGTATAAGAAGATACGAATCTTCGTCCTGAGCAAAAAGAAAACGAAAAGTCACAGCAAGGAGACATCTGCACGAAATAAGGTTCCAGTGACACGCATGCACTTAGGCAAACATCAACAGATCTCACTCGATGATCATGAACTTGCTGTCAAAACGCAAGTGGGCGCTTTGCACCGTGTCTCAGAAACTTGAGATTACGCGACCGCCAACACTAGACGCACGGGAACACAATGCACATCAAGGCACCAAACGTCTAGGCTTGCACTTTGCACTTGCCGCGGAGAGATTACCTCCAAGTTATGGTGCATGGCCCACGCATGGACGTGCGTGCCAGGAGGAGAAGGCAGATACAGGCACACGTTCCTCTAGGAATCGCACCGAACGGTGACCGAAGTTTCAAACACCATAAGTGCCTCGCTCGATTTTTGACAGGCACCCATATTTAGTTAAACATGGTGGCCGTGAAGAAAGTTTGCACCTTTCAGGTTATCCCGCGCACTCTCGCTTTCATTAGCGAGATGGTTTGTCTGCTTTCCGAAAACTGTACAGCCACTATGCTGTGAATAGATCTGCATCAATTCTGTACCAAACCCTAACTTAGGTCGCCAACACCCCACGAAGCAGCACTGGTCAAGCCGAACAGCCAGCGCAGGCGCAGCAACGGGTGGCAGAGCGTAACGGGATGCTTGCCACTCACTGGTTAATTAGGCCTCGAGATTGGAATAGGCTGAGGGTTGAAAAATCAATGTTTGGGTCTGCGGACACAACCAGTCGACAATAACAGCGAGTTTGCCTACCAAATTTGCCTGTGCTCGCAGTAGACGGAACGAGTAAACTTCATTTGCAGACAGAAAGCAACAAGCTGAACTTGCGTGAAACAGCCTGAACTGCCAGCGTCCTGCAGCCAGTCGCACTATGTAGCACTGCAACAACACGAGAACGTAAAACACTCGCGTGGTCTCGACCATCCCAAAACTCTAAATTCGACCGAAGCACAAGTAGCTACTGTACCACAACAACGAACAAAAGACTGCGAAGGAATTTAGTGCTGTTGGCGTTGTAGAGAAGACTGACCACCTTGCATGGTTGCATGATTATAGCTGAATACAGTGATGTGATTGGCCGAGGCCATTTTGGAGCAGCTTCTTGGAGCAACCGACAGTGCGCTTTGGAGCAGAAAAGCGAGCTTTTGGAGCATCTCAATGCTTATTCCAAATGGAAAAATTGCCTTCGAGAGAAGCAAGAGAGCTTATAGAAGGAGGAAGCCCAATTTAACAGGAAACAAGCACATTTTTACCAAGAATCATTTAGCTCAACATAAAGTTGTGCGCTAAAACATGCGAATCCCATGCATGATGCAAAGTAATGAATACGGCGGTGTGATACAAGGGCATCATGGCAACGGAATGACAACTGTATGAAGACTGATGGTGTGACGAAAATTAGATGATGAAGCCGGGATGACGATAATACAACCACTACAGCATCACCATGGTAGTAGACCACAAACCATTCTAATCTAGCTTTCCAGTTTGCAGGAGGCTGGGCGATAAAATGGTGGGAACTGTAGAAGTGCACATGGAGATGGGAATTTGGGGAACTCGACTATGGAAACTCGCTTGCTAAGCTACACCAGCCAAAAAAAGCAAAATGGCAGCAGTGCAAGAAAGAGAAACAAGCTCAGTAGCACGTGCGACGAGTTGCCCCCGTTTAGCAAAATTTTCAGTCGTCGTGTACCCACTTGACGAAACCACAGGAAAGTCACATTGCAAAAAGGCTTTGCTGTATCAGCAGAACGCTTTTCCATAAAGCGTTATTAAGAAAGTTGTGTGCTCTCAACTCCTAAGCACCATTTCAACAATGGTCGGAACCAGCACATTCCAAGCACGTAGTAGCCCGACCCTTGCACCCATGTCTTACTTCCTCCATGTGCACACATGACGAGTGCGTGTAATAAATTATGTCGCTTGTTAAATAAGTCTGCTTTTTAAAGTAGCAGAAAACACCTTTTGGAGCAGCTTTGGAGCACATTATCGAAAATGTAGCAGGATGTAGCAGGATTTGCCTTTTGGAGCAGTTTGGAGCAATTGGAGCAGCAATCACATCACTGCTGAATAACGGCTCTTTGAAAATAAACTGATTGCAGAGATGAAACTTTCCTTTTTGCAAGAACGATTTTCTTTTTTTAGATCTGTCATCTCTTTAAAAATATTTTTGAGATTTCTGAGCATCATTTTTTATTTTAGATTGGTCAAGGTATTATGCAGCTCTCACAACTATTCGAACTATTCCCTTAGAAATAATTCGGCACAAATTACTATTTGCTTCGACCCAAAAAAATGGTATAGTAGAACCCCGCTGATACGTTTTTCACAGGACTGTAAAAAAAAAAAAATGTAAGAGCCGGGAAACGCAAGAGCCGAGAAACAGGACAAATTGAGAAATGGGAGTAGTGTTGAACTGCACACAATATTATTTTAATTATTACGTGCAAAAAAAAGTCGTAGTTTGCCCGAAAGCCAAAGCATCGATTGCGATAGCAAATTAGTAGACAGCTATACCAAGTAAGAATAGTAGTTTATCGTCCGTATGAACTTGTAAACATTCGCTTATTAACTATATTAACAAGCATGGTGTCAGCACACACAGGCAAACGTGAACACTTCACACTCGATGAGTGCAGACACTCGCTGTCAAAACACTGGCGTGAGGAAGTGCGGCAGCTGCAGCGAGCCAAGTGACCTGCGTGCTGTCTACCGCTTCAACGCAAACTGAGCGCCGAGAACACACAGCACGCACAAAACTATGAGCCGCCGACGCACCTACACTGCCTAGACTCTGCCCCCAACGCAGATCACTTTCAAGAGATGGCCCGCGTGACCGCGCAGTACACCGTCGCTGCCAGAGCACAACGCCACCCTCTATCCACCCCCCCGAGCACGATGGAAGGCGGCGCGCTTCCTCCCTGCTTTTCTTTATTGCACGCACGAGATTTAGCCACGGTCATCGGCTCCCATGCTTTCACTCGCACATACAGCATACGGCATGCGGCGACGGCATTATCGCCCGCGGACTTCATACGGAAAATCTATGCTCCAAAACCAATTTTAGGGCCCCAACGCATCTTAGACCCATCTTTAGATAGCAAATACGGATCTCAAAGGCCATGCTTTTGCTGGCGGAAACCGAGAATACATCATAGGTGTTGCCCCTCGCACTTTGAGCGGCCAATCCCATCGTCAAGCCACCAAGCCAAGCGACATGAAAAGCCAACACGGCCGCTCAGGACGGCGTGAGGTGGCTGTTCGCAACGCATGATGCGGGAACGATCCCAGAGTTGCAACGCAACAGCAGGGTTACCAATGCATCGGGTCCTGTGAGAGCTACGCCAGGACCGGCCGAAAACGATGTAAAAGCCAGGAAAACGCAGTACCTGGGAACATAACAGCGGGGTTCTACTGTATTCACACAAGCCTAGTAACAGCCGTTCATCGCCTAAAGGATTAGCAGAGCTTGTACTGGTAGCAATAGGTGCCAGCTATTTGTTGTGTATAGGACAACAGACTTGTATTAATACCAAGAGGTACCAATGCAAGCCAATTGGTACTGGTACTATACCCAGTTTCATACTTAGCAGGAAACTCTGCGGGAGCTACAGAAGTAGTGCAGTTGTAGCAGTTTCACTCCACAGATTCTGTAATAGCATTTTATCTGCAACACTTTCTACATGATAGAAAGTTTTAGAATAGGGGCCCCAAAGGAATAGCGTCGAAGCCACTGCGCATGCGTGAGACGCAAACTGCGTTTGGGTTTTGCATCGGGCATGCTATTTAACTGATTTAGCGGGAACCCCAAAAGCTGCCCCAAAAGCTTTGTGTCAGCAAACATGGCGGCACCCATCGAAGCAGCGGCTCTCACTGAGCACCAAACTGGGCTCGATTCGTGGTAACACGTGAAGTTTGTAAGCTAGGAAAAATGACTGCGGTTATCGCTTTCTCTTAACTAACATGTGTAATGAAGATAGATTCATTAGGCGCCGCTGATTCTGAATTTGATTGTCGATTTCATGGCTCATAGGCCTAACATGAATTAGCTTGACTCGTGAGGGCACGTAAAGTTGGTTACTCAAAATTAAGAGCAACAAATTGCTTGCTGCTAATAGAATAACCTCTAAAATGTTATTAAATGCAAAAACACGAAAGTGAAAGTTACTCGTATCATAAAATGATATAGTTTATTTTAATATTTAGAACAGTTTCTCTTTGACATCGTATGATCAAAGTGCAAGTGCAAGATGCTACTCGCAAACGCAACCTCTTCACTCCTGGATGCCTCAACACTAACACCCGCAAAGCTCTTTGGGGCCCCAAACTTTTGAGGCCCCTATTCTAAAACTCTCTAATAACTGCTACACACATTACAGCTACAATGTGCGTACGAAAGGTTGCATCAAATAACATATTATTTGCACAGCTTTGTGCTTCCAGTGTGCGACCTACTATGCTTTGGTCGCAAGCGCAAGTGGTGTGCTGTGGCCACTAGTCGCAGAAATGTGCGACTCTGTTTGATGGCAAACATTCAAAACTGCGATGCCTTCCTCATAATTTTTACACCAAATTTTGGGACATAAAAGTGTGGGACTTAATGTTACACAGTTTTACATTACACCTTTCTTTCATATGTGATGCACAATTCTTTGTGCACGAAGGCGGGTAGTGAGAGAAGTCACTCTGGTCTTCATAGCACTGCCCGCTACGTGTGAAATAATATGTAGTAGAGTCAGTACTGGTACCGAAAGGTTTCAGCTATGTGTCACGTATAGAACCAATAGGTTTGCACTGGCATGAATAGGGTCAAATAAGTAATGCAATGAAATCTTAGTAATTCAAGATTTCTTCAGTCGAATTAACAGATAATTCAAGCTAATCAGTTGGCCCCAGCAGGGTCACGTGTACAGTGGAATCTTGTTCTTATGATCCTGCATAATACGTTTTTCGGGATAATACGTTTTTTGTTCATTTCCCGGCCTGTGTCAATGTATTTCGGAAAATAAGATTTTTAGATGATAAGTTTTATTTTCCGGTTTCCATGAAGCTCATATCAACGAGGTTCCACTGTATTTGAATAAGGCAAAACTTGCAGAAACTTTAAGTATGAGAACCGTGCAACGGTTATTTCGACGTTAATTCCTCACACTCATGGTCTGCCAATCAAACCTGAGCCAAAGGCCAAAGTCTAATGCATCACTAGCCAACATAGTGATGCATACCATGAAAAAATTTGCCTTTTAGCTTTGTGGAATAGATCAGGGCCACAATTTATATGCGCTGCCTCTCCATGGAGCCTGAGTAAAGTGCCACGTGAGCAGCGTTTTAGCACACCGTCATCACGTACCACGCTTCAGCAATAAGCCAAATAAAATTACAGCAGAACCCAACTTATGATGACTGGCGACAGTATGGGATTACCATTCAAGCAATGTAGTGACATACCGTATCAAGTTGATATAAAAGATGCAGTGTTCATACACTGTCTCCGGTATCAGCCCCCTTTGGCACAGCACTCGCTTGCCAAGGTCACCCATAAGAATGATGACTGTACGACAACAACGCAGTGACAACAATAGAATCACAAAGAAGGAATGTCATTAACGAAACAACAAAGGTGGTATGACGACGGCAGCATGGCAGCATTGTGATCGCAATTCTGAAATGATAACGACAGTATAACGACGGCATGAGGACAATGGGACAGCAACGAGTGCATGACGACAACCAGACGACGAAGCCAGAATGACGATGTTGCGTGCGTGGCCACAATGGCATGGCAATGGACGCATGGCAGCGACTGTCTGATGACAACGCAATGACGGCGACAGCATGACAACGGTAGCATAACCAGGATTGAATGATGGCAGCATGGTTACACTAAAATGATGGAAAAGGAATGATGTTGATGGAAAAAGACAAAGGCAGTATGACGAACACGGCATGACAATTTTACGATGACGTTTCTGAAGTGGTAACGATGGTAAAACGACAGCGTGACAATGACGGCAAGATGACGATGGTAGACAATTGTGGGACGACGATGGCGTGAAGAGAATGGCATGAAGACGACGACATGACGAGAGTGGGATGACAAAGTTAAAATGATGACGATGGAATGACCACGACGGCATCATGACGACATGACAACGAATGTATGATGATGACGCAATGACGATGGCATAACAACGGTATGTGTACGATGAGATGACGACTATGGCATGACCATTGTATCACGAAGACTATGATGATGATGGTGAAGTGACGGCAATAGAATGACCAAGACGGCATCACGACAACAGTATGAGAATGAATGCTTGGCGACTGTATGATGACAATGGTGGCCATGACGACTTGACGATTATGGTATGGCAACGAAGGCACGACAGTGACTTTCTGACATCAACACAATGACAACGATAGCATTACAACGGCAGCATAATCACTTCCTATGATCAGGATGTGCACCGGGCATTGGTAAGCCATGCAGGCTCTGTTACAAGCCTCACTGAATTTGCTGTGACGTTCGTACATAGTGTTCTAGCTGCATAACAAGCCCCTGCAAACGCAAGCGTGGTTCTCCACAACAGTATAGGTAGAAGATATCTTGGCATGTCCCCGTGTTTGCTCCACGAAGGCACTGTTGACTACTACAATGCAAAAGCGGAAACAGGAAGAGGCCTTGACTGCAGGAACTACAATTTTTGTCGATTCTTATGTTGTTACTGATTCCATCAGAGCAAATTAGACAAACAAAGAAGTGTGGCATACTGCAATATCTTATGTACCGATGTTGCAATCCAGCGCTGTCATCTAGCATGGCCGAAGTGGCCTCGCAAGCGCTAGAATACTCGGCCACATGATCGTGTCAGCTTGTCACAGCTACCGCTGCCTGTCGTATTATCCTTAGCTCAAGAAATGCGACTGCTGTCCCTTCAGGCGAATGACGCACAGCTCACGATGGCACTGTAGCACATGACACTAGCCGTGTGTGCGCTGTACACATTCCCTTTAGCTGCACTGAAATGTAACAATTAGTGTGAAATATGAACACTAATTGGTCAGCAAGGCCTGCAGCACGTCCCACGCGGCCCATACGCATCTCCTGTGCTTGGCCGCACGTCTACCCTTCGCGATGGTGGTGGAAACCCAATGTGCACAATGGGTTGTCGGCATTATGCAAGAGGTCTATAATAGCTTTAGCCTTGCTGCAAACAGGTGCATCTGAATGCACATCACATTAGCAGTGTTTTTAGCCTATCACACTTTCAAATGTGCATGAAAAGTGGCATGATCACAGCTGTGTTCATAGCAATGTGGAAATCTTAAACGCATCTAAACGTGTGCATGAATCTCTGCGTCTGAACTGAAATGCGACGGGTTTGTCATTCACACAAGCACGAATGAAAGCACGATTCCAGTGAAGCTCTGCCTATGCAAGTGCATACCACTGCAATGACACAGCAAAAACAATTATGTGCAGTGATTGTGGCTGTACGTGCTGCCATATGCATTAAGAGATCCCAATGCCTATCAGACTCGCATTACCACAGACGAAGGGCAAGAAACTCGGGTGATGTCGGTCACTGATACACGAGTCTGAGAGGGCAGGAAACGGTATGATATTGCATCATACAATCCGTTGTACAATGCATGCTAGTCTGACTTATTGCCTAATCTGTATCAATAACCAATGGTCTACTGGAGCAACAAAATGGGTGCCAAGGCAAGGAAAATACAGCTAACAAAAGCAGAATGGTGTGATGTAATAAGGAAATTTGCGGGCATAACATGGCGTAAGCCGATGCAAAATGGGATAATTTGATACCACTGCAGGGGAGGCCTTTGTCATGCTGCGGAGATTAAATGAGATGATGACGATGTGAGCATTCATTAAGATAACAGAAGAGGCAGTTGCATGGATTTTCATAGAGATGAGCCAGTGTCCTCGGGAGACACCACAGCAAACTCACCTCTGAGATGCGCATGTAGATGCCTCGGGTATTCTGCCCAATGTCGAAATAAAACGTCTTGTTTTCTACACGCATGTGGCGCCCCTCAGGTAGTTCTCCTTTGAAAGCTGCAGGACGAGAGAAAAGACACAAGACACTTCTTTGGCATCAGTGAGTCATTTACCATGCAAAGTGGTTTGACAATAATGAAATTATGACAAACAACGATGACTACGGTACGACGACAACAGCAGCGTGATGACAACAGCATGACAATGACAATTTCTTGACAGACATATAAAGGCTGTTTCACATGGTGCAATATTAGCTAAGTGATACAGCAATTTCTGTCGCTCCGCTGCAACCACCACACACTCCTCGCAAGTGGTTTCCATTTTGGCTGCACTTTTGAAATTGAATCTTAACTGCCAACGTCTATGTTACTGCGTGTTGTTGCACCGGTGCCCTTTTGCACCGCAGCTGTGGACTAAGCAATCCTAAATTTTCAACACTGGAAGCTTTAAGACCATGAAAGATTATACTTATTCTCTTCTAAAATAACAAAATGCAAGCATGTGACTGGTTTCTGTGTTGCTTTCATAGCAACGAGACATGTGTGAATACTCTGTGAGCAAGGGCACTTAATTGGGTGTTGCTCTGTGCCACTGCCAACACAAATGAGCGCTGTAAATGAAAAGTGCTGTGTGATGCGCGTGGCAGCAGTTTTAGAGCGCAGCTGTAAGGCACCCGCTCCTGCAGCAAGTGTCGGAGTCCTACCTCGTAACGGAGAAAACGAGCACAGCGAAAACGAGCACAGCGAAAGATGAGAGCGAATTCGGAGCGCAGCGGGCGATGAAAAAAGCAGCGAAAGCAAAGACAGCACGAGGAGGAGGGTGCAGCAGAACCATGAGGCGGAAAGCGGAGGAAAGTATGGCAAAAGTGTGAGAAGAAAAGCATAGCACCACGCATGAGGGGCTTTGCGGTAATGTCTACGAGATGGCGCCAGAGTAGCGTGCCCTGTATGGAAACAAAGCGCTACATGAGAGGAGGTTGTCTGTGGCGACTGCTGTGAATCGCGCCCACGAGTCACCCAGTATTTTTATCATTTTTATACAGTATTCCAGCTTTTTCAAACACGGGTTTGCATGTGCAATTTCTACAATGCGCGGCCAGATAGCACCAAGCCGCTATCAGAAATTCACCCACTTCAAATCTGGCCGCGCATTGTAGAAATTGCCCATGCAAACCCGTGTTTGAAAAGGCTGGAATACTGTATAAAAATAGAAACCAAATCAACCGCGAGATTGTAGAAGCCTACTACATGCATGCTAACTCAGGCGCATGTGTCAGCCAGATTTCGATTTCTTTGCATGACAAAGAAACTAAATTTTTGGATGTTAAGATAGGCTGAGAACCTGTCACCACTTGTACGCGTCACATGTTCATATTTTGTGTATATATATTTACTTGTTTGAAAATAATAAATCAGTTGCCAGTCAGCGCTCGTATCGTCTCTTCCTCTGTCCTTCGTCCGGGTAGCGCTGCCCACCTCTAAGAAACTGGTCTAGAAATTTGCTTGCCGCTTTCCACAATCGGCCTGCATCGTAATAAAACACTGCCCCTAGCTTCGTTGCACTTTTTGACAGTGCAAATCGACCGATAACTTGCCGAAAACACAAAATATCCGAGCGTCACCAGCGGCTGGTCAGGCTGTCAACATGGCAGGTCAACACAAGCTGGTGTTTCCCCGGTGATTTTCTCGAGTCGGTCATGCTCGATTAAGCCATCCCACTTTAGACAAACAGTCTAAGTGCGTGGTAGGGTCACTGAATTTGTTCCTAGACATTTGTCAATGGCACGGACACGACGGTGCGCGAACACCGAAACTCCAACCGTAGAATTATCACAGTGTTGTCGACAACGGTGCACCGAAAAACTCTCGTTTTGCAAACTTCACGGCTGCACACCTCGAGAAAAAATTGCCCAGTGATCACGTAAAGCCCCCACTGCAAGACCATTCAGTTTTCATAATCGCGCTGCATACCCACACTGGGCAGCTAATCGTTTTTTGAGCACAACAAACACAACCTCAGACTCGGAGCTACTGCATTTGCGGCGCTTTCCAGCGCGATACTCTCATAGTCTTTCGCGACCTCCGCATCCCCCCTATAAAAGCGGCCACTGCTTTCTCCTCCTCATTCGTTCTCCAGTCTGCAAGCCGTTTGGACGCCAGTCACTCCTCTCACTCGCCTTCATGTCAACTCCTCGCTGCTGCCAGTTTCAACGTCGCTGCTCCTCCAAAGCTGCCCTCTTCCGGCCTGCCCTCCCAAGCACAATCTTCCACCAACGGGTGCCCTTCCGAGGTTCCCAATTCTTGGTCCCCACGACTCCGATCGCCTTTCTTCCGCTACACATGAAGCCGATGCAAAGCCCGCCATTGCAACTGTCGCCATCACCAGCGCGCACTGACAAGGAAAGCGAGATGCCCTGATGACATTTTGAATCTTCTGCCTTCTGCGTCGCCCGCCGCGTTCCGTCACTTTGCCGCCAAAGGCACGTGTGCTTGGATCCGTGTGGCAGGCCACGTGATTGTGCATTATTCGGAGTGCTTCGTTAGGCGTGCCTCGCGTGTGCATTGGTGTCTGCAGTGATAAATGCTGATAAAAGAAGTGGGGAAAAGGCGGCCGGCAAAAAACTGACATCGCTAAGTAATTTGGCATACTGCCGTGTACTTTATCAACTGCATTGAAAAACAAGGAAGCTGTGCTGGATGGCGTTTAAATGAGCTTCTCGGCGAAGAGAAAGACGAATCGCAATTTGAAATACCCCGAAGTGGAAGGTGCACTTCTACAGTTGGCTGAAGAACTCCAGGAGTGCAAATCTCCCCGTACATGGACCTGCACTTACTGCAAAAGCCAAAGCTCTCGCTCTGCAAATGAGCCATAAAGATTTGAAGTGCAGCAATGGCTGGCTTGAGCAGTTCAAGAAACGACACAGCATGACCTCGAAGTTGATCGGTGGCGAAAGCGCAGCCGTGCCCCGTGACACTGTAGACGTATGGCACCAACATCAGCTCCAAGCTCTACTTGAAGAGTATGAAGACAAAGACATCTACAACCAGGGGCTCCGGAACCACAAGGGGGGGGGGGGGGGGGGCAGTGGAGGCAGTCGCCCCCACAGGTTCTAAATCAGTGGGGGCATGCCCCCACACTCAAAGCTTTTCTGTGAATGTGGGGGCACATTTGAACCGCACATTAAGTAAATCACGCTTTTTGAGTTTTATTAATAAAGTCTTCTTTTATGAAACGCACTTAAATATAGTAATTATATATATTGTTACGATGCAGAAGTCACATTTAAAGATATATTTACACTATTTACAAGAAACAATGATACATAAACAAGATGGCTGTCGGGACCAAGTCCACCTCAACACGTCAAATCGTCTTCTTCGGACTGGCGCTACTCTTGGTTGCGCCGTAACATAACCCCCGCTTGCAAAGGCACTGTCTCGGTGCTAACTATAAGGGAGGTGAAATCGCGGCAAAGTAAGGTTTCAGCAGGGACACATGCACAACGTCAGTGGGGACATGCGAGTCCAGTGGAGCGATCTCGTAGTTCACATCGCCAAGCTGATGCAATATGGTGTAGGGCCCTGTGTAGCGCGGCAGCAGCTTTTCAGACAAGCCGACAAGGCTACATGGTGTCCATAGGAGCACAACAGAGCCGGGAGGAAACAAAGCAGAGAAAATGCAGTAATACCGGATTTTCTGCACGACCTGAGACTCAGTGAGCCGGCGCCCGGCAATCTAGCGTGCCGTGCGAGTCCGGGCAAGAACGTCTTGAACATATTCAATGGGAGTGTTCGTCGAGTAAGGAAGCAGTGTTTCATAGGGCAAAGTAGGGTGGCGGCCAAACAGAACGTAAAATGGTTAAAAAATCCAGTGGTCTCGTGACGGGCCGAATTATAGGCGAAGTTCACGAAGGGTAACGTGCGGTCCCAATCACTGTGGTCTTCAGAAACGTACATAGACAGCATTTCTGTCAATGTGCGATTGAGCTGCTCCGCGAGTCCGTGTTTCTGCGGGTGGTAGGCCTTGGAAAGCTTGTGCTCGGCACAACAAGAGCGAAGTAGGTCTTCAACAAAGCGGGACAAGAAGGTGCGGCCGCGATCAGTGAGGAGCTGCCGGGGTGCGCCGTGATGGAGGATGACGTCACGTAAAAGGAAATCCGCCACCTCAGCTGCACAGATTGTGCGCAAAGCTCGCGTGATCGCATACTGGGTCGCGTAACCAGTCGCAACAACGACCCACTTATTGCGAGATGTCGACGTCGGAAATGGGCCGGCAAGATTGAGACCGACGCGAAACATGGTTCGGAGGGCACATCGATGGGGTGAAGGTGTTGAGCGGTCAGCACAGCAGGTTTTTTGCGGCGCTGACAGAGCGCACAAGCTGCAACGTAGCGGTGCGCAGAGCGGTACAGGCCTGGCCAGTAGAAGCGGCGCCATGCGCGGTCGTAGGTACGCGAGACGTCGATGTGGCCTGCAGTAGGGGCATCATGCAACTGCTCAAGAACTGAGGTCCGGAGATGGCGTGGTACAACGGGTAAAAAATTCTGGTCGTTCAGGGCGTAAGCTGCGGCGGTAGAGAATGTCGTCGCGGAGCACAAACATGCACAGCGTGAGCTCCAAATGTCCAGGGTTGAGATGATCGATAAAAACACATAAGCAGTCATCACACCATTGTTCAGTGTGGATGTCGAGCAGATCAGAAATTACCAGGACGCAAGAGTCGGTGTCATGCGCATCATCTTCAGGACGGTCGACAGGATGACGGGAGAGGCAATCGGCCTGGCTTGTACAAAACAGCAAATGAATATTCCTGAAGCCGTAGTGCCCATCTGCCCAATCGTCCAGTGGGGTCTTTCAGTGACGAGAGCCAGCACAAGGAGTGGTGATCGGTAACCACAAAAAATGTGCAGCCATACAAGTAGGGGCGGAATTTGGTTACCGCCCAAACTAACGCCACGCACTCCCATCAATAATTGAAATATTCCTCTCGGCGGGTGACAGGAGGCGTATGCAATTACACCCTCTGCGTTACACTGCCATTGAATGACTACAGCCCAAATTCCATGGCATCCGTGTAAATTTCAGTGGCGGCAGATGGATCATAATGAGCCAGCAGTGGGGACGCCATTAGCAAGCACACGAGGGCAGAGAAGGCTTTGGTTTGAGCAAGGCCCCATGTGAAAATAACGTCCTTCTGAAGTCGGTGAGTGGGTGGGCGGTTTCGGCGAAATTCTTGACTTCTTTTATAATTATAATAAATAAATAAGTAAATAACAAAGAATCACGTCCACACTGGGATTCGCACTGAAAATTACCTCACTTCACTTTTCGAAGTTGCTAAACTGCAGCACTGCACTACAGCACTGTGCACATAGTTCCTTAGGTCATCACTGCTTGGTGTGGTGTAGGGATGCGGGACTCTCACGTGCCCACGGATATTGTTTTCCCCGCATGGCTCCAGTCTCCTGCAATCCAACTTCCCCACGTGGCTTTATGGCGGTGGCAGTCAGTGTGGTAGCAGCATATTAAGAGAGATGGCGCAAGTGTTGCGCTGCTAACGCCACCTAACGGTGGGGTTACTCGGGCCCCCGGGGAGCAGGGTCCTCCTCTCTGGCTTGGGATCGGCGAGCGGCGCGGACATTTCACGGGTGCACAGACACGCTCCCTGCGAAACCATCTCGCAAGGCTTGGGAGCGGGGCACCAGAACGGGCGAACACGGTCGTTCGAACGCACCACCGTTCGCGTGACCGTAGATCTGCTCGCGGTGAGTCGGACTTCTTCGATTTGTCGACCGCCCATTGGAATGTTCTATGGGCAGTCATTTGGCTAGCAGGCCTTGGTGTATGAAAGGCGCAATAAATGCCCTTTGATTGTCTGCACTGCTGGGTTGTCGTTCCTTTGATCCAAGAGCACATTTGGAGACTCTGCAGTGGCAAGAGTGCTCCCCTAGCCGTAGCCATAGCCAATGTGTGCCCTAATGCAGAGCTATCCACACTTATGAGAAGCACTTCCTTATGAAGTGGATGTAGTCTCCAAACAAACCGGTGGCCCTTATTGGACCCAATGCCAATGCGGCTCCCTCCTCAGGAGTTCAAGCACCACAGCACTGTGCCACTTGTCATTCAGTGTTCAACCCTTGAAGGAGCAGCTATGCAGACAAAGAAAGCTTCAGGCCAAAGAACATTCTCACGGGCTTTAGGCGGGACTCTAACCTAGTGTTGAGGCCATCCTCCAGGTCTTACATGATTTTTAAGTGAAGCTTTGTTTATGGTGTCGGCTGGGTTTTGATGCTGTAGTGGTTGCACTGTGGAGAGGGTGAATGTGGAAAGGAGGTGCATGCGAGTAGAGTTACTCCACAAGCTCCTGTAGGAAACCAAAGTTGCACGCCTGTTTTCCACGTGCAGCTCCTGCCACGATTCGCCAAGCTCTCTCACGTGGAACTCCAAAGTTCAGCAGAGAAGACAACTCAACAGTTGCACTGCCCATGTTCCGTTGGTTTCCAGAGCTGCTAAAAAACCCATTAAATTATAGGCTTTTCCAGGCCAAAACCACAATGCAATTATGACCCCCACCGTAGTGGGGGACTCCAGATGAATTGTGACCACTTGGGGTTCTTTAACGTGCACCTAAGCAAACGAGCGTTTCTGCATTTCACCCTCATTGAAATACAGCCACCATAGCCGGGATCAACCCTGTGACCTCGAGCTCAGCAGCACAATGCCATAGACACTGGGCAACCACAGCGGGTGGTTTCAGCAATCGTGCGGACACCAATGCCTAAAATACTGTTCATCGTATTCACTTATGCTTAATGGCCTTTTGTTGGAGTTCACAGTATTTTAGTGACACAATTGTCGTCAGTGCTGTGCAAAACTAGCACTGCGCCAGTTAGTTGCACCGCTATTCCGACATGCTCGAGTATTCGGACAGCTCTGCGGCACCGCAGCTAGCCCCATGGTCTTGATGCTTAAGGACGACAGAAATTTCGGACACCTTATAGTGTGCCGTGCGATAATTCTAACTCCAACTGCATGACTGTGTGCTAATCTGTCTGCCAAGTCAAGCAAAAATAGCGATATTTTCGTTTGGTACATCTCCAGCAAGGTCGTCGGCCATGTCGCCGGTGTCCTTGAAACCGAAACTAGCAAAGCTGTTCTAATGTGTTCCTGCTACTCACCCTTGTCCATCTTGCCTACTAAATGTGTCAGCGGGCAAAACCGAAAGCCTCCCAGGGGCCATGTTTGTAAGTAGTGAAAGTGTGCATCGCGAATACGAAACTACATCTGCACTACATGGTTGCCAACTGGCTGTACAGATATAGGTATACTGAATGTGGAGCACTACAACAGGCACTGGAATCACAGGAGCCGAGAAGGGACTCACCTCCATCATCTGTGCCAAACTCTTCTAGTAAATCTGTGAGCGCGTCACGGAACTCGATCATACCCTGTGCGGGAATGGCAATCTGGGACCTAGGACCACCTCGTGCTATCGTCTGGGACACCTGCACGTCACAACATGGGAAATTGCACAATAAGTAACCACCAAAAAAACACCAACAGTTTTGGTCATTTACTAACAAAATTAAAACCCTCGGTTACCACGAGCTTTCTCGCTCATTACATGGTAAATAAGTTGCGTGTAATAGTACAGGTGACAATGGGCTTATGGATATAGATATACCAATTTTTGTTGACAAATCATATCAATATATACAGTGACTGTAATATAGAGGAGTAGCCCCAGTCAAAAAAAAGCAATTGACTCCAATTGGGACACTTCCAATTGGTACGAATTGGAAATTTCCAATCGTAGATTAGTACATAACTGGACCAATTGCATGTACCCAATGGGTGTCAATTGATTTGGAACCAATCGGTTGGAATGGCCAATTGCACCAGTGAGCAATACGCATGTATACCCCACAAAGCAAACCTAAATAGGATTCCAGCTGTCAGAAATAGGTACTGCATGCATATACGTATAGCTATAACTCATTCCAGTTTCCTTGAATTAGTTCATAAACTGAAAATATGATTTCCCAGTTGGTTACATTCTAGCTAGTTTATTCCTATTGGTAGTCCAATTAGACTCAGTTGGGAATGTAAGGTGGGCCTAGCTGGTTCAAACTGGCAAGTCCAACTGGACTCAATTGGTTCCATCCCTGACTCAATCGTAACCAATTGGAGGTAAGGATTGCCCAATGGGCCCAGTTGATACCAAATGGCAAGTCCAATCGGACTTAATTGGTTCCACTTTGACTCAATCGTAACCATTTGGAACT
This sequence comes from Dermacentor silvarum, assembly GCF_013339745.2. NCBI lineage: Eukaryota > Metazoa > Arthropoda > Arachnida > Ixodida > Ixodidae > Dermacentor > Dermacentor silvarum. Next base: position 14,994,644 of record NC_051164.1, on the reverse strand, counting down.
AGGGATTTTCCAATCCGTTCTAAATGGGTCCAGTTCATTTCAATTGGCAGCTCCAATTGGTTTCTCCTCTGATCCAATCGTAACCGATTGGAAGTAAGCATTTTCCAATTGGTTCCTATTGGTCCCAGTTTATTGTCATTGGAAAAGCTAATTGGAGTCAATTGTTGTTGTTTTTTTTTTACTGGGTCTCCCGAAGTAAAAACTGCAAGTAGGACCTCTAACGAACAAATATTAGTAAATACAAATTAATGCCAGCTTGTGAAGTTATCCCGCAGTTATGTATGCCACCATGAACTGTCCTTTTCTCTGGGCATTATTATTTCTTTCCTTTTTTCCCAATTGTTCAAATTTTGTTGTTTGTTTGATGTGCTCACACTATGTGTGTAATTTTGCTGCTCTTACGCGCGAGTGATGCGCCACTTTTTACGTTACCACGAACTGTACTTTTTTCCTTTCCTGCCAATCCGTTGTATTGCTTTCCCATCTTTATTTGTAACACTGTTTTGCGAGCACTTTATTATTGTAAACATTTTTTAACTCTAATGTATCGGTTTTATGCTGTCATTTGTTTCGACGACGACGCCCCCCCCCCCCCCCCCTACTCAATGCTCTCCTTGGGGCCTGTAAGGTACTTGGAAATAAATAAACAATACTGAAATGACAACGAAATATGCAAGGAGCAAATGTATCACGAGAAACTTATTACAAGTGATTAACAGGATGAGACAGACAAAACAATATTCGTACAAAAGTTTAGCAGGCAACTGATACATTAATGCTGTAAAAATTGTATCGTCATGAAAATCAGTGAAATATACAGCATAGCGATAAACATCATCATCAGCCTATATTTATGTCCACTGCAGGATGAAGGCCTCTCCCTGTGATCTCCAATTACCCCTGTCTTGCGCCAGCTGATTCCAACTTGCTCCTGCAAATTTCCTAACTTCATGTGTTCAAACAATGAACATAAATTGTAGAATTCAAAATGTACACTGTACAGTTACAGTACCGTGCTGTACACTGCATGCATGGCAGCTGTACAGATATCGTGATGATGCCCTTCTTTACGCAGTGAAAAAAAAAAAAAAAAAACGTCAGGTAAGCAAGGCATGAAAAGGGGGGAGGAGCTGGAAGTTCATGGGCAAGCCCATCATGACAGACAGAATGGCAGCAGTGGGACAATTGGCAAATTACTTTTTATTATTATCGGTTTTTCATTTCTTGCACTGTTCTGTTTGTGAATACGCAATTCCTTCCTTCATCCAAGTCACATAATGTTCCCAGCTGAAACCTGTTTCACTGAGACAGCCCAGTGTCTTACACACTCGCTCGACGCATGTGCGAGTTAGGTATAAACATGTATTTTCTCGCAATAAAGCATTCTCAGTATTCTTGTTATTAGTACCGAACACTCTGATGAATGTGAAAGACAATGTGAGAGACTATTCCGGAGTAGTTTATACAGTCCACTTCCGTTAATTTGATCTTAACAGGGCCAATCAAATTGATCTAATTATTCAGCGAGTCAAATTAAACAAGATGCAGAAAAAATGCTGAAACACATGGCAATATATATTTGCCATATTTGGCAACATTTGCCCAAGTCTAACATGCCCTCGAATCAAACGCACACCCACTATCTTTTGTCAAAATTTGGCAATACAAAAATATGAAACCAGCAAACTTTACCTTGACAGAATAGATACTTATTTACAAATAATGTTTATCATCATCACTGTCAGATAGCATTTATTCCAGCCTACAAGCCACAGCACATTCTCCGTGCAGTCCACTGTGCGTTTGACATTTTGCATTCCTCAAATGAATCCATAACAATTGCAAATGCGATAGTGGTAACATAAATCCTTCACTAGTTCATCCTGCAACAAATTCAATTCTCTGAAACACCAAGGAAATGTGACACAACTTTTGACGCTAGCTTAGCGTGTAAAAGAATTTATCTTTTGAATGAGCTTTTGTAATCGAAGACTGAAAGTGGTGCATTGTCGTTTGATCTTACGCAAAATTTATGTATTACTGTCGCCATCTTGAGATGGAAATGGCCATGACACAGGCTAACTAGCTCTGGCGGTGGGCTGTTGCGAATGCCACAAATGCAGTTTTGGAAAATTGCCACACTGGCAATTTTCAGACCAACTTTCTTGGGAAAGAGAAGAAAAGGCATGTATTATGATCAGGTAAATGCTGTAATCATTCATTGTGAGACACCATTCGTGTTTGAAAAACTTCCTAGATTCCTAGGGCACGTCGAAAGCAGACATTTTCAGCGGGGGACGACGTGTTCGGCGTATTAACTGTGCCCTAAGCTCCATAAAGACATAATCTGCCGTTGAAGGGTTCACTATTGAGGTCACCATTGGGGTCAGGTGTGTGAGTACTGACCAGTCAAGTTTGAATTATCCAGCAAAGGCTAATTTCACAATTGAAATAACGAAAGTTTGGGCTCTTCGAAATGTATGGGTGCTGGCCAGGTCCTTTGGTTGGGATCGAATTAACCAAAGCCTACTGTAGACAGTTTTAGTATGGTGTTTCAGCTGTCTGCAAAGCTGCACAATCAATGGTTGTGGCCACGCTATAAGTATGTCCTCGACGAGACTTCTAGTACAGCATTCCGCACAGCAAACATGTGGCCAACACCAAATGCTGTGGTGCCCATTTAGTATACAAAAATCAATCAAAACACTTTGTAGAAATGATGGCGTCTTTTGTTAGGCCTGGCAGTGTCAGAAAACTGGCTGATCTCAATAATGATGACAAAGCCTCACGAATTACTTGGTCCTCAATCAGGGACGATGAAAAAGCTGATGTCACTATTCATGTTTTGCTGGGAAGTTGAAGAGCAAGTAACAAGGCCAAATTCAAATTGATGCATCAGGAATTCCAGCATGTTCAGACAAAAACAAATGCTTAAAATAGTAAGAAACTGACACTTCCTACAATTTACATACATCCATTGCTTGCTTCATTAATACTAGAAGCATACTTATAGCAATTATAAAGGAGGTTTATTGGACGAAAGGCCGATGATGGGTCGAGCGTTCCACCGAGCACAATCTCTAAGCTCAAGCTTCTGCGGCACGCGATGCTGTTGGCAATCCTGCTGCCTAAGTCCAGGCGTTCTTCTTCGTTACACAATAAAGACATATTTTTAAAGTTGCATAATAAACCCTACCACATGCTTCTCGCACACAGAAAGATGACACCTTAAAGAGAGAAGAAAGTATGGCAGTTTGGAGGCATACTGTATATTAATTTGATACTAAAGTTGATCTCGATATTCCAAGCTTGGCATAACCGACATTGGTACCTTGATGTCATGAGACAGAGCAAAAATTGTTGACATCATGTAGCAGAAAGGCTAGGTATGATGATGCCCATCACAAATAATAATAATAATATAATAATAATAATAATAATAATAATAATAATAATAATAATAATAATAATAATAATAAACGAGGAGAATACTGCATGTTTCTTCTAGGTGCATGTGTGTGTGGTAGCCACAGCAATCACAAGAACTAGGTGAGTCAGTGTTTTGTAATGTCACTGCGGCTCAGCCTCTTGTGTGCCAAAACGGAAACTAGTTGATAAGAGCAAGTAATATAGTAACTTTTCAGGATGCTCTGACACTTGCCAATATTTTTTTAGGACTGAAAGGGTGTGAACCTTCATTTAATGCAAACAAATGACAAGTCAAACAACTTGAAAAATTTTCTCGCTTTTCTTAATGTGTTGCTGTTAGCCCACTTGAAAGAAGAAGCCTGAATTCTTCAAGATCAGAATATATAATTTAAAATATCACCCTTCAATCTGGCTAGTTGTGTCAGCGAGTCATACGCAGCGGCACTTTTGACGTGAAGCAGGAGGCATGTCCACATTTACATTCACATGAATACTGCAACGTTCAACCAAAACATGCCTCAGTGTTTTCGACGCCCTTCCAACTCACCCTTAGAAACCGCCCCCTGGAGTTTTCCTTGAGGTCCAGGTAGTAACGCCTATTGTCCTTAATCATGATCTCACTTTTCAACTTGCCATCCTCAGGCAGGTTCTCTGGATTTGGGGGGCCTGCAAGAATGCACAAAAACATAACTGCAATGACGCTGTCCACACACTCCTGACACACAAAACAGCCTCATACAGTCTGGTATAACCCTGCTGGTATGCCCTTTTCATGGAACCACACATTAAAAAAAAAAAGACATTGAACATTTACTATTATTTTTTAGTATTTACTAATACAAAACGAAAATGCAAAGCAACGAAAAAACTTGGCTGAGAACATGCCATATGGTTAAGATGCCTAGTTATACATTTGCTAGGGAATTCAGAAAATGACATACAGCGAGTTGTACCACGTACTGAATTCCAATGAAGAATTGTGCGTGTGTAGAAAGGTGCGATGTTTAGAGCATGGCGACTTCGAGCATGAGATTGTTCAGCAAAAGTTAAAACGAGACTTATTGGACAGTGAATTTATAAACCGGTACAATAACTCTAGTGAGCCATTCTTGCACTGCACAGAAAGTGGTTGCAGGTTAGAAGCACGAATAGCTAATGAGGGTGAGAAATCGCAGTCGTATTGACGATAAATGAAGCACATAACCTTGCTTCGTATGGCTTCGATTGCGTCATTTTCACACTGCTTGTGTGGATTCCAGACACAAGAAGCTTATTCCAAAATAGGGTGGATTAGTGATTTGTACGTTAGTAGCGTAGTTTCTTTCAGTGCTTTTGTTAAACTTCGGCGTAAGTAACCCAATTTCTTTAGTGCATCAGAAGAGGTAACTTCAATGTTTATAAACCATGACATGTTAGGAGTGAAAATCGCACCCAGGTATTTCTAATGGGTCACCCTCATGAGCAAGACATCCTCAAAATAGTAATAAAATGCAAAGGGGACTGTTTTGCAGAAAATGACATTGTTCGGTCTTTATTTAAGTTAATGTTAATTTGACAAGTGATGCACCATTTGCGAAAACATGCAAATGAATTGTTAAGGCAATGACGGTTATCAGGAGAGGTAATTATATCGTACAAAATTCAGTCATCAGCATAAAGACAGATTTTAGATGCATAGTTACATGACATGTTATTAATATAGTAAAGTACAAAGAATAGCGGGCAGAGACAGAGCCCTGTGGCACTTCTGAAGTAACGTTACCTATATTCGAGTTAGCAGAGTTAAAGCAGACGAACTGTGTACTGTGAGACAAACGTATTATACAGTTTGATATAGGGCAAGGAACAGGGCAGAATTTATTGCAAAAGAACTGTTATAACAAATTACTGACATGATGAAAATTATGTTGATTTCAGTGAGCTAGGCAAGCTATTCCAATGTTTTATTGCTGCATATGCCGAAGTCAATGGACCAATTATCTTAAAGGCACTGCAAGTCTTTTGCTGAAGTTCTATACAAGAGAAAAATGTGAGACAAACAGGCGCATGACTGCATCAAACTGCAAACTGCTCACAGTGTATCTGAAATGTAAAATTTTTTGTATAACAGTGTCAAGTGCAGCAATGCACCCTTGTGTTGTCCTTCTTGTCCCGTTGTTTAGCGCTCCTCCGAATAAGTTTCAAAATGTACCAACAAGCTCAATTTTCAACTTTTCTGCAAAACAACCATTGTATGTTCTACATTATCTCGAGATAACTGTGCAAGTTCGAAAACATGCTACTACAATAATCTGTACACCTCGATAGGATGGGCCCATTTTTGCATGCGTGGCTGCAATAAATATTCAAGATGCACACACTCTGACATTACGAGGTGACATTACATGGCAGTGATAACGTGCATCACATTAATTCTCTCAAAACTGGCATGGTAATAAGTAGAGGTCTCTGCTAGGTACTGCTGTAGATTTCTTTAAGGACAAGATGTCGTCAAGCTGTGTTTAGGTAAGCTAATTTTTTGCCCAAATCCCCTTTTCTGCCATGGAGATTAAACAAAGTGATTTGATTCTTATGGCATCTTTGGATGGTCATTTTTTAGTGCTCTAAAGCATTCCCAAAAGACCGATTTTGTTCTGATGGTTGAAAAGGGGCACTTTGGCTACATTCCGGTGGTCTTTCCCAGTCACCCAACTCCTGATCGGAGCACAGACAGGCACTCGTAGCATCACCATCAGAGCAATAGAGAAATCTGGTCGGTTTCCGGTCATGTGACCCTATGTCTTCCCGTGGTTGAACTGGCGAAGGAAGATACTCCTGTTCCATTCACAGCAACAACGTTCAACATCCACGTATGCTGCCATGATCACCGTGTTTCACATGTAAACACAGCCGGCGGTGGCACTGGGCCTCGTACGTTACCAGAAGTTCCCCTCAGCTTTAGCTTCCTTTCCACTCACAGCTCGGAAAAGCAGCCAGCCAGCTGTTGAGTATATTTGTGTTGAGGCGGCGCAAGATATCTCCTACTTGCAACCAGAGCACCTCCAGAATCTGTCTGCTTGAATTCAGAGGATCACAGCAAACCATCCAAAGATGCCATTAGAGGTCTCTGTCGGGCAGCACTATACCTTGAACGCCTGCACCTTTCGTGGCGTATTGCAAGAAAAATAACGCTACAAAAAATGAAGAGGTTTCAAAACTGTGACCCGAACTCACCCAAGGAGGCATACAGTTCGCTGAAGGATGTCAGGTGGTCCCTGAACTCAGCTGCTGTCGACATGGCGAGGAGAAGACGACTTTTCCTACCCACTACCCCCACCTGCAACAAATCCAAGTACAGACAGTGTAAGGGGCATACAAAAGCTGAAAGCAAGGCTACCACCAGCTGCGATACAAGTGTGATTAGCATGGTGCAAACGAAATGGGTGCTCCGACAAAAGCGCTCGGCGTACCACACTAATGCTGGCCGTCGCAAGGTGGCGCACATGATCAGGAGGCTGAGAACTGAAGGAAAAGGTTAAAAAATGCGACGCAAAGGGCTGAAAAAGTAATGACATATTTTCGAGGGTGCAGAAACTGTAACACAATCTTGTCTCAAGAAAAATAATTACATTTAGCAAGTAGAAACGATGAGAAACATTTAGATCTGAATTTTAGACCAAGGTTGGTCTCGAGATGGTATCATTAACATTATCATCACATCATGACACAGCGCAAAATTTGCGAATGTCGCGTAGCAATAAGGCTGGGTGTGATGATGTTGCGCAAAAAAAAAAAATAAGAGTGCTGTACATGTCTTTACTGTGCTCGCATGTGAAGGCCACAGTGATTGCAGGGATGGAGCAAGCCAATGCACCATGACGCCCTGATGCAAACCCCTTCAGGCTATCGAAACTGAAAATGATTCATAGAAACAAATATCATAATTGCCTGCCTATACCTGCAGAATTTATTCCCAACGGTGCATGCGTACTATTGTGCAATGGACCCTTTCTAACCATGACGAGTATGCTACCTTTTTAGTGCATCAAAAATTGGTGTATTATATACCACTCTGAAATATACTACCAATTTGTCTGTAAGACTTCTTGTAGAGCCCTCCTAAATATAGCAATTTAATGCAAGCTGCAAATTCGTAACATTTGTTTACTTCAGATGCTCTTAACAAAGTCAACAGAACTGTGATACACATGTTTGATGTAAGGTTAGGGATTTGCAGTGATGGAAGTGACATTTTACTTTTTTGGAGCAAATTTCGGAGCAGAAAAGATGCTAGTTTGGAGCCGCTATTGGTGTTTTCAGAGCAGATGGCAAAATATGCCTTCATTTTTTTTGCACTGTTTGATTTCAACAATGGGTATGACCTGGTAAAGCTTGTAGTGTTGGTTTCCTTTGTGCTACTCTCGTGCGGGTGGCAATTCTTCCTTTTATGAAGCTCTCTCTACATTCCAGATTTCCACAAAGCAGATCTGCAATACTTACTCGCTACGAGTGCACATCTGTAACTGGGTAATGGGTTACTGATTAACAAATTGGTCAAACACTGCCGGACGCAATGTGGTGCACATGGCCAGAGTGTGCGTACCTGTTGCACCTCGGCCACCTTGATAAAGCGACCCCGGCGGTTCTGCTTGACGTCGAGGTAGAACCTCTTGGACTGGATCTGGAGCATCTTGGTGGCCAGTTCCTGCTCGCCTTGCGACATGAGCTGCCCTCCTGCGCAAAACAACAGCACGAAGATTAGCGAGACCACCACGCAGTATCTATTTGACGCAACTCAAAAGCCATCCTAACGTTACAGAAGATTCCTATACATAAACCTTTTCCCGAATCACGTGCTCGCAAGCCCGGCGGCAACATACGCCGGCGTGCTACCGGCCGTGCCGCGGTGCGCTGTCGGCATGAGCCTCGGGATCGAGCATCATGCCACCACTGCGTCAGGGTCGCGGCCAGTCGAGACAGCCATTTTTTAAGCTCGCAGCGACACAGATAACGTCGGCTCGCGACAACCGCAGACGTTAATAAACAAACGGTGGTGAACGAGAGAGAAAAAAATCACGAGCCCTTCCTCTGTGAGCCCTTCCCCTGTCGAGAAAATGGGGGTAAGCAAAGCTTGCCGTGTATCTGACCTTCGTGATGATTTTCTTTTTGTTTCTCTCTCTGTCTCTCTTTCTTTCCCTATGTCTCTTTCTTCCTTTCTCTCTTTCTTTTTGTCCCTGGTATGTGCCATTGAGCTTGCAGCCTTTCTGCACTATCGCTAGGTTAGGCCCACTTTTCAGCGTGACATCGCCGCCGCCGCCACCACCACCGCCGACACTTGTGAGCCTATAAAGATTCGCTTAAAAAGGGGAGAGGCTGAAAAGAGGACGCGTGCAATGTGGGCGCCAAATGAGCAGTGGACGGCTGCTCGATCACCACCGGAGGGGGCGTAAATATAGCGCTCCAATCGGCCGAGCGCGCGCGGCGGACGCCATGTCGACGGGACGCGCGGGAAAACGCAGGAAAGGTCAAGGGACGCAGTGAGGCGAGAGGGAGGGATCGAGGGTGCAAAGCGCGTGACCGCGGGCTATCGGCCATTGCGCGCTGGAGCGTCGCTTGTCGCACAGCTACACGCTTTTGGCGCCACCGTGAGGGTATACGACGCGGACGCGTGGCCGAGACACAGCCGGGATTCGCGACGCTGTTTGACGGCATATTTTGCAAAGCCACGTCATAGGTGACACTGGCGGAACTTGGAGCTCTGTACGAATTGTCGGTATGCGATTTTATGCTGTTATTTTGCGGGGCGATATAGCGAGAAGCCGGCACAATATGTACGAGTAGGACTGTCAAATTTTATCGGAGAATAAAAACACTTTGACTTTAAGACAGTTTCGCGTCATATTCTACGACAGCTGCGCAGACCAATAAAGGAAACAGTACATTTAACGCTATACTGCCCATCCTTTGACGGAACCACCACGAAATCACACACCAGCCTGAACGAGGCGCAGATGCAGGTGCATGACCAGTCCGAACACTGCCACGTGTGCTTGTGCATGACTGCAAGGTATGCTTATCACGTGACCGGAAGACCTGTGCGCTCCTCATCAGGGCGTGGAGCGTCGTCTGGATTCACGCACCGCCAGCCCACATGAACTATGTCGCGGCGTACACGAGGGGCTAGAGACAATGTTACCAGATCATGGAAAATTTTGCATATTGTGGGAAACATGAGGGGGGCGATGGAAAAATTATTTTTGGCAATGTAGAATGTGGCGAATCTTTCGGTGGGGTCGAAAATGTTGTTTCGCCCCCCCCCCCCCCCCCCCGCTTTTTTTTAGATGCCGAGTAAGAACCGTGGCATTAATAATTATTTTGTGAGTAGCGAATTTATTTCAAGTCAATCCGACAGGCCTAAATGCTAACGAAGACACTGTTCTGCATAGTTTCGGAATCCGATCATCTGCGCGCTGCCAGCTTAGCTGACGTTTGTGTTAGCTGGCCACAAAGACTTTCGCAAAGACGGAAATTCCCTCGGATTCATGTAAGAGGCCTTGCAGTGAGCTGCAGCGCACGTAAAACTAAGTGCTGGAAGATCGAAGTTCCAGCAAAGCTTGTTGGAGGATCCTTCGTTAAACAACTTTCCTCCCTAACGAAAAGTGACCACTACCGGAACTTTTTTTCTTTTTCTTGCAATTAGTGTGACCGGCGTGTGTCATGCCCGTGTGTAAAAAACTGAACATTGGGTGAGATCTTTAATTGTCGCAGTAAGTAATCCTTGAAACGTGCTAAATGTGGAGCAGGAAGTATAGCTGCTTTGTTACAGGTTGCCTGCTGGATTAACATTGCGGTTTGAATGCGTTATTAATGCTTTATTAATGGTTCGAATGCTTGTTTTGAGCTTGTTCTTTACTGAAACGCATTATGTACTGTTCTGTATGTTGTATGGGTGATTTCAATGAACGTATGCACTGTTCGCTTCACTTTGCTGAGCGCTTGTAGCCTTCACGGGGGTATGAGCCATTGCATTTGTCTTACGTGACGGACAGGATTCTCGTTGGGTAGGCATAGAAATGCTTACGCATTAAAAAAAGAAGCAGGCCTCACAACGTGCAGTAATTATATTCCAGACGTGTCAAGTTCCACCATGTTTGCGTTTCCAGCCAATCAGAGAGGGAGTTACCGCGCTCTCGGCCAGTCAAGAGCTGGCAAGATGGCGCGTTTAGCAATATGGCGGAACTCGACGGCATCCGCGAAGACTACGGAGTTGGCCGCCCTATCACCCTCACTGGATCAAAAGCTCAAATTTGCTGCAAAAAATGATAATAAATGTACAAACTTGGGCACATAAACAAAAAAAAAAGGAGGGCCCAAGATTGCGCGCGGGACTTTCTACGGAAGTAAATTATCATTTTCTTTCCTTCTTTTTTCTTCTTTCTCACGCCGGCTGTAAAGCGCCACGTAGGCAAGTGGAACACCGAAAAGGAACAAAAAAAAAAGCAAACAAAAGAGGAGATACATCTGCACAAAAGAAAATAACAAAAAGAACAGTTTATTGAGAAAACATGTTGGCAAAGAGGGATGGTTAATTATGAGTACTTTACTTCCAGCGTCATGTGAAAATTCGATTCTTCTTAATGGAGATCTTCGCATCTTAATAATCCAGTCTTTATCGAGCCTCGACAAAAGCCTTTCTAACAACACCTTTAACAGACCCAGCCAATTAATGCTTATCGCTTCCAAAACAAAGGAAACCTCACTGGCTTTAGTGCATGCATTGTAAACAGTTTTTAAAACATTATATACCGATCGCAGATATCGTCTGCGTTTCCTAAAAAGAAAATTACGACCACTAGGAATAACGCGAACTTCCCTCGAAAAAAAAAAAAAACTATAATTCTAGGACAAAGCATGGCGATGGTGAAAATATATATTCCTGCTCAAGATTCGAAACGCGCCTATGCGCAATAGTAAGATATTTTCGTACATTTTTTTTCTTTTTTTTAGCAAGCTATTTAGGAAGTTTAAAAAGAAAGTCTGCGCGGAGGCGCGTTTATTGGGCAAAGGTATAAGCTCGCTCAATTGTTTAACATCCATTGTTAATTTTACGGCAGACCTCGCAGTTTACACGAGGCGTTCTCTCCAACCTGCTTAATTGCCCCTTTGATTTTGCGTTCCATTAGAATAAAATTCGCAACGGCCATGATTGAGAGGCGGTGCGCACCCGCCGTGGTTGCTTAGTGGCGGTTGCGCTAAGGTCGCGGGATCAAATCCCCGACCGCGGCGGCCGCATTTCGATGGGGGGCGATATGCAAAAACGTCCGTGTACCGTGCACGTTGAAGAACCCCAGGTGGTCGGAATTAATCCAAAGTCCCGCACTACGACCTCATTATCATATCGTGGTTTTGGCACGTAAAAGCCAAGAATTTCTTTTATATAGAGTCCTGCATGGTACTCCAACGGCGCCTGAAAGGCGCTCCCGATATGCACTTCCCTTCACGTCACTGTGTGTCTTACTTTACTGCTAAAATCGAGCAGGCTTGCCTTGCGTTATTTTCTTCCACCATATCAGTAATTTGATATCTTACGGCACATATAAGCAAGCTATATATGTTATCACGCGAGCCGAAGCTAATACCTCCGTTTCTCTGCTGCCTTCGCTGATGTGCCCGCACCCTTTCAAGCATTTGAGGCGTTGGGTGGAAAACAATATATGGTGTTGAACACCATGGTACCTTCATTTGGTACTAGAGTTGGTCTCTAAATGCCAAACCTGGCTGCAATCGACATTATCGTGACGTCATGACACAGCAAGGGTTGCGGACGTGTAGAAATACGACTGCAGGTATGATGACGTTGTTTATAAAAAAAAAAAAGAATTAACGAAAGCGCAGAGTGCGTTTCTTTCGACAAAATGAACTCTGGGGTTCTCGGGATTGATTCAGACCTTGCCTTAACGCACCAGGGAAATGTGACAAGTAGAAAATGTCTCTTCTGTATATACTCTTTTCAGGATCCCGCGCAAGCGTGGGAAAGCGGCCAGCGGCGGCCGAGAATCGAACCAACGACCTCCTCGCGCTCATCAGCTGGAACGCTGTACAGCCGCTGAGCCGTGCCGCGGCGACCGGGTCAGAATTCGGCATCCGAAGCTTATGGAACGCGCGCGGAACACGGTCGGAGATTTAAGGTGAAAAGAATGAGAGAAAAAACAAAAGAGAAAAGCAGGCGGGTCTGCCCCGGGGCGCCCCGACAGCCCGCCAAGCGGCCGATCGATATTTCAGTCTGAGTCTCGCGCGCCGCCGTCGCGTCGGGGGCCTTGTACGGAGGGAGAGGGGGAACAGCGGGAGAGAAAAGAAAAAAGGCGCCTGCGCCGCTCTTTCCTCCTCTCTGCTATCCCCCAAAATCCCCATCGCTGGACTCCCCCTCTCCACCCATAAAACACGGGAAAGGGGGAGCCCGAGGGCGTCCTCCGTCTGGGGTCACGACCTTCGCCGACGCAGTTCCCCCGACGACGACGCCGACAGAGAGAGACCACGGCTTAGCCAGCCGCACCACCTCGGTTTCCTCCTCTCTCAACCTCCTCCTCCTCCTATGGCGCGCGCACGCACGAACGAGGCTAGACGATGCACACCGTCGCAGCAGCGGCGCCGATGGCTCAAACGACGTCGACGGCCAGGAGGAGGAGTGAAAGGGCGCGGGCTGTTGCAATCCTGCGGCAGCGGCCGAGCGGTGCCAACGCTCTAGAGGACAACGGCCCTCCCGCAGCCTGCAGGCCCTTTCCCCTATACGCCCCCTTTCCCATACCCCCCTGGGTCTTTCGAACCCTGGGTCTGCGGCCGGGGTTGCCGCGCGGCGCGATTGCGCAACGTTTGCGCGCGCGAGCGGCCGCGAACGCGCGCCAGATGAGCGGGCCGAAGCAAAGTGGTTTCGCCGTCCGTGACGCGATAGAGACGACGCGCCTGCCTCCCTTCTCGTCGAATCGGGAACGTCGTCCTCCCCCTCGCCGACGCTCGCTGCTGCGGAGTCGAAGCGATGAATCTACGACGCGACGACGGGTAGGAGGTCGTGTCCCTTTTTTTCTGTTTGTCGCACCGTCCGTGTAATACCGGTCGATCGGTTCTCGAGAACGCATCGCCGAGTCATCGAGCCGACGAAAGTGTCCGACGCGACGTCGCACGGCGGAAGAGGACTCCGCGGCGACACTTTCCAGCGCTAGCGCGCAGTACATTCGATAAATGCTCCCCAAACAGAGGGAAAGAGAGAGCTGCACGTCGTTTACTCTTGGTTGCCCAGTCGCGTAGGCGAAGGCGCTGCAAATGCCGCGGTCAACGAATCGCAGCTACTGCGGCAAACACAAATCCAAGGGTCAGCGCTGTCGCGTCGCGACATTCCGGGCGCCGTTTCAAATGACAATTTCTGCAGCCGTTCTAATCAGAAATCGTTCTAATTATTCCTAGCTTTCTAGAGCATTCCTAGAAATGCTGGGAATCATATTTGGCACAGTTAGACACCAATATTCACACGCACAGATAATTACGATTACTCCTTTTTTTTATTTCCGGAAAAAAAATACCACATTGATATCATTTGCCACGCGTCATTCTTTTTTTTTTTTTTCATCACTAAATGTACAGCTTTCACAAAGCTTTTACGTGTAGTACTTTCCGTTCAAATGACCACCGGTTACCCACGCGCATTTCTTAGTCGATACCAGCGTACATGTGTACTTCAATTCTTTTTCCCTCGAGTGTTATTATGTATTACAGTGTTTGTAGGTATCATGTATGGGCTATTACCACGTGCTAAATATTGTTTGTGCGGATACATTGATCCCACCCCTGCTTCGGCCCCGCAATTAGGCCTGCAATATTTTGCACATATTGACCCTTTTCGCGGAGCAGTTTGTTCTAGAGAAACGAGATGGCGCTTTCGGCGGCGCGCGCCGTACGTCGCCTCAGCGACCGCGCACGAAAAGGAAACCATTACCGCTTCTATTTTCGCTAACGCAGTGCGCTCCAATCATGCTGGATTGAATCATGCATCGATTGAGACGTGCGCAGTAGTTTGCTGCAAAAATAGTGACTGGCATATTAAGGAATGGAAGGAATCTGTGCGACCAAGTTCGCGGACCGCTGCTGCAACTGTCCGTACGTGAATCCGAGACTTCGAGATGTACGGCTTTCCTCGAGGATACAGAAATCTGCTCATGCACCAGCGTCGTATCGCTAACCTTCAGAGAAAGGGCTTCAGCCCCGGTACGCCGGCAAGAGTGAGTACTGTTCGTTAAACAATGATAACGGGAGTAGCGCCGCTTCCTGTCATAGTGGGTTTCGCGCGCAGTATCTACACACATCTACCCCAACTGGCACGCAAACTTACGCCCACTCTTTCGCCAACGCGTAGAGTATAAGTGAATGGGCGCACACTTGAATATATGCGCACTATATACGCACTATAAACGACGGCACTACCGATAGGCTAGCGCACGAATGGTCGAAGCTGAATGTTTCGTGACGGTCCACAAGAGTGAGCGATAATACGGCTTTGGTACAAGGTACAGATACAGCTACGTTTCAAGCCTTGTACGCAGCAAGAACAAATATAACGGAACTGAGCACACCCGCGAGCGATTAGGCAGAAAATAATCAGATAGTGACCGCACTGAGGAACTTTACTGAGTCAGAAACACAACAAGCCGCTGATTCAAAATATTTGCCAAATAACGAACGAAGAGCAAGACACGCTAATCCTGATTAAATTAATGAGCGGAAAGTTTGGATAGCTTGGAATACATATTTACCTCGCTTTTAGAGCGAGCACCATATACGCAGCTCGCGCCGTTTGGACGTAGCTTAATCAGCTCCGAAAGCGCTTTTGCGTGTCCTCTGAAACTACGGCCAAAGCTTCGTGTCGTCCACCCAGTCACCGTCTACGACATCTTCCGAAACAGAGGTTTGCTAAGCCGCACCGACGTCATACACATCCATTATAAATACGGAGGCAGTTGAGGCAAGCAATGGACGCATCACCACGTGATCAAACATGGCAGCACCCACGGGATCGCCGCGAAATGGATCAATATAAAGAAAAATAAAACAGTTGCCACCTATGTGCTTGGATTAGTGTGTACTTGAGAGCGGCCCATCAGTGTTCTCCAGTGTCAAATTTAATAATAATAATGAGAATAAGAAGAAAGGGGAGGGGTAAACTACGAAGAGATGATACTGATCGATGACCATTGATAATTCTGTTGTGTAAACAGTAGTGTTAATTTTAATAAGTTGGACACGATCGACAGATCAACAAAATAAGTGTGAACTTTCTTTAACATATATAGTAAGCCCTTGCCCGTGTTTCGCGACGCGTACGCGACTCATTTTATTGAGTAAATTGAGACGAAATGAATAACTTTAATGAACCTTAAGTTCGCAGTAGAAGGGAAACTTGGGCTAATCGGTGAACCTTCATGCTTCACAAATCCGCGCTTAAACAGATGTACACAAAAAGGCCGGTACAGGTAGGCACCGGGAATCCGTACCCGGCTTTCTTTAACCTCATCTGTTACAGCGTCATGTTAGTCACACATTCGTACCCTTCCATGCCAATTTTTGTAGTATATAACAAGTGAACGGGACGCGAGTTCCTCGACAGGTTTTCGATAGGTTTTAGCATGACACCACCACCGCCGCCGACACTTGTGAGGCAATACAAGCTTCGCTTGAAAATGCCAAGTCGCGCGCAATAAAAGACGACCGATGAGAAGAGACAGACAGGCGGTAAAGCTTTCTCGACACCACTGTCAATTTGCTGCATGCAAGCTGAGTACCAGCCACTGTTCTATTATAATAGTTCTGCGTGAGTTCATAGCTGCATCTGGAAGGTTATAACGCTGCTAGGGGCGCCGGGTCGAGGCGCATGCTCTTTCTTTGTTGTTTCTTCGTGAAATATGCCTAATCAAAATTACGTTGTCCTTATGGTAGCCAATGTTTATTATCTACTGTTTCTCTCATTGGTCCTTGCAAGGTGTGTAGTTTTCATCCCCTCGCGGTTATAATGAGCCATGTTTCGAGGCACCAACAAGTGCGCCCTGTCCTGTCTGTCTTTTGTAGTTTTTCTTAAATCGTTTGTCTCAGCCCAAAGGTCGTCGCACTATACAGCGTTACGCCCCCACACGAATGCGGCCGCGGTAAGCGACCTGTAAACAACCGAATCGTCCGAGGAGCTGAAACCTCAGCTAGCGGTCAAGGCCCGGTCGATGAGAGCGACGGTGTTGTAGTGGTCAATAACGCAGAGCGCGAAACCGTAGGCTATGTTATTACGCCCCGCTGGCCAACGCATGAATATTCAAAGGACGGGCGGGGCCTCGGCGAGCGCGCTCGACTTATCCCGGCGGGAATCGGTGGCCAGAAAAATCCAGTACGGGCAACCGGAGACAGCGCGCAAAAGAGGTTGAATGGAACACGCGTGGTTTATTCAATAATCCACTGCCCTATCGTACACCAGTGCGCACACTCCTTTTAAAGGCCAGCTGCAGCGAAATCCCACGCAGCTGCTAAATTGGTTGTAAATGAGTAGTACGTACATACACTAATGAAGCAATATTATACCAAAGCAGGAGGGCTGGTAACTAACTGTCCAGTAGTCTTATTAGCAGCCTCTGAATAGCCTCCAAGTAGACGACGACGCGTGGGGTTAGCGGATATGACATCACCTCCGAGATTTGTCAACTCGCCGCGGGCAACCGCGAACGGCCCTTTATCTCGGAGGTCATAGATAGCACCAAGGCCTGTTCACTCCGATCCATGACGTCATGCTACCTGGCCCGACTGCCGTAGAATCTAATGGGGATGCTCCCGAGTAAGCAACAGTGATTTTGACGTCATCGCTTTCGTCACGTCAGCCTTGGCAATGGAAATTTCGGGCCAGGTAGCGTGACGTCATGAATCAGAGTGAACAGGCCTTCTGCTATCTAGGTGGTGTTGGCGAAGGAGTCGCGGGTTCTGTCATGCGCCAATTCTGGCGAGCGGTGCTGGCAGTGGTGTGTGTGCGTGCGTGAGTTTGTGTTTACTTTCTTTTTTTTTATGAGTAGCTCTCTGATTCATGGGCCCGTCGTGGTAGTTGGCGGTCCAACTTTCACAGAACAGACTACAATAAATATGCCACACTAAAAAGAACCTCCGGAGCGACCGTGGTTCTTACAAACATATCGAGTTATATATATAGATAACGCTTTTTTCAAAGGCAAAATTAAATATTTCGTCAAATTTTCTTAAACACGCACGAAGGTCTTGAAGACAGCAGATGGACGACAAGGTTTGGCTCCGTTGAAAACCTTCTCAAATGCAATCGATAAACACCGCCATTAGTAGAGTTCTGCGTGCGAGAGAATAGCCGGGCCTACCGGCACGCGTGATGTCGCGCGAGACGAAGGTTTGGGAGCAGTGGTGTTCGGGAAGGATTACTGCCCTCTCGACCAAGTGTGGAGGCAGTGTAGGAGAGCGCTCCGGCACCGCGCTGTACAGATGTGCGGATTAACGGTATTCTGTTTATACGAAATTAATGAAACAGTCAAGCGCTATACCTAAATGTCCTCACTGCAACAAATATTCAAGCGCATCGTTCCTTTGATGAAGCGAATATGTGGCTTTCTTGAGATGTTGACTTGCATTGACAGTGATCCTCGACAGTTCCTGCATATTCCCCCCCGTTTCGGCATCAAAAGCGCCTACTTCTGCTAGTCTTTCGTGACGCGTCCACTCGCATTTCAAAGGTAAAATTTTGCACAGAGGCTGTTCTGTGTTTGCGCTATCCGAACTTTTGATGCGGCCCAAAATTAAGCTGCAGTTGCCCTTTAGAGAGCACACAAAAGAGAAACAGGAAATCAGCTCAGATTGACAATAAAGTATTCTGCCAAAGCTCTATCCTCACACATTTCGCCGTAATGGGTTGATTATTGGAAGAGAAAATGATCAATTTGTTTTCTTTTTATCGCTTTTTTTTTCAAATTTCGCGTACAAATCGGACTCGGTATGTCTAACGTCAGTGTGATGTCGCGAATTTTTTTTTTTTCTTATTCATCACGTTTTGGGACCAGAAAACTTTCTCGGAAGTTGCAAAATTCAGTCTTTGGCCCCTTCAGACTGCAATGCAGCCCGTCCGACAAAATACCGACAAAAGGTGCACTGTAGGCCTGTACCAGGCACCGTTCAAATCCTCGACGCGACGGCAAGCTCTGATTTGAAGGAGGCGTCTCCGCCGATTTCTCGCGTTCTCGGCGTCTTTTCTGGCTCATCGATCTTCCTCGATCTCGCGCTAAGAGTGCCTCACGTGGCCACGGAGAAGCGCAATTCCCCGCCCTCTTTTCGTTCTTGCGCCGTGTACGGCGTGACACCAAGACTCTTCTCTCGCGGTAGTTCCCGTGCTCCAGAAGCGAATTTTACTAATCCAGCTTATCTTCTTCCGGCTAGTGTCCTTCCTAAACACGCGCAAACACACGCATCGCAGGAGCTTCCAACGGCGTGTAATCGGATCGGGCGTTGAATCACCGCGCGCGGGCTGAGGGGAAAGAGACGCGCGCGGTGAGTCGATCCTCCTCCCCGCAACGGGAAAGGGAGTCGCACACCGCGGCCGACGGCGTTCGTGCCCTCCTCCTCCTCCTCTTCACCTCCTCCCGCCACGCTACTAATTGCAGACAGAACGACGCAGGCTGCACAGCGGCACGCCGCCTGTCTGGCACCGAATCGACGCCACCACCGCGTGTATGCACGCACGACCGCACGCACACGCCGGTCACGAGATTTGCATCACGGCCCGCCCGCTCTTTCTTTTCCTTCTTTTTTCTCTCTCTCTTTGGCGCGCGGCCAACAACAAGCGGCGAGTCTCCGCCCCCCTAGAAGAGCCAGCCCTTTCTCTCCGCGCACTCACGCTCGTTGGCACGCATGCCATGGTCGAAGCGCTCCTATACCGAGTATTTTACACAGCGCGCGACGCAAACGACAGCCGAATAACAATGGCTTACCGAGCCACGCAACAAAAGCACCGCGAATATGATACGCCGAGTCTGATACCTCAGAATGCCGATTCAAGCGCGAGAAACTCGACGCAAAAGCCACGGTGCAGTTTCTGACACGCTGGAGCAAAGGTTGGATAGCTCATCGATACAATTACTAATTAATTACTATAATTTAGCTGAATAATCTTTCATGTTTTTTTTTTACCTGATCAATTTCTAATTTCCCTCGGTGCAGAATGGTGTTTTAAAAGCAACACCAATACCCAAGTCACGCGGGCAAACTTAATGACACTTGTGTAACGACTGCACTTCGCCGCGCGCTGGCTAGACGGGAAGGTGTCAATCTGCATATGGCGGCAGTGTCGATGAGCAAATAAGCCGGCACGTTACACACTCGTTACAATGTGTATACAAAACAACATCAACAGGACCAATCGCCGTGAGCTCAGAAAAGACTACATCCAGCAACCGATGGGCTGGACGTGCTAAGAGGGGAGAAGCGTGAACGCCTGGAAAACCAGACGACTTTCGGCGGCGGAGAAAGACTGACGGATTCCAAATTGCTTTCGAAATCAGTGCCGACCCTGCGTAGAATAGTGCTTTATTTTTGAAACACTGCATTGGCGCAGTAGACCCCGCCGCGGTGGTTATGTGGCTATATATGGCCACAAATGGGAGGGTGGAGAAGAGAGGATGTTACGTATCAGGGGCGGCACAATATCTTTCGGCGTCATTTGCAGCGAAGCAAGCAGATATGCGGCCAATTCTTTTTTTACGTGCACACAAATTTAAGTATACACGAGCGTCATTTTTCCATTTTGCCCATATCGAAGTGTATACGGCCTCGAACCCGCGCACCGCCATCACCACTGAGCTATCGCGGCGGGTACGAACTTGCTTCTCGCAGCACTTCTGCAACATATTACTCGCAAAATCAAGGCTAAAGCATTTTTTTTTTTTTTTCAATTTCTCGCTGAGAACTGAGGGACGGTGCGTCGACCTGACGTCACGAATTACGAGGCATATACAGTCGCTCTTGCTCGGGCAGCTATATGCGGCGCAAGAAAATGTTCCCCAACGTTGCTTTCTCGAAATCCTCGGTTTGTTTCGTATATGCAACGCAGTGGCTCTTTGCATATATAAGCAATTAACTATACAGACCAGAGTGGACACTGTCGGAAACAGTGACGTCATGGCGAGCTTCCGTTGGCTCGCCTTCTCTCTCTCTCTCTATAGCTTAAAGCAAGAACCTCACCTCGTACATAAGTGCGGCCATTTTGGTGCTGCAGAAGCGTTCTTTACCAGCACTGCTTAACTGGGCGTTCCGCGTTAGCGTCAATTTAATGGGAATAAACACTGCAGTCATTCACTTCCAAGCGTTCGTAGCAGCGTGGAACAAGAAAGGTCCTCAGATTAACATTTTTTCATCCCTCGATGTACAAGAAATTTTCGAGTCCCATCGGAGTAACATATACAGCTACCCCACTGTGTAGCTATATTTTCCAATCGGAGTATCGGATACGCCGCAGGCAAAATAACTGTATACACAGTGACACCCAGAAGCTTTGATGGTCGCGAGTCCTGCATTCAACAGAAATGTTGTCCACTGCAGAAACCTCAAATAAACATACTAATATAACAATAAATGAAAGAAACAGACCGAAAACAAATAAAGGCAATGACGTCACGGTGTGAAGACGAAAGCGGCCGGGCTCGACCTGGCACAGGTACGACACGCGGGCAGATCCCGTAGTCGTTGGATGACGTCGACAGACTTTTGTGCAACACTATTTTTTAATGCACGCATTGCGCAGGAGGAGGGCGCAGATTGACTGATTTGTTCACCGCGATTACTCGATTCATTTATCTAAACCTTTAGTGGTGGATTAAAACAATTATTGGCCCACTCACCCATTGGTTATTCGGTAGAATAGTCATAGACGGTCTTCTGCATCAACGAGATCGCGGCCGCCATCTTGGGGTACTATATGCATATATAGCAGGGCGAGAAACTCAGTAAACAAGAAACGCGACAGCAGGACAGGCGCATTTCGCGCCGAACGACCAATTGAGAACAGTGATAACGCAATCGCGGCCACCATCAGAAAGTAAAACAACGTACGCGTGATGACACTACGCGCTGATGTCACCGGGGCCGCCATGTTTGGGTATACTAGCACGAGGAGAAGCAGTGTCCGTGACGTCACATGCAAAGTACCTATTACTTTGATTGATCAACTTGTTTAGTGATTGAGTTAATATTACAGTGCCGAGCAGCACAGGGGCTACAGAGTTGCCGTAATGTGGGAGGGTCTTGATTAGTGTTGAATTTTTTTGAGGAGTTCCTTAACGTGCGCCACGAAGCAGGGAACCCGATCGGTGCGTTCTCCCTCCGCGGCCGGGAATCGAAACCACGGCCTCGTGGTCGGCGGTAAGCCTCTCCAAACCATCTCTCCCTCCGGGAGCGATTAACTTTCGCGGGTTGGCCGAGAGCGAGCCGAAAAAAAAAAAGCGAGAGCGCGGGGGAATCCCCCGCCCACTTGAATAGGGTGCAGGCCGCGATATGCGGACAAGCGTGCTAAACACCATGGGACCGTTTACACACGGGAACTCCCGACACGGCAGCACGGTCTGGGAGGCGGCAGATGCCCTTTCGGAAACAAAGGAGAGGAGGAGAGGCGAGGCAAGTTTTTACGCGTCAGCAGAGTCGCGACGCCAGACGGTGGGGGAGGGGAGGACGGCAACGACAAGGAACCCCCGCACAGCCGTCACCGGGTCGGCCCAGACGAAAACAATCATTAGCGGCAGCCACGCGTGGTGAAAGGTATGGGGCGGGGGGAGCCTGGACAATGCAGCCAAGCTACACCTTCTTCCCGTTTGTCTACAGTTGCTATATATATATATATATATATATATATATATATATATATATATATAAGTCCATGGGACATTCAAATCACGTCCCGATTTCTATGCACCGCTTTGGAAAGGCTGCCTACCCCCGCGCCACCTACGAACGGAAGTACAAAACGCAACTTCCGTGCGCACGACAATACATAGAAGGTCCAAGATTTTCGAAAATCGCCTGTCAGATAGCACAATTCTAATCCTTGATCTAAATAACTCGATTAGGCGGCCATTCCTTCTGTGAGCAATCGAAATGCTTCATTATACATAACATAATTACGCTAATAAAATGTTTAATTAATTACTTTACGGCACATATTTCATTTTACGAATTATAGCCAACGAGTTCGCAAGGCGTATCCACTTGGAACGAGGTTTCTGGACCTGCACCAGTTTCGAGATACTAATTTTCAAAGCGTCCGACGAAATATGCATTCGTGTGCTTACACCACATGCAACTTGTGTTATATGTCCATTACGGCTGCCGTGATGAAACTGATCGCAATTTTGCTACATGTATGTTTCATCGCGCACAGTTCACGACATGAAATATTCAGAACCTATTCGGAAAATGTTCGTATTTGCGAATGGTGGCTTTAGAATCGATCGAAGACCGAAACAAGCAGGGCAATATTAGATACGTTTTTTTTTTTTTTTTCGAAGCTTGCGAATATTCGCGCATGCCCAAATTTCCCTTATATTTCCATCTTGCTTGGCCGCACTTGGGGCTGTATATACTCAAGAAACACGGCGGCTATAGGCTTCGCATGCAACGGCCATATTACAGAACACAGCGGCATACGATACTGCCACCGACAATCATCACATCCGGTGGTCCGGCCAGCCGGGCTTGATATAGACGCTCGAGTCATGCTGTAGCCAGGCCAGAGAGTTTCCTATACAAAAATTGCTATAGAGAGAACTCAGTCGCAGCAAACATTCAGCTGCCAACCATGAAAATGCCGGGTTCGACATTCTCTCTATACCACTTCCCCCAACACCACACACACACACACACAAACACACCCCGTATAGATACAGTCCCAACCGAAAAAAGATTAGAACGAGTGACTGGCGCAGCCGGAACGGCAAAATCACGACATACGCTTTCTGATGGCCACCCCTGCTTTGGAAAACGGAATGTGCCGCTCCGGCCACCAGTCGCTCGTGATAATCTTTTCCCGCTGGGACTGTACATGCATTTGTCTAATATTTGCGCTTGTGGCAGCTTCCCAAGTGCTTAGGGCGTCATTTATTAACCTCTATCAGACAAATTAACCAAAACCGAGTTCAGAAAACTCATTTATCCGTCTGAAACTGATTTAGTGTTTCTATTTAGTGTGCCTCTCAGAAATGTCAAAGCTCCTTTCGACGGTCTCGAATCTCGAACAACGGAAGTATCGCGCGTCCGGCATATAGCCTTAGTATATAAAGTCGGACCCGGATATACCGAACCCACATATAACGAATTATTGTGTATAACGAACACGAGTAAAATCCCCTTGAAATTTTTTGTATAAAAATTTTACTTTGTACATCGAATTAGCTATACATCGAACTTTCTTGCGATCCCCTTCAGATTCTACATATCCGGGTGCGACTGTATTCGTCATTCTGTGCGGCGATAAACCAGAGAAAGATAGGACAGCGACCCCAGAGATATGGACAGCGCGAGCCGGAATGCATGAGTGACGCCAACGGTGCAACGCAGTCGCACATCTCGTGGTCACAAGAACAAAGCCAGCTGGTCGGGGGGGGGGGGGGGGAGGCAGCCGTTAATAAGAGAGGAGGGAGGGGTGGATGCAGCAGGACTTAAGCAGGACCGATGCGCAAGGCAGACTACGCACTGCGCGCGATTACGCAGGAAAAACGCATACGGCAGGCGGTCCGAGAGAGGGGGTACGCGGAGCACTTCAGCTTCCGCAAAATGTTACCAGGTGGCAAAGCGTGCCCGTGCAAGACGAGAAATCGTGAGCGTGATGCGAGCATCCGCACAACGACGACGTCAAGGGACGATGGCACGGCCACTTTTTTTTTTTAATGCGAAGCATTTCTTGTCGGCGGCTCCGTCTGTCGTCCCGCGTCCCACACCCCCACAGCGCATGCGCGTCCCCTCCCCCTCTCTGTCCTCTCCTACGCTCCCCCCTTTCTCTCCTCTAGGAAGACTCTACGGAACAGCGCCCTCGTGCCACACCCCCACAGCGCATGCGCGTCCCCTCCCCCTCTCCTCTCCTACGCTCCCCCCTTTCTCTCCTCTAGGAATCCGGAGCGGCGCGCTCGACAGGTGGTGCGACAGCTGCATACTCCGCTGGGAGCGCCACGGTAGTTCCGCGGTATGAAAATGACGGAGCGCGCGCGCCTCATTCTGTCTCTTGTGCAGCGCCGCGATGAGCGCTCGGGCCGCTGCCGCGAAACCATCTCCCGCTCAAGCTAACCATCTTCCCGCTGCTTCGCGTCCGCACATGGTTCCCTTTAGCGGGAGATGGAGTACTATTTTTTTTTACTCCAGCGAGGAAATCATACAACCAGCCAAGTTACGTTGTGGGCCAGCCGGGCTGTCGAAGCTCAACTGGTAGAGTATCGCACGTGTCAAGCGGAGGTTGTGGGTTGGACTCCCACGGGCGGCAAGTTGCCTTGCCCTTCCACTGCCGGTTTTCTTTATGTTTCTACACCGTCAAATTAAAACGGAATTTTTCTGCGCTTTTCTTGGATGGCTTCGTTCACTGCTGGCTGCATACGTGTAAATTACTTTTATACCCTTTAGTGGAAACGCTTGTAACGCTAGCAGTATATAGCGATGGAACGTGACTGACTGAGATAGTTGGAGTTGGGGCAACGATCGCCATCGCGTACTTGTGTTTCCGTTACGCTGTGAAACGTTTCGCGCTTTCACACAAGAGTAACGATATAAGCAATAATCTTGTAATGTATCGCCCCGGCCACTTTTAACAGGAACGGCTAAGTGACATAGCCATTTCATTATCTTTCAACTTTGTCGGCAAGAAAATAAAAAGTAAAAAAAATTAAGGTGCTGATATCATGCATCAGGCAGACATCCATGCACAAAGATGACCTTCCGTCATTCAACGCACAACACTTGTCTTGGAGTCAATGGCCAAAACAGGTGTTCCGTTTTAAGAGTGGACGGCACTGTACACAACGACCCTGCGCGTGCAAGCAGTGCATTGACACCAGAAAAACGGCGTAAATCCTTCCAAGAGGGAAACATACAACTTATCTGTATGCAGGTTCCATAGGGCGAGCGAAAATGGAAACTTCTATCTGTTGTCCGGGTGACGGGATAACCGGCGAGATTGAAGCCACATGCAACATATCTTTTGATGAACCATATTTCGCTTGCCATTCTTTTTCGACCTTCGCCATTGATTACTTATTAGCACGGAGCGATTATCGCCGCGAGGCGTAATAAGAAGAGTGTAAAATCAAACGGAAGGTTGCAAAATATGGACCCAGTGCTCACAACGCTCACTGCGGTCCAAAACAGTGCCAACACAGAGAGAGAAACAAAACAGCTGTTCCCTAAGCACAATCCCAGTCACGGAGCTACATGCTAAATTATTAAATTCTGCAGCCATACGTGCGAGCACCACGATCCGATTATGAGGCACGCGGTACGCAATGGAGGACTGCAGATTAATTTCGACCACCTGCGGTTCTTTGAGGTGCACCTAAGCGGACGAGCGTTTTTGCATTCTGCCCACACGGCATCGCGTAATGCGGCCGTCGCGGCCTGGATCGAACCCGCTACGTACCTCGCAAAGCCACTGGGATCCGTGGCGGGTTAGGCGTTTTAAGCACGCCGGTAAGAAACACGAACGCGAAAGAAATAACTGAAAAACGGAAGACGACCGGCTGAACTTAGCTCGCGCATCCGTTCCACGAATACCGGGGACGCCGCGGCTGCCACAGACAAGCGCATCCAAGAAAGACGTGCAGCGCTCTTGTTTACTATTTTGTATTGTAGCCTTATTGCTACATGACATCAGCAAATTTGACTACGCGTCACGACATCAAGATAATGATGGCGACACCAGGTCCGCACTAGAGGCCAACTTCAGTACCAAAGATATCTTGAAGTCACAAAGGGACAATTCAGATCAAAAATAATTTAGAGCTCAATCAATAAAGTACTCTCCTACAAGAATAGATAAAAATAAAGCCACCCTAGCCGTGAAAGGAGGCTTGATAAGCAAGACGCAAAACACGAAAGACCGGTGGCGAAGCCGCCTTGACGTCCCCGCACCATCGCCTTGACGTCATCGATCTTTCACTGCGTCTGCTCAAGCCTAGCTATTATTATTATTATTATTATTATTATTATTATTATTATTATTATTATTATTATTATTATTATTATTATTATTATTATTATTATTGGTAAACATTACTTGAAAAGGAGCCAAGGACTGAACTTTTAAATTTTCAAGAGCCACCACAACGGTTCAAATAAGATACATTGAAATCCATGACGTCACGCTGACGTATACCGGCGCTGGGGGTTTTGGTGCGAAATTAAAAAGACATTGCAGTCTGACCTCCATGCATTTCTGTCGTTTAAAAAATGATCAAATCACGGGTATTAACGACAGTAATGTTTTCGAAGAATACTTCATCGGTCTGAACTCATTTAGTATTTCTCCTTGGCTTCCCTCAAAAGTTGCTAAGTGTCATTCTTTTGTGAGAGAAGCATGCCGTGGAGTTCTTGAAACTTGGTAATTACGTCCTCAGTTCTCCTTTGAAATACCGTAAACCAACCTTCAAGCCCGATGCTTTGCTTACGTGTATGTTTGAGTCCCGCTAGCGCAGGTGCTCTTCGGCTGTACAGCAGAAATAAAAGCGCCGTTTCATCGCCTAATTTCATTACGCGCACATATGCGCGGATATAGCAAAATTAGTATCGATAAGGCGGCCGAGGAACAAAAGTTCGCGCCCAGCTAAATGCACGCATTCAGAGCAGCGGTACACAATAGAACAGTTTTGAAACAAAGAGAAACGCACCTGCAAACATAAGGAAGCGCACTTCAAATGAAAACAGTATATACAAGTGTGCACTTTAAAGACGGCACATATAACATTTATTAAAGGTTCTTTCTTTTAAATTTTATATGAGCCCGGTCTTTATGATAGTACGCAAGAAATAACGATCCGTTTACCTCGAGTGTTGGTGGCACCCTTTTCTGAGCGCGAGGTCGCCGATTCGATTCTGGCAGCGGCGGCCGCGTTTCGATGGGGGCGCGAAATGTAATAAATACACCGTGCATATTCGATGCACGTTCAAGAAACCCAGGTGGTTAGCCGAGGAATTAAGGTGGCGGGCCTCAAATAAATAACCTGTACTTAGAACGGCAAGCATAGCTAAGATTTAGCTGCAGTGTTTTGAACTGCGTCACACAAGAGGAAAGCGCAGCTATACACCGAGGTTCCATGTCGGTCGTTCAGCGGCAGTCTGGGGTGCACGCTCTTGTAGTTGTTGTCTATCTCTGTACTTCTAAAAAAAAAAATACTCAATGTGATATGCTTTATTTTCTTTACTTCCTCATGGTAATCCTAATAATGGCTTCACAGTTATTAGTGTGGACATTCTATTTTTCTATTTTCTTGTGTTAGACTGTGTTTATCATTTGTTGTTTTGTTGCTGCCTTTAAAACGGGGCCATGGACCACGTCAAGCCTTGCTGGCTTTTTGTCCACGGTCCTCAACATCTGTTGTACGTTGGAATAAATTTTGATTTGATATATCGTATGTGGGTGGCTGCGGGGGATTGGCCAAGAAATGGATGGATTATTCCAATTTAATATGCTCTTGGCACGTGGCATCCAGAAGACGAGGCTAGCGCGTCGTCTGCTGCACGGTGAATTTGCAGCTGCTACAGTTGCGTCAATCGAAGTAAAATTTCCAGGAACCACGAATGTGTAAGCACGGCGCCAGAGGTACGGTTGAGCACCCCCCCCCCCCCCAAAAAAAAAAAAAAAAGGCCCACGCGGTTATACTTAGGGTAAAGAAAAATACCGCTAGCCTACAAAAATGTCATGTGCCCCTTGAGTAAACCTTTTCATATCAAGAGTGTAGTACCTGAGCAAGCAGAATCGAGGAAACCGAGGTGTTCTTTCAAAAGCAAAGCATTTCTTTGAGAACCTTGACGGGTTTCGTGACCGTGGGCGCTGCGGCCTGGCTGTTTCCTTGCCGAATAGGCCAACCAATCACAGCGGAGGAGTCGCGCCGCTGGGTTTCCTGCCACCAGATGGCGCCACCAGATGGCGCTCGCCTCCGTACGTCCGCGGTGGCGCCGGCCGTGCGGGGTAAATAAATAAAAAGAACGAGAAAGCTCGCCTTCGCGCTACCGCGGCTGCACTATAATGAGGAAGCAAACGCTTTTTGCGGATATAATGCATTCTAACTGCGCTAAGTTCGTATGTGCATGCTGCCTTTGCAACCATGATACATTCAAGACGTCCGTCCTACTCGCGAGTAGTCAGCAGACCACGTAAAAAAAAAGTTCGGTATAATTTGCGTAAGCCTACGCGCGCGTGTGCGTGTGTGTGTACACGCGTGTTTCGACTTTCTGCACTCGGACAAAGCTTCGCTGTATATAAATTCCAACTCGTTGGATCCGCTGCATTTTTTGTAACAAGCACATGGAGTCCACAGACAATGAAGCTAAGGAAAGAATATTGTGTTTTTTTTTTCTGGATTATCAAGCCTCCTCTAACGTTAAGAGCAGCCTTTTTGGTATTGTAGAAGAGTAATTTGCTTACACAAATAATATTCTCTATTACAGTGTGCGCCATAATTACTGTCACACACTTTGATCGATATTCATGCGATCAATTTCTTAACATTTTTCCACATCATTTCTTCAAACGTTTCTTGAATCTTTCTTCTGTATTTAGACCGTGTTTCATGCCGGTTTGCTTATTTTTTACAAAAATGGTACGCCCTAGATCGACCCGCAACCTCGTCACTGAGCGATGCCGGACACTCTCCTTCCGAGGTCAGTGAAAATTCTGAAAGTTCACCCCAAGAATGTCCGCTGGGCTCTCAAAAGCGGCTCACACTAGGACCTATAACCCATAGTGGTCCGTCGCCGCTTCCCACCTAAAGAAAACTGCGAGGAAGAGAATCCAATGCCAGCCCCGGAGAAGCATCAGAAAGCTGGCCTTGGCTATGAATGTGTCGGCGACAAGAACTAGAAGAACCGTGCAAAGGGACCTCGAGATGTTTCCCTATATACGGGTTCAAGAGAATACATAAACCGGCGGATGTGCAGAGAAAAGGAAAAAGGGGGAAAATGCCGGCTATTGTCGGCACGGGCAGCGAATGGGAAACACCGGGTCTTCACAGATGAGAAAGTTTTCACGGCATATAGAGGCCCGTCACAACACTCAAAGAGCTACCGCGTGCTTGTTCCGACGTCAGACCTTGCTGATGCAGCCAGTCGGGACAGTTTCTCGAAGCTCGCATGCGGCGTCTGTCGTCATGGTTTGAGCTGGGGTAACCACCACTGTGCTCATTCCTCGTGTTTTTTTTTTTTTTTTTTGTGACAAAAGGGGCAAAAATCGACACTCGCACACATACCTATTCCTATTCCGGAGCATCATTCGCTGTCCCGGTTGGTCCAGTCCCATTTGGGCGAGTACAGACTCTGCAGTATATAGGTCGACCAGCAAAGCAATCGAAGAGCGAGTCAACACCACAGCAGAGATGTGACGCTCTCGCGCTCGACTTTATTCCAGCTCAAGTGTGGCCGGCAAACTACCCTGACCCAAACCCGATCCGATGAGTCTATAGTATATATTCTCGAAAAGAAGGCCCGCACGTGCCCATCAGCGCAGCAGCATGGTGGCCCCGAAAACATCAATGGCGCGAGCATTCAGAAAATTTCCCTTGGGGTTATACCTTGCGGGGCGCGACTGAAGCGTACCCAGAACGTTTAAAAGGCCCCGATCAAAGCCAAGAGCTTACACACTGAATAAAATGTATTGTTTTGCATTATTACTCATATGTCAGGTAAATGCCGTACAAAAGATTTTCTTGGCATATCTTTATTTTCAACCAAAATGTTAGGCTTAATCCATGTGACAGTATTTCTGGCGCACCCTGTTTATCGTCCCTTTAAACAGCGCAATGTAATTTCACCTGACCGCTATCTGAACAGCGATTCCAGCGGCGCACGGCCGTCGAAATTCGCGCAGTGCGCTCTACAGAGAAGCTACGGTGCCCCTCCCCCCCCTGCCCTGCCCTTCCCCCCGGGATGCCGCCGACGCGTGCGCTCGGAGAAGAAGGGTTGCAATGATCGGCGGCGGCCTTGGCGGGGGTCGACCGTGAGACGAAAACACGCGTTGCTCTTCTCACTCGGGGCCGCAGCACAGGCATGATGCGTACACACGCCCGGTATCGAGAGCGCGCCGCCACACCACCCGGTCACGTGACGTCTCCGCGGCGTCGTCGTCTGCTCGGGGCGCGCATGCAGACGAACTCGTTTGAATGGCCCGCTGTGGGGGGAAAAACCCCCCGCGAGCGCGCGTCCAGACTAGTTTTTGCGTCGTCTGTTCGGATGGACGCGGCCATATTTAACCCTGTCATGCCCAACGTATATATCGGATGTGCTACGCTGTTTTGATACCTCTAAACTCAGATTGAAGCACGAAAAAGTTAACGCGCATACAATAGTAGTACCATTTTTGACACGCTGACTACAGTTTTCAGTTGGGGATAGATAGTTCGGGGAGGGGGGGGGGGGGGGGGTATTCTGTAAGAGTCCACCTAGTGGACTGTCCACTTCGGCTGTCACGATTGGATCCAGCAGAGATAAGAGATTGTGGTTGTGAAGGGGAAGAGGGGTGCAGAAAATAGCGTCTCTTCCTTTTCACAGCCACAATCTCTCTCTCTCTCTCTCTCTCTCTCTCTCTGCTGGAGCCAATCGCGAAAGCCGAAGTGGACAGTCCACTAGGTGGACTCTTACAGAGTACCCCCCTCCCCAGCAAACCAACTAATAATTACTGTACTCATTAGCCTTTACCTCAAATACCATCTCATGCACTTTTTCTTTCCCTGCACAAATCTAATCTTCATGGTTAGGAGTACAGGTAAACAAAGTGGAACTATGTTCAGGCAATGTATACTGATTGACAATTCATCAAGACCGATGACTCTGGGATTAACTCCTGCATCACCAGGCTGTCTGGCGAGCGCTGCTCGGAAGCGAAAGTAGTGTCACCGAATTTCGGAAGATTTCGAAACAAGCTTCTCGCACGCATAATGATGACATCCGGAAATCGGGAAGCTTGACAACACAAGTCGGCCTTGGTGGGCCGGACTTGAAGTTATCGATGGGATGGAAAGTTGGCCGAGAACTTATAACCGCAACGACAGTGCAACACGACAAGGCAGAAAGACGAGGATGGCCACGGAACAAGCGCTGACTCGCCACTAAGTTTCATTCATAGACAACAAAATATTATATGCACGCACAAAATCAAACCAAGACCCTTTTGTTTGTACATACGTATAGCATATCTTCCTTTGATACTGAGTTTACAAACATCTCGCAGTGTGCTATGAAGCAGCCCTTGTCCCGTGGCCTTCTTTTAAATTCTTAGCGTCAATTGTCTCCTTGCGCTGTTACAAAATGGAGTCATCGACGTTACAAGAATGAGGAGAAAGAAATTAGAAGGGAACGATAACACGAAGGGCAGAGCCTCGATATATTTGAGGCTCGAGTCGGTTGCCTAAGGACCAAAACATACCGGAGCAAATATTCGGAACTAGATGAGGCATGTGTCATCATCATCATCATCATCATCATCATCATCATCAGCCTATATTTTATGTCCACTGCAGGACGAAGACCTCTCCCTGCGATCTCCAAATTACCCTTGTCTTGCGCTAGCGTATTCCAACTTGCGCCTGCAAATTTCTTAACTTCATCACCCCATCTGGTTTTCTGCCGACCTCGACTGCGCTTACCTTCTCTTGGTATCCATGTGTATGCTGGAGGCATGTGTAGGCTGCAGTAAAGATCGAGAGACCACTCAGCACATCCTAATGGAATGCGAAAGGATTCACCCAGCGAGAACCGTATAGCTAACGTACAACTTCCAGAAGCGCTTGGTTTTAAAGTGGAAGGAAACATCAACCGATCAGCCGTAGAGATAAGCAAGAGACGATTAGAGTATTGGGGGAAAAAAAAGCAGGCAAGAGATTGATACGACCGGACACGTTACAGTAGAGCTACAAGGTAGATAGAGAAGTTTTGAGGCAGGAAAAAAAAGACTAATGAGATGGTTACAAAAATGCTAGAACGAAAAGCATGTATAGCATAAGTGATTAACTCAAGCAGGCTAGGTGACTATTTGTCACCGCCCGTTTCAAAGGGGATGCCAATATATGATGATCATCATTACGGCGTCGTGACACAAGGCGAAAACTTGTTGGCTTTGTGTAGCATTAAGGTTAGGCGCACTGCTCATAAAAAAAAAAAGAATATATTAAGATGGCGATAAAGAGTGCTACGCGCTTCTACTGGCTGCGGTAGATTCTGACGCATGGCCGATTAAGAGCACAATAAGATTCAGCCCGCATGCGTCAAACAAATCTTGATCTTGCAATAGGCAAGCGCTATGATATATAACGCCTATTTTCACTCGGCGCATGCAAGAAGACGATGACGTGCGTGTTCCGAGCAGACGACATTGCCGGTGTTCCGAGAAGACGAAGCGAGGCGCGGGCCATTAAGCGATATTTCGTATAAAGCCGCCTGCTGCTCGTTGGACCTACAACAAGCGCAGGTGATCCGTATGGCCTCAAGTAGCAACGCTCCGCGCTGGCATCCCAACTTCACTTGTTTAAACGTCTCCCCAGTTCGGCGGCCATTATGCATCCATCTTCTTCCGAGAGAGACAGGTCAATCCGCTATTGTTGTATCGCGCAGCTGGCGCCGACGTATAGCTTCGGCTATACGCGTGACTTCGTTCCAGCCCAGCATGCGCACGAGATTTCTCGGACGCATGCGCAGGCGCCCGGAAACAATGTGCTCAACACTGACAACAACGACCCAAGCGGGCACGAAAGAAGTCTGACGCCCGTCCAGGTTTCATCATAGACTGATGCATCGGAAGCGGAACGTTCTCTGAGCCGACAGATGGCGTGGCGATCGTTACTATAGTCAAGCGACGGTTGATCACCGAGACCACACGGGAAGGGGGATGCATTCCTTATGCCGTGCTTTTTTTTTTGCGCTTAATTAGAACGCTCTATTAAACAATGGGTCGACTGACTATAAGGTCCAGCGTTCGGCATCATCAGAACGTCTCGGCACCGTGCTTCCCGACACCTGCTGTGCATGCTGTGCAAGCGCAGACTGTTCTTGTCGACGCGCTTAATTATAGTAACATTGAAGGAACGCTATAAAGAGATAACACTAAATCAGTTGACTGAACGTATTATTTCAAAACTCAATTTTTGTCAATTTCGCGGTAGGAGGTTGACTACTAAAAAAATGAGAAGCCAACTTTTTTTTTTTTTTTTTTTTTTGTCTTCATGACAGGTAGGACATTAGGCAATATGACAAGCTTGGTGGCGCTACCCACCGCCCCGTTCCAAAGGGGACGCTCATAGCATCCATCCATCCGGAGGAAGAGCTTCGAGCCGAGTATCGCGAGAGAATACGGTGGTCAGTTTCGCTCATCGAAGACTGCAAGCACTGCGCATGCAATAACATGAACAACGAAGCAAGAGCGGAACAGGCACACCAGTGCGGCCGAAAACGAAGAAACACCCAGCGGCGACAGCTTGGGGATAGAGCGCACGGGCCTTTTTACATCTGCCGCTGGTGAGCGCTCTGCTCTGACGATGTGCAGTATTCACCGCTGGTTGCTTTAATTTAGCAAAAAACAAGCCGTAGCGCAGACGATCGTGACGTCTTCTCATCGGCGTCGGCGAGGAGCGTGATTCGAATAGAGCGCGCACGTGACCCCTGTATTGACGTCATCCTCGCCGCTCGGCAGGCGAAGGAGCCGGAGCTTCAACGAAAATTTAAACCACGATTGCGGCACTGCTACGCGCATAATCGAGAAAATAACTGCAGGAGTTGAATTATATGCTGTGTCAGCCTTCCAAAGCCCCGTAAATCTTCGAATTCTAAAACCTCTGCAGCTGCCCTTTAAGGGGTTTGAGACAAGTATATATATATATATATATATATATATGCGACACTCCATATGAAGACTCGGTTCGAAGGAGAGGCGGATGACCAAGAAAAAATAAACTCATTTTCGTGTCACTATATATGTTGCCTTGCACCTTCTTTCATTACATCTATAAAATATGAAGCAATCCACGTTGAAAACAAAAAAATTATTTCCGACGTGCCGGCCGGGGACCGGCCTTTATCAAGAATCTTTATAAAAGCCAGTCCCGGGCAGAAACGTCGAAAACAATTTTGCTGCGTTTTTGAACGTGAAATTCTTCAATATATATATATATATATATATATATATGCAGCTGCCACAGGAACTCCTATCTTTTAACTATATATATTTGGCACAAAAGGAAGACTTCGCAGAGTTTCCACTGGGGCCCGAGCGGTCTTCGAGATACAAAAACGACGCTGAGTACACAGACTTAAATAGATCTAACGGTTCACAGAGAACGTCACTCGAGATCAAAGGAATGTTCTGCACAGTATAAAGGCCGGAGATCGGCCATCATCGAGAGTACACCCGGAAGAAACAGCCTGCCAACGAGCAATACGCGCGGTATACATAACACAGGAACGCTGACCCTAGGACTAAGTTATATATATACACGCATATATAATGCAAGCCTGCCTCCGAGTATAAATTTAGCGTTGCGGATGCTAATTCTGCACGTACACAAACAAGGCCGAAACCGCCCCTTGACACCTACACACGTGTGCGCGCAAGAGCGTGCGTTGACAGACGGCGTAACACTTTTGCATAACACGCCCATTGTATACGCACGCGGCGAGCGTATTACTGCAGACATAAAGCACTTATCCAATCTCTCACGGGGGGATCGCAGAGCACACACACACAAAAACAAACAAACAAAAAAACGAGAAGGTATAATAAGCGCGAGAGAATGACGCGACTCGGATATATATCGAGAGGCACGCATATATCAAAGGCATTCCTGCCCGGCGCGCGACTTACGTAAGCAGCGGGACTTGCAGCGCGCGCGCTCGACTATTGGCGGCAGCATGCAACGCCAACGCGGACGCGCTCGGTGTTTTGTTCCCGGCGCGGGCTCCGGCCGCGTGGGAGTGCAGGGTATACGTGTAGTCCAAGACGCGCAGTGTAGCGGCAGTGGTATGGCCGGAAACGCCCGTTACACGAGGAGACGCAGCCCGCCGATAAGTCCCCCTCCCACCGACGTCGTGTGCTACGCGGAGATATGTATGCACCGCGTGCTGCGATGGAATATACCACAGCGTCGCGTATTCGTAGAGGGAACTATGGCGCTGCAATCGCGCCTGCAGCTGTACAGCATGGGAGATAATTTATTAACGGGGTGCCAAAACCACACGATACGATTAAGAAATCTTTATTAATAAGCACACGAGCATTCTTGCATTTCGACGGATCAAACCAACGACCGCGAGTTCAGATGGCACGACGCCACAGCTCCACTGACCATACCGCGTATATCTATATATGTGACTCGAGGTATATATGCATAGCACAGGGATTCGTCTGACCTCCTGCGGACATGCGAGATCACTGCGCATTGTTACATTTACAACGCAACACACGATGTGGAATACACGATCAATTTGCAAAGCCACAAAGGACCAAGTTTAGCCGCGAACCCACGCGTTGTATCCATATCAGTCCCATGCTGACTACACAACTATAGCCACACTGCCAGGGTTCCCCTCTAATAATGTTTGAAGAAAGCTAACTATACCGAAAAAAAGACAGCACACTGTAAAATAATTTACACCCCTAAAAGTAAAAAAGAGTGTAAATGTGTCTAACTCACACCCTTAGGGTGTGATTTATATAAGTAACACACTCAGGGTGTGAGTTATAGACACATTTACACCCTTTTTTCACTTTTGGGGGTGTAAATTATTTTACAGTGAGCAGGGTATATCATGTGCTACTACGACAGGTGTCATACTCGCGCACAACTTTCCCTGGCGATGGGAACATCTTAAGCCTTGCGTGATACCGATGCGTTACCGCGAAAAGCCCTGTAAGCATGCGCGCCTCCGCTACCGTGGACGCATACGCGGCGACCATACCGTCGGTTATATACGTGCACAACCGCGAACAACATGGCAGCCCACCAGCCGCTTCGATCCAAATTCGCCATTGCTACGTGCTTGCCCTGCGTCACGCCAGCAAGAAATAATCGGCAGAGTCGGCCGTCACACCTCACGATACGGACAGAGTATGGCGTTCAGCCGTTATCTACT
This sequence comes from Dermacentor silvarum, assembly GCF_013339745.2. Classification (NCBI taxonomy): domain Eukaryota; kingdom Metazoa; phylum Arthropoda; class Arachnida; order Ixodida; family Ixodidae; genus Dermacentor; species Dermacentor silvarum. The sequence continues at coordinate 14,957,855 of NC_051164.1, read as the reverse complement.
GAGATCAGCGGTTTGAATCGACTCTGTTAGGCCAAACAGGAGACACCACCGAGCCGCGATAGCGTTTTGATTTCTATCTACGAGATGGCGCCACTGCAGTGGTGATGCGTCGGCGATGCGGAACGCTCTTAAAGCCTCCCTAAATGAATGGAAGCTTGGTACGCCCAGCTACAAGAGGCAGTGTCGAGGCTTAATTTTTCTGTAGAAAGTTATTCAATGGAAGTACTGAGCGGGCATTGCACGTTGCAGCGAGGTTGACACGACATTGTCTAGCACTTTGCTTATCACAAGCAAGGCTCACCTTTGCAGCGAATACTCTTTCGCTTGCTTCGATTTCTTTTCGAGTTCCGCGGAGTTTTTAAGATGTCTCAGAGATCGCCTAAACAGCTAACGTTTACCATATATGTATTTTTTAGTGTAGTCTCTTTGCCTGGATCTTTGGCTGCGTTTATTTATTGGTTGACATGCGATCGCACATTTTTACTGTGCGCCACATGTGTTTACCCCTAGCGACGTTTGTGGGCTCATAATAAAGACGTGTATGTAGGTACGTACGTACGTACGTACGTACGTACGTACGTACGTACGTATGTATGTATGTATGTATGTATGTATGTATGTATGTATGTATGTATGTATGTATGTATGTATGTATGTATGTATGTATGTATGTATGTATGTATGTATGTATGTATGTATGTATGTATGTATGTGTGTGTGTGTGTATGTATGTATGTAAAAGCATTGTTCACTGTCTCTGAAGGGAAGAGCTCAGTGGCAAGCGCACCAACCACGTTGCCTAACAAACCAGCAGCTCGGATACCATCATTCTAAGGCTCAGGCACGGTGCGCGATAAAGTCATGCCGAACGTTGACCTCTCGGCATGTCCAAGGTGGGATGACAAAAGCCAGTGTTGCGGCCACGCCGTAAGAGAGAGCGGCACCATGAAACTGTATACGGCCCGCGCCTCTATCCCAGAGACAAGTTTAAACCTATGCACTGTATCGTTTTTATTTCGCTCGGTAACGTGTAATATATATTAGGCCTGAAGTGCACTTTTGTTTTGGGTCATGAGCGGCGGCCCTTTCAACGGAGTGAGGCGGTGTCCAATGCCGCTATCGAAAGCGGCAAAACAGACGGCAGCAAAATGCGTAATGCGACGACGCAAACGACTTCATTTTTGCTGCAGTTCCGCGTCGACGAATGTTTTCCGTATACGGACAACCAGCGCTGGCCGGGAGGCGCTTGACGGCCTGCAGCTTGGGCGTGCCGCTGAACTATGCTGGCACCATCCGATAGGGAGGCGCCACGAAAATGGTACGTTTCGGAGGGTAACAGACGCGCAACTGTATCAACGTTCGCTTCAGAGCGTCCAGCCAAGCTCTATACCATACACATGCGCGCTGGAGAAGCGCATTTATACGTTCCAGCGCACGCCGGTTCCCATGTACGTCATGGCCAGAATCTGGACACATATATCTCAAAATGCATGAGCGGCGAAATTTATGACGAGAAATCGCATGCATGTGTTGCCGAAAACCGTTTCCGCCGCTCGCTATATATAGGCTGTGTGTTATACAGCGCTGCTGTTGGCCCGAGGAGTTTCAGAGCTGGTTTGCCCGTATACCGCGGAGCATTGCCAAAACTTACACAGCGCTGTTCAACCAGCTTTGTGCCGGCGTATGGCCGGCGTACTTATACCACGCGTATACTGCTGCGCAAAGTTGTGCGGCAGCTCCGCAAGACGGCGGCACAAGCATTTCTTACATGTTCCCTCGAATGACAGGTGGGCATATACACCGACATTTCAACTGTGACAATGGCACACAGGGCTACGCATTCTCGGTCGCATACAAATACGCATTTTATTACAAGCGACAGATATACAGTGCGTTGCTGGCGAATAATTAGTATGCCACCAAAGAAGATGTGCTGGAAACCGAAAGTATATGCACGAGTATGCGAGCGCACAGTAATGCGGTGCATAGCGGTATAGCTCGAGAAACACACGGCAAAGCGAATGAAAGCACCAGCGGTGTGCGAGCTGCGCTGAGCATGAGAACGGCGCCAGCCAAACGCGCCATGTTGGATTCATTACGGATTGTCCTGAAGTGGCTCGATACGTTTTGCCCTGTACAGAGTGTACTAAATTATCTTGTCGTAAAACGTGAAAATAAGCGACATATTACCGACTTATTAGGTATATTGGCAGTATAAATAGTTAGAAAAAAAAATGACAGCACAAGCTCAACAAGCATATTACTTGACAGGCTTTTATATGCGTTCACTTCTGCACCAGGAGCCTCCATTGGCGCCATGCATAAGTCACTGCCTTGACACGCGGTTCCGCGTAGGGGCGGCGCATGCGGGCACTGCGCCCAAATTATTACGGTATAAAGTACAACAAGGCAGACGTTTCACGGGAAGATGTAAGCTTGAAGTGATCTGCATGCAGTGGTTGTACGAGGGAAGTCTCCGCAGAGCCAACGTTACTGCAAGGGAATTTCGTCAGGAAACGTATCACGCAGGGATGATAGATATAGCAAAGGGAAAGATGGAGGCGAAGCACACGCATGTCAGCGCTCCTGCATATAATGACACAGTCTCATCCACGTTTGTTTAAGCTGGGGCATAAAAAACAACAATGTCACTACAGCGTTTATTACAATGAAATAAGATATACACTACGCAGTGTTTGGTACGCTGCCTGAATATCTGGCACGAGAAATCGAAACAAAAGGCGCTGCCAATCACTGCCGGAATATATATCTTGGCGCCGTAAGGCTAACCCATATGCAAAAGCTCCGCCGCCCCTGTAACTCTGACTTCGTTGCCACAGAAATGTGTCCGTGAGTGCACTTGATGGAACAAGTGGGTATAGGCACGCTGCTTCGTAAGTCAAACGCCTTTATAACAAAGCACTTCGTTATACAGACCACTTCGTTGTACCGTACAGCTATAGCAATAGAGCATGGCTAAGCTCCTTCAGCAAGAGAAAACCCGTCGTGTAACACGAATTAAAGATACTTAGCGAATTATTTCCTTCTGCACATTCCTTGCAGCGGAACGTTCGACTGCAGCCGACGCTATGGCAACGCAGTATCGCGGCATGCTACACGAGGGGAAATCCGGGATTGACGCAAGGTACGGTTGCAGAGCGTCGAATGCCGCTATTTCAAGCCTCGTCAGTCTGCGAGCCACTGCTACCTTCGTCGTCCTTCGCTCATCCTTGGTGGCCTCGATGACGTCATATCAGTTCCGAGCAGACATCAAGTCGGTTGAAAGTGGTGTGGGAGTATACCATTCTAGCTATACAGTCCAGTGCAGACCATCCCGCACAAGCGGCTGTAGCCCGGACAGATGTGTTTATAGTGATGCAAGTGCAACTGTGCTGTGCCACCTGTGACCGATTGTGATTGTGTATCTGTGCTCCTTTCTTTCTCTATCTCTACTTTCCTGTCACTTTACATCCCCCTCCCCTCTCTCCCCAGCGTAGGGTAGCAAACCGGATCTTTCCGTCTGGTTAACCTCCCTGCCTTTCCCTTTCTTCTCTCTCTCTCTCTCTCTATCCCGCACGGTGGCGCTTCCGATGTGCACCGCACCGAGAAGATTAAACGAGGCGAACGAGGCGAAATCCTAGGCTGATAAGCATGTATAGATTACCTGATTAGCTCAAGTAAACTAGGCGACTATCTGTCACCGCCCCGCGCTTCACTGGAGATGCCAATAAAATCAAGCCCCTCTGTGTCGGTTACAGGGGAAGGCGCTGTGCATTCGTTGTAAAACAACAAATCAGCGCTCGGGGAATTCCTTCGTTGTACAGGCAAATTCGTTGTAGCAGTCTTCCCTGTAGGTGTGTTAACAATACACCTAGCAAACAGGATTTCGGTCGAGACATACGAAATCCTCCGTTACACAAGTCATTTCGTTGTGTAGGGGCGCTCAACCATGGCTCAACTGTATAGCGTATAAAAGAGGTCAGGTTAGTAATGAAGTGGCATAGATAAGACTAGGCGGAAATTATTGCGAGTTGGCGCATTGTCTTGCTTGCAATGCGCCAGCAAGTTGTTAAACAGTGTCCCCCGTATACGCTTTTTATACAGAGCAGCACGTCTTGCCATGACAAACGGAGCAAGGGCTGCCTTCTAACTCGCCGAGCATATACACCGTCGTTTTATGCATTGAATCACAAAATTAACTGGAACACCAATGCATTTCTGCGCAAAGTTCGGCAATTAATATCTCGAAACTGGTGTCATCCTGAGAATTCGTTCCAAGTGCATACGCCTTGCGAACTCCACGGCTACAATTTGTAAGTTGCAATATGGGCCATAAGGTGGTTAGTTAAAAAACTTAATTAGTGAATTTCTGTTAATTAGTCGATTATGCATTTCAATTTTTTTGTGCAAGTAATGTCCGCCTCTTCGAGTAGACCACCTCATGAACTAAAATTGTGCTATCTGCCACACGCAACCTTTAAAATTGTTTGAAGCTATTTGATGGAACACCCGGTATATATTATGAGAATACCAGAATGAAATATTTGCTCGATAGTCAGTATACGGTTAACTACTGACATCATCACCATCGTCAGTCTATGTAGCGTCCACGGCAGGACGAATAAGCCCTACTTTGAATTACTTACGCTCATTTTGGCCGTTACATTCAGGATAGCACGGACCATCCGCAGTCTAGAATTTACTATATACCAGCCCATGTTACCTACTATACCCTACTACACCTACTACCAACAAGGTGTAAACAAGGTGGGACGCGCCATCCAATTCGACTCGATCAAGTGTTGCACGATATTTCAGCCGGCCACGCTCACACACTCGCGAAACAACCAGCACAACAACGTTATTTGCGGACTGCGCATAGCTTCAGTCGTAAACTTCGCTTCCTCCCGACATATTATTAGCTTCGCCATAACCACTGTATAAGTACGAATTTCCGCGATTCAAAAGCAAACATGATGGCAATTCAATTCCCTGTTTACCCCGAGGTTTCCAAAATTAACTCAAACATCCCAAACATCAAAAATTCCATGTTTTTGATGACAGACACCCCGAGTCTCCAGCGGTAACGCCCGATAACGCACGTATCTTATGGAGCTGTCCTAGACTCGCAAACGTGCCTCGAAGTTTCTCCGTCGAGAACAGAGAGCCTGTCCCGTAAGCTTATTATACCTCTAGGAATACCGGCTTTCCGGAGGCGAACTGCAGTAACAACGCCGGTAGCGACATCAAGGGACGCTTTATTTTAACCAGAATTCGTTAGACACGTTTTCGAGTAACATGGGCGTTCTCGGCGAAGAAAGAAAGATTATCAACAAAAAAATGGTACATGTTCGCAATTACACGCTGCTGTCGACGTTTTACACCAGCAGTTAAGCAGAATATGCTTGGTTACTGCAATAATACTTTTCTGTTTTCTCTGGTTAAACCTGACCACCGGGTGGCGCCACCAACCCTGTCACTCCCGTTTGCGTCTCCGGTAACCCGATATTCTGCAAAGGGCGACACATTCACGGACAAACTAACACTCCGTAAATATATCGCCGCTCTCGCCCCCAAATCCCTCTCGATCTGGTTCCCTTCCCTGCAGCTTTTCTCCTATCACTGTAATCTTATTTTTTTTTTTAAGAAGAAAAGGCTCTCGCTCGCTGACCAAGCCAATGTTAATTGACGTTTCGGAAATCACATGGTTTCCTTGTTAATTCCCAATAGAAAATTTGAGTGTGTCCGCAAAATTACTGAATAATTGCGGAATACCGGAAAGATTGCGGAATACCGGCTAAACCGAGAGACGTACGGCAGCAACAGCGCTACAGTAGCGCCATCTTGTGACGCAGAGCTTAACCAGAGAGCACGCAAAACTAATACTGCAATGAATTACACATTCTACTTAACCGCTTGTCAAAAGAGTTTATATTTGTAGAGACATTTGTCCTATGGCTTTTTTTTTTTTTCTAATACGCTACCTTGCAAGAGGAGTTTTCGTCGAACCCTGGATCACTGTAATCTGCTACGAACAGCGAGTCCTGGTATCCCACGTCAGGGCCGTTCTGGAGAACAAAGGTGTGGCGCAAAGATCTTGGCCGACTCTGACTCTCTCTCCTCCCCCAGCGATCTCTGCAGGCACCCCCGTCTTGAGAAAGGGAATTCCACACGATGCCCGAATTTTCATTTTAATCTCCTAACATCGCCCCGTCACCTGCCGTCCTAGAATGCATTTTCCTCTTCGTTCCCTATTGAAAAATCACGTATGCCCCCCTGTATCCACAATCCTATATGATCCTCCAGGATCATGTGTGGAAAACTATGTTCCCATATAAAACCATATGATCATTACGGTACAGGGCACATGGATATTTTCCATATAGCGCTGTTATTCTGTTATTCTCATATATAGAACCGCTCAGTCGCTCTCCAACTCTCATTTCTTACTCTTACGAAGAAGCTTTAGCGCAGGGCCAACTTCGATTTCCTTATTCAAATACATTCAAAATGCACAAATGCTGTCATGAGATTAAGCGCTACATCGATTCGAACAAATGTGGTTACTCTAGAGAGAATGAGTTCAATTCTATAAGAGCTAAGTTGCGAGAACTAAATTCTAGTAACTCAATGAAGCAGAATTTTGATTTCATGTCGAAAATCAGTAAATTTGAAGAAAAAAAAAAGCCCTAAGCTTACACATCCAAAACGCTGCACCAAAAGCAGGTATATCACAGGTCTGTATACTGCATATGTTAGAGCATCCGGAACATACAAATTTGAAATATAAATTGACAGCTTACGCGAAATTGTTACAATCTTCCAGGGTTTTGGAAAGCTCCTATATCAGAAAACATGCTAAAGTGAGCGTAAAGCAACAGGGAGAGGGTATAGTGGAGAGGATGATTATAACAACGAAATTGTGCGAGGTTTTGAGCACCACGCAGACTTTCAAAGCCGTGGCCACAGAAGGCAATAAATGTTGTAGCGGACTAAGACGACATCAGCGAGCATAACAAAAAAAAAAAAGTAGCAGCTCTTTACAAGATGGCGATCTCCGCAGTGACGTATCGGTAAGGAAGCCGGACACAGCAAACCAAAATGCAAACTTTCGAGTGCTGTCACGGTAAAGTTTAACGCATACACGAGTGGAGCAAGGAATCAGCCCGGGCGCAAAGCGACGATCTCTGAAATAGTGCTGCGCGCGCGATCGGCAGTCGAAGCAGACGACCGTTGCAAAAGCGCGCCAAAATGGCGGCACGAGCATTATCTGCGCACGCGTTCAAGCTTGGAGGTGCGGTCGAAGCGACGACGACAACAAAAAATACCGGACTGAAATCTGCAGCAGACCATCTTTCCAAGAACGAGCAGACGGCGCCAGCACGAAGCAGAAGTTTCGTCTGCTCGACAACACAAAGACAGCCCAAGTGTACCGCGCGGGCTTCCAGGAAAGTGTGAGAAGACCGAAAAAAAAAATAATAAAAGGACAAGCTAGGGACCAATCAAAGCGCGCATAACAAACGCGGCTCGTGCGTAATTTAAATATCATTCCGTCTGCACGCACACTAGAGCTAACCAAAAGGTTCGTCGACAGTATACATGTGTGCAAGCAATGTTGCAGGAACGACAAAGGAACCCACGAAGCGCAGTGCACAGTAAAACCGTTTTCTCACTCTCTCTCTCTGGTTATGGAAGCGAACGAATGAACGAAGAAAAAAAAAATCTTTACACGAGCGTTTCGTTTGTAGCTATTTACATCGTCTAGCTCCTCCTCGCCCTCTGCGTCTGCTAACCCTCTGCTACGCAGACGCACCTGCGCAGCTGAACTGCGCACGCTCTCGTCTGCGCGTGCGGGCAAAGCGGCCGTCTGGTTGGTGGTTACTCGTTTTTGTTTTCACTTTGGTTTTTAACCATGGCGGTTTCTGTCATCCATTTTCTGCAACCAAGATGGCGCGGGGTCTTTTTTTTTTTTTTTAACACTGTCACAAGTCGGTGGCCGCAGACAGCTGCCTAAGCACACTGCACAATGTCATCACAATTTTGTCCTGCAGATTTTTTACCCCTTAGATTACGGTATCGCAGAAGACGCAACACTTTATCAGAGAGACAATTAAGCCCCCACAATGTTGACAGAGTGGACAAACCCCGGTTTATCCGAACGTCGCGAGCCGTTTTCTTTATCGAGCAAATTCATCGATAAGACTAATGAACACAGTACCATAACATAGAGATTCAGCATATAAAGGCTAAATTTGCTGAACTTGCAATACGCCCGACTAAAAATAACTAGCGATAGCAACGCCGGACCTTCTCCGCCGTCTAATCGCGGACTGTTTGGACATGCGACTTGGGAAAAGCCAGAACGCACCCGGAAGCGGGCTGTTAACGCGAGTTGAAGTGCCGTTAGCAGTTGAAGCGAAGGGAACGCTAACTTGTGACGCAGCTACAGCGAAGACCTTGCCGAGATCCCAGAAAAACAGAGACATCGCGCGATGCCAGCTCGTATTCGTCGCTTGTCTGGCATTCCCTCGACTCGGGCGTCGTTACGTTGGTTAGTGGCCAGGTTACAGCGTGACTATATTATAGAAGACGACGGCGATTACGAAGCAGCCCCAGCGAGGCCCCACGTCGGCGCCTTTGGAGCGATCACGCCCCCGTTCCGTGCTGTTGTGATGTAGCCATTCTTCGGGCCTTTTAGTGGTTATCGAAACAGAGAGCTTTAAATAAAGCGCTAACGCGTAGAACGTTGCGATATGCAGTATCGAAGCTTAACACGTACTTCCTACATTCAAGACGAAGGCGTTCACGTTAACGGTTGCAATCAAGTCGAAGTCCTGGTACTTACCGAGCTCGCTCGACGAGGAATGGCGGGATATATCCATCATGAATCCGGCCGGCATCAAGACGTCTTCGAGAGATTTTTTTCGAAAAATTGTCCGGCTGTGACCTCAAAAGCACACTGTCCTTAAGCAGTTCACAGTAGAGTAATGAAAGAAACAGAAAAGTATATCAGTTCGACAGTAGTACAGTCAATCCTATAGGCCTTGTTCTCTTTTAAAATTTTTGTTCACTTCCTAACGCTTTGACCGTTCTAAACAAATGCCGCTGGTTTCCAATAAGTCACCCACACTTGTCAAGAGTGATAGCTCCTTCTCCACTTCAGACGCACGATACATAAAAGCAACACACCGGCGTCGGTTATGTCTACGGAATGTCGTTTCGATGCCGCAAAATCGGTCACACCTACTTCAGGCTCCGGTTTACCTCCTGCAGCATCCTTAAATCTTGAATCGGACGTTCCCGGCGACCGTGGATCGTAGGTTTGTGTGTCGCTGAGACAGAATCAAAGCGAACTCGAGGCGGGTTCCGTTACAGAGGTACTGCTTCCGCCATCTTTAAATGTCTTTTTTTCTTCTTCTTCTTGTTCAAACAGTATAGGCGTCCCGGCGTCGTCTGCTCCAGCTGCGTCGTTTGCTATGGCCGCAGTGTAGCAGCAGTGACCGCCGCGATCCGTCTCCTGCACTGTTGTCCGCTTTCGGCTTCCACCGTTGTAGCCGTCGTCTTCCGCTTCGCGTAGTGGCTGGTGGGATCCGCCGTTTGCCGATTTCCACTCCCCGCTTGTTCGCGGTTTGTTTAGCAATAAACAGAACGTCGTCCTCCCGGAAACAACCGAACCGGCGAACACACGCCGAGTCCCGCCGGGCGACGAGCAGCAGCTCTCCGTCGAAAGTCGAGCCACTCAGAACTCGCTCCGGACGCCGCCGTTAGATAACAACGGACTGCGGGCCGGGCGGCTGCTACCTGTACCAGACGCGAAACGGTTCTCCTTCCGAGCTTGACCACAATGCGGAACAAATAGAGGACACTCGCAACGACTGCACGCAACAAATCACCAGCTGCTGTCCACCTCTACGCCTTTGCCTCCGCCGTCACCACCAGCCGCTGTCCAGCCAACCAACAACCGCGAGCCAGACGGACCAAACGGCCGCGCTGCTCCTTACCCCTTCCCGTCGTCTGCTTCACGCCCTGTCGTCTGCGAACCCGTCTGCGCCGGCGGGAAGGAAGCCGCCAGCGTCGGCCGCGCTACCGCAGCGCCGCGCCGACAGTCGGCGGAGGGGGCCTCAACTACGGACACAGACGCAGCAGAGAGGGAGAAAGAGCGGCAGCAGCTGATTTGTATTTGTTTGATGCGTGCCGCCGCCGCTTTTCCAGACGCGCATTTGCTTGTTTGGCAGCCGCCGCATCACGCGCCGACGACGCCGCAGTCTCGCGCCCGTTCTCGAGAGCGAGACGTTGTCCCTTTATGTTTCGCGGGCCAGGTCGACATTAACACTCCAATCACCACATCTCGAGACAGTGACCTCGTCAAACTCACAAAATTTCGTAACCCCCCCTCCACCCCCAAACAGACACTCAGAACAATAATGCGTGAAGACATCCGCTGCAGCAGAAGACAACGGATCTCCTGAAGCAGCGCTCTCCCGAGCAGACGGCGCGGAAGCAGAAGGCAATCACGGGAACAGACATCAAATCTTCGAAAGCACCATTTTCGACTAAAATACAAAAGCTACTAATATACGCAGTCGTCGGCATCGGATCGACAAGAAAGCGGATGCAGCCTTCGCATCCCGGTGCTACAACCACCTTATATTTAATAAATCAAAACTCGATCATGAATTTATCTCCTCCATACGCGCGAAATTAACGACGCATCCGCCAGGTGCATATTCTGTCAAAAAAACAACCGTTTCACGGAATCGGGCATAGGAAAGTTGGGAAAACAATCCAGCTGCTCGAATTTCGCAGCGCCCGCCGCAACGACAGCTCCCGCAGCGCACACGGCGGGAAAGTGAGAGGGGGAGAATTAACGCATGCAAATGCCGCGAAGCCCAGAGCCATGGCCGGCTGGCATCGTCTGCTGCAAATCTCGTTTGCCTCTCGGTGCGTCCGTCTGAACGCGCCTCTACTGGAGCCCGGCGGCCATGTGACCGCTACTGCGGCCAATGGTAGAGAATATCTCGAAAGAGTCCGCATCAATTGCGCTCAATTGATGCCGGCACGGAAGGCATTATGACACGCAGCGGTCGCCGGCAGTGCGCTGACGCAAAAAAAAAAGAAAAAGAAACATTGGCAAAGGATCGTATGATGTCTGTGACTGCCCTGCTAGGGCGGAAAACAAAAATAAATGTACAAATATCAAAGATTTCATGTCCCCAATAGTAGCGGTCAAACAAGATCGCTGCTGCACGTTTAGTAGAAACCTTCTGGACTTCCTATGTGAGGTCGAAAAAAAAATAAAAACAATTTGGCGAAATGAAATACCCAGCGATTCATGCGGCACCGCAACAAAACAGCAGTGGGCGACGGCGTTGCGCTGTTCGGCAATCAGGAGGTCGGTGGCACGTGACAAAAGACAGCAACACGTAAAAAAAATTTGTGAAAGTGAGAGGAAGAAGAAAACATTCTTCTCGCGTTGCCTTCCAAGGCCGGCAATTTGAATGAAAAAGAAAGAAATGCAGATACACGACTCCCTGCCGTCTGCTTAACGCGTAACCAAAAAAAAAAAAAAAAAGATGGCGCGCGGGAATTCGTCGTGAGAGACGCGAATGACCCCTTCTCAACCCCTTCCACCGCGCTCACCCCGCAGCAGCTCCAAGCGCACGATGCTGCGCCGGTCGACTGCGGTTATTATTATTAGTTACGTCTGCAGGCAACGGATAATCTGTCGCCGACGGTAGGCTGTCTGGGTGGGTTGGAGGAGGTGACGCTGGCATTACTGCCCCCCTCCCCCTCTTCTCGGCCACTCCTAGAGAGAGAGAGAGCCGCAACCAGCCAGCCAACCAGCCGCCGGCTTCGTTGAACGAGAGAGGGAGCGAGGCAACGGCGAGACGGGCAAGGAGGCGCGACGGCGAAGTAGACGTCCCGCAGACAACGGAAGCGCAACACGACGTCACTTCCGCACAGTCCTCGCGAGCCAATCGCGCAAGAGCGCGCGCTCCTGCGAGCCGGGCGGTCTGCTCCTTCCGCCATTTGCGCGGGAGCGTGCAGCGTTCTTCCAAACTTTCCTTTGCGACTGTTGCATTTTTACTTCATCCCTCGTTGCCACATCGGCCGGCAATCGAATCCAAAAATAAGAGGGAGCAGGCAACAGAGACAGCAGCCGCTTCACCGTTTCTTTTTTTCGTTTCCTCTCTCGCTTCTCTCAGATACGACTCCCTGCGTCGCCGTTACTCTTCACTTTCCGATGCAGTCTAGAAAGAAACGGGCGCTTCGCTCATTCGCAAGCTCAGAACAGCGGTCACGCCACGCTCTGCGCATGCGCGAGCCGATCGACAGACCCGCTGTTCGCCTCCTCCGAGGCGTAGCGACGACGTCGTCGCGGTATTGCGTCGAAGGCGCCAGACACGAATAGACGAGAAGGGGTGGGGGCACTGCATTCTGCGCACTGCTCAGTTCGGTAACGCCGGCACTGTGCGTTACGTTGCCTCGATTAGACTTAACGCTCAAGACGCCGCTCAAACAAACCACGCAGACAGCAAAAGCACGGCCTCTGTCGCCGTAGTTTCCAACGAAAAATTCCTGGGGCCGCAACATTCATACGGGTACGCATTACCAGCGAAGCTGTTAAGGCGGCATACATATGGCCTGCATACATTAAGAAATCAAACAAAGTGCGCGAATGGACCACGCTTTTGCTCCAATTTTTTGTTTCTTTGGACGCAACTGACGTTTTGAAATACTTGAAAAGTATTCGAAAAACAGTGGCATTTACGAATAGTGATTATTTGATTCGAAGACCGAATCGAATAGGACATTATTCGATTCGCTAATTGAAAGTTTCGGTTTCGACTATTACCACGCACACCCCTATTGTGAAAAAAGAAAAAGAACTCTTGTGTGTATACTCCATCGCACGGCCGTTACAAGTCGCGTTGAAGTGCGTCGCCGAGGTAAACCCCGACAGGTTATCGCTAATCGTAAACTCTACACAAGTACGCGGAACCGATTTTTCTAAAAAATGATACGCCAATAAGAGTGCATTATACGACACGATTAAAACAGGCGGACAACCGGGGAATACGGATTCAGAGTGCACAGTGCTGTGATATATGGACCAAGGATTAGCATGCGCAAGC